>NC_067157.1:25135775-25489942 GCF_903995435.1 Acomys russatus | reverse complement strand
ATCGCTGAACTCATCAATTAATAGCAAACTTTTCTACAAACTAACCCACCATACAATGCCACCTGGAAACTCTGCATTCAGTTTCTTTGCACAGTGACTATGGTCCATGATGGAATAATAACCTCACTGCTTTCCCGTATTTCTTCCCGTGATCCTTAGTTATTGCACAAAATAGGCACGGGAGGACTCTTTAGAAGAAAAAAGCATTCTACAGTCGAATTTCAAGCAGTACAATGAAGTAATCATTTGTAGATAAAAAAAACATCAAGTTCATGTGTCTGTTAAAACTAAAATGAAATCATTATTTTTTTGCAAAAAAAGTTTATATTAATGCTATTGGAAAACTGAAAGAAAATCTCTGTGAATGCGACAAAATGCGTTATTTTCTTATTTTACCAACCATACCTGTGATACTAAGTTATTAACTACAATAAGATTGGCATAAGGTATAGTAAAAATGAATTATTTTCCTTGTCAAGTTTCATTTTGTGTGAACTGGATAATATTTTGAACACAATTCCTGAGTTTGAAAAACTATTTGAATTCATTGTGGAAACACATAATTGGTACCATTTCAAATTGTTTTCTATTGAGCACAAAAAAAAAAAAAAAAAAAAAAAAAACAAAAAAAAAACCTATTAGAAATCCAGAGTCTTATTATAGCTCATATTTCTGGAAGCCAATCTCTTGGCTTTGTTTAATGTAGAATTAAAAACAGCAAATCTGTGAATTCCATATATAATCAAAATTATTTACTGAAACGTTTACTATCCTCATATAATTTCTCCTGTTGTGACGTTAGATATTAATGTGAGCATAAATTAATTTCAGATATGTGCATAACCAAACTGTAACTTAGTCAACAAATGTTGAAAAAGTTAATGTGATGCATTGCTGCTAAAGATGATTTTTTTCTTCCTATATTAGAGTCAACACACCCAGAAAGCACATGGGCAGCAACATGAGTAGCCCCGTAACCCTCTTTAGGACAGCGTTAGAATTGGCACTCAACCTCCGTTTCCTCATGTGTTAATGACAGTGTTAAACATGCCACAGAGAATTGCTATAAGAATTTAATGAGGGAGTAGATGCAAATAGTCTTACCTCTTACTGTAACTTGTGAATGTTAGTTCTTGTTAAAACAGAAGTCTTACATTTGCTCTTTACATATCAAACTGAAAGTGTCAATGGATGTAGTATGTACCGTGCTAACAATGCTTTAGGACTCTGCAGTAGACCTAATAGGCTACTAAAAATTAATGATTACATTTTCAGTAAAAAAAAAAAAAAAACAAATTTCAAATTTACAGACAAATGTTAATCTAGGCAGTTTCTGTGGCTGCCCTAATCTTGGCTTTCCTCCCCCAATAAGGATAACTGACAGATGTTCCAAGGTTCTCATAGATACAATGTAATACATTTTGTACCATTACACACAACCCTCTTTTACTGTTGTTTGTTAAGGGTCAGAGGTAGTTGGTTTCTCCTCATTCTCATTCTCATTAGTGATGTAGGCATTGGCAGAGCTGTTTCCAGTCTGTTAGGCTGGTTCTTCTCATAGGAGACAAGAGTAATAAGCCACAACCCTGAGTCCAGTTGCTGCTTGGAGTAGTATCCTGAGAGTTGGTGTTTTGAATATTTTTCCTTCTTTAAATACATAAAATAGCTGAGCATGACTCTGTGTGGGTTGGTTCCACTTTGTGTTTTGGTTTTTGTGTCTAAAATGGGACAGTTTTTATTGGCAGACTCAGCAGTGCAGTCAGTCTAGCGTCAGTGGAGTGTGTCTATTTTCTTTTATTTTTTAAAGGAGGGAAGGGATTTGTATAGTGACCCAGATGTGTGCTCTCTGAACTCCAACTGTCTGTGTTCAAATATGCAACATGAAGCGAACAGGGCTTAAAAAGGTCTTGCTGGATACCTTGGGGGTATTTCTCACACAGTGTTTTGGCAGTATGCTGTTCTACCTGAATTAGATTTATGGCTGAAACACTAAATCTTCATTACGCATGACAACCTTACTCCCCCGCCGTCCTCGTGCCTTACCATTCTCGGTCTTTTTTTTTTTTTTTTTTTTTTTTACTACCTTAACATCTTGTCTCTTTCCCTTTCCTTAGCCCCAAGGTCCACAAATATTCCACATTCCAGTCTATCTAAAAACTGGAATTGCATTAAATTTGTGAATGTGTCATCCTCGGATGTCAGAGAGTAGGAAGAACAGAGAAGCTTGAAGATGTTTCCTCCCATCCATCAAGACGGAGACAGAGCTGCACAGAGCTTTTAAGGTGCTCTACGTGGCTGGATGCCTGACATAACTCATCAATGAAAAGCAGTCATTCATTCTGGCCAGGTATAGTTCTAGAGGAGTGAGGTAAAGACTGCCACCTCGGGTGCGTGGTCTCGAAGCCACTGCTGTATCCGACACTGCTAGCCAACTCCGGGAGCCACTTCAAGCATTCAATGGACTTAGTCTTCTATTGAGTCATTCTAGATTTTTAAAAATCGGGCAAGGAATAGACAGATGGCTCTATTATAGTTGAAAAAACTCTAAAAGGCCAATAGAGTTAATTTTCTTACTCTGAGCAATGTAAGAAATCCTATCTATACCCAAATTGCTTTTAATTATGACCTAGCTTTTTAAAAGTCACAATGTTGTTATATATTTTTCTCTGTTAGTAGATTGAGTAATAGTAGTGATCATTACTTATAAAGTTGGCTAACATGATTCTGACATATGTAATAGAAACACTGCATGAAACCAGTTTACTTATTGAACAAGTACTTCTGTGCCAATCATGTCTCTCCCAAACAGATGTTTGAGAAATCTTAGTGACTCTAAGGGCTGAGAATCAAATCTGTAAGCAGGCGATCACAAAGTGAGTAATTAAGGGGGAGGGTAGTATGTCAACCATAGGGACTGGTATATAAGGCCTGGGAAAGAAAGTGGAGGGGGAGGGGAGAGAAGATGGGAATAAATAAAGATGGGACCAGGTGAGCGGTTTGATGAGATGTATAGACTAGAATCTGAATGGCTAATAAGGTTAGCTATTTAAAACAGGTGGCTCCTGGGTCTCTCTCTCTCTCTCTCTCTCTCTCTCTCTCTCTCTCTCTCTCTCTCTCTCTCTCTCACACACACACACACACACACACACACACACACACATTAAATGTAAGGACAGACTTGATGGACAGACAACGTAGATGGTTGTGTCTGACTGAAGCAAAGTGGAGGTGGGTGAAAAGCAAGAGTGGAGCCTCCTAAGAGGGGACTGGTTCAGGTATGAACGTAGCCAGGGTTCCACCACTCTCTTCCGGTTACAAATCCTGTCTTGGGAACTCTCTTATTTTTTTTTTTCCCCGAAAGGCACTGGACCAGCCTATTCTACTTCCAAATTCTTCATGTCACCTCTACTGTCCATTTTCTTCAGCTTCCAATCAATATGGCAGTGACTAGAAAGCAAAGAGTAAGTAAGCAAATGTATTCTGTTACGTTGTAAACTGTGCTTTGCTTTGTGGCTGGGAAAAAAACGGATGCCACTAAATCAGCAAAAGGGCCTTCATGTGATTGGGGAGATGGCTATGAATGCAAGGGTTCTAATTTCAGGTCTTTAGAACCCACGCACATCCAGGTGTCGTAGTGTGTGACCCTAACTTCAGGGTTCCCACTTTGACATGACATCTGGAGGCAGAACACCTAGAATCCCAAAAGTCAGTTAGGCTGCTACACACACTGCCAAACAGCACACCCTCACTCCAGCAAGGAAGACAGGAGAGACTGGAACTCAAGATTGTCTGCCCACTGCCACTTGTGTGCTGTGGCACACGCAGGCCTGCACTCGCACATCCAAATACACGTGGACAAAGGTCATACATACAAAGCCACAGTTTTGAAGAAAAGAAAATGTAGTTAGAAGAACAAACAATCATGCTTGGCAGCAATTAAATCAATATTTAAAGATGGCTAGTAGAGCGGATTTTGAACACGAAGAAATGATAAATTTTCAGTTATTATTTATCAATTAAAATATCATTGAAATTATTGCATGTGGAATCTAAGTGGTGAAACAAAAGAAAAAGAAGTGATACTCTGTGGAGAAATTTAAAATATTGTTCAGATAAACATAAGGCAGGCAAGAAACTACTCACTGAAAAGTTAGACAAAATTTAGATATAGATTCATATATGTTGTATATAGTATATAGATTCTTGAGATGCTAATCAAGCAAAGGGTTGGCCCTCCATTTACCTGTACTTTGGAAGGATTCATAGAGAAGCAGAAACACTTTTATTCTTTCATGTGGCCAAAGTAAGACTTTCTCGTTCTTACATGGGCTGTAAGTGAATTTGTGGACAGGTGCTGCCCCATGCGGCTCAAAGTCACCCTGCGCTGAAGTCTGATCCCTGTCCCTGACGTTAGCAGCAGTGCTATGAACTTGGCCCAGTGTCCTGGAGATCACCTGGTTGGTTTGCTGAGACCTTTGAAATCCACATTCAACCTCAGAACCTTGACCCAGCTGAATTTGAAATTGCTAGAGACATTTCCCATGAACGTGTCAACAAGACAGCCAGATATTAAATACATACTGCCTAACCAGAATCTCTAAGCTTCATTTGGCACACTTTGGTGGTGACTTCTTCCCTGTGGATGAAACTGTTTCTAATGCACTCATCTATAAACAAGGGCAGATTGCTTACTCTACATTTGGCTAAGGTACAAATATGATTATCCGGTTTTTTGAAAAAAAAAAAAATGTCTATACAGGTTTCCCCCAGGCACATTCTAAGTGTTGCCTTAATAAATCTTAGCTACATTTGCCTGTCAAAACATTCTTTTCAAGACACACTAAGTAGAGTATAAATTATTTGCCAAACCTGACTTTGAAATCTATACTGGCAGTTCCCTTGCTGAGTGAATTAGGAAATGCGTAACCTACTTCTACCTCCATTTTTTTTTTTAACCTGGAAAACTAAGAATCTTGACAACTTGTTCTCGGAGACCATATCCAAGGGTGCTGTAAAGGCAGTAAATGATTTTCAGCTTCTTTTGACTTTGTTGAAGAATATGCCAAAGTTTGTTTCAGTGTTTTATTAGATATGTCACCCATATTTCCGATTCTATGCTTCTGCATGCGTGCATATATAGTGTCCAGAACACGGGAGCTTTCCCATTATTTTTTGCCAATTTGTTTGCTTTACCTCTAGAATGCACCACGTGTTCTTGTTAGGGAGAAAAGCAAGTTTTAACACGGACCATGCAGCCACATGAACTGTCATAGACACTGACATCCCTGTTTTGTCGTCTGCAGAAATCAAGCGTGTCGTAAAATTGTTGGAAAGAGTGAGGAGTTAATGAATCAACACCACTTGAATACTGCAGCTGTGATTTATGTCCGTGAGGTTCCTAGGTGACGGATGAGACTGTAAATTAATGCAGATTTGGATTATTGCTCAGGAGGAGCGGGTGGCCTTTGTTTTCTATTTTAAGGCACAGCAAAGGACAGAGGCATGGTGTCCTGGCAGAGTCAGCAGCTAAGCTCATATTACACTTCCCACTCTGGCTCATCTTCTGACTTCTTTTTTGCAAGAGGAGTGCTTGCTCTTTTGCTTTTATGTTTCAAGGCATAAAGCCCCTCCTATGTCCCCCTTACTAAACTGTTCGAAGACCTCCCACTCTGCGGCTTTCCAGATCTATAACACCTGCTTTTGCTTCCTAACACACAGGGACAGGTTCCTAAGGTGATCATCAGGCGTCTCTGTCATTTGTACTTAAAAGTTATCCGAAGAATTTATGCAGATGATATGCACCGTCAGGGTGACCTCTGCACAGAAGAGTGCCAAAGTCACTACAGCTGATGTGAGGGTTACCCAGTTCTCAATTTCCAGGTCGGAATCTATCATAACGTGAAGGTTAAGGTTCCAACTTCTCATTTTGTTGTCATGGATGCTCTCTTCAGACATTTAGAAAAAAATATAAATGGTATTAGAACTACTTTCACATATTTATTTTTTTACAGTAGAGGAGGACAAAATGGCTCTCCCCATGTAAGACATTTGCTACAAAAGCTGAAGACTGAGTTTGATCCCTAGACCGCAACTGTTGGAAGAAAACCAACTGCTAAAGATTCATCTCTGATCTTTATCTGTGCACTACAGTGTAAGTGTGTTGCAAATGCACAAGTATGCGCATCTTCACACAAACGCAAGCAGACACCTATACAGACACAGGAGCACAAACACTCACAAGTATACACATGTACACACACTAAATAAATGTAACAAAAGTGAAATCTACAGATAATTTACTTTTTAAAGGAGTTATACATTGCTGCTATTTCTCCGTTTTGGCCATGAGGAAATAGAGTATTATGGAGCCTTAAAGGAACCTCCACAGTGACAAGGAAGCCTAAGGACACACTTTAAAGTGCCCTAGCTAGGATAATTTGGAACCGAGACAAGAATCCAGGCTTTTTTATTTGTTCCAATATTTGGTCTGTGTGTGTTGTGTTGGGTCAGAAGAAAACTCTCAGGATCCAGTGACCTCTATCCATCACATAAGTACTGGGGATGGAACTTAGTGGTCAATATTGGTAGCAGGGACGAGGCACCCTTGTGCATTGAGCCATCTTGCTAACTCACAATAACTGTTTATTATTATTATATTTTGTTTTGAGTTTTACTTCAGTCTTCTTAATCTGGCTGTGCATGTTCCCTAAATCCTCTGTGAGGTACGAAGCACAAAATTACTTATTTGACAGGAAGTCTTAAAAAATAGTTACAGGAGTACATATTTGTTTACCTAATCTGTATCACTTCACTGTGTATTTTCAATGCTGTTAGACACTATAATCCAAATATAAATAAATAAAATTTCAGAGATGGATAGAATGAAAAAGTATGAAAACATGTTAAAATATTATAAGGCAGAATGTGTAATATGGCGATAATAAGAATAAATATATAATCTATAATGAAAGTGTAAATTAGCTAACCATTCCCAGGTAGGATTCAAGGGAACCATCAGTGATAAGTTCTTTTGGTAGAGTAAACTAGAGAAGTTGAGCCTGAAAGATGGACAGCACACACATTTGAATTCAGATGTCATCAGGTTAAGAGTGACTATAAACAGCATAAATATTGAAAAAAGACAGATGATTCTCTGCTAAACGACCAAAACAAACTTTTTAATGAGTGTATGATACTTAACAAATATCTGCTCACTGAAAACAGCAAGACCCTTCCACCAAATGCAAATGGTATTCATGTAAAAGTAGACAACACATTGACAATGTATTTTCAGTGATTTCCCTTCTCTTTCTGAGTACAGATATTCCAAGTGCTATGCTTGCCCAATGTGTTTTTCTTTGTTCCTCTTACAACAGTCCTCAGTACAAGTCAAGGATGGAGCACTGAAGTAAAATTCAGTGACCACAGATCTTCAGAGAACTCTGATAATGTGTGTACATCATTCTGCTGGTATAGGTTGGCCTAAAGTTAACTGGTTGTGGTAGTTTCTTTTTGTTTACTGTGAATAAAGTACCGGGACCAAAAGCAATTTAGAGCAGGAAAAATATTTTTTGCCTTAAGGTCTCAGAAGGGTGTTTCACAGTGGCTAGAAAGGCCTGGCAGTACGCTGTCTGAGCAGGAAGATGGCTGGTCATTAGTTTTCAAACAGGAAGCCAAGAGAGTCAAGTGCAAGTGGGGCAAGATTATAATCCCTTAGAACCCACCCTCAGTGACGTGCCTCTGCCAGCAAAGCTCCTCATCGTATAAGTCCTGTGACCTCCCGTAACAGCAACATCAGCCAAGGACCTCAAACACATGAGCCCGTGTGAGAGGCTTCCTACCCAAAGCACACTAGCCATGCCTGGGCACTACTTACTTTAGAAATAACTTTTGGAGAATGTATTTTCTCTTTATTGTTTTTTTGATTTAAAAAAATAAAGCAAAGAAGAGTTAAAGATTTATATTATGACTGGTATGGATACAATGTATTTTATTATTTCCTTAAATGTATTCTTTAAAATGATGTAAAGGACAGACTTGATGCATTCATTGTAAACATTGAGAATCCTAAGTCTCTTGTGTAATCAGTGAAGCCTCTTGATGTTAGTGACCACACCAGTATCTCTAGGTATTCCTGAGACTGCCACCAGGTATAAATAAACAACTAAAAATGGAAGCCAGACCATTTTTTCCACTAGTATCAATAAAATAAAACCTTAAAACCCTGACAACTTGGAACACAAAGTAAACTCCACAGCTTATCATCTCTGGGCTCTTCACCTCTAAAGACTGTACTCATGTCTTATTTACCCCCAGTCAAATGATCACACATTTGCAGGCACTCTTCTTTAGGATCATTTACTGCCATAGTTTGAAACAATAGTTTTGACATTCCTCTGGCTAGACAAACTCCTGCTCTCTCTTTTGTCTCCATGTTTGAGTGTATCTACCCTCCCAGCTTACAGCTTCTTTCACTTAGCTCCTGTACCATGCTGGAACTTCTGCTCTGTACTGTCTTAAATCTCATGTTGCTGTCTTTGGATCTCTAAACGATGATTAATTTGGAGCTTTGTTAAAGCAGCCCTTCTCTTCACCTTTGTACAGTCTCTTCAACACCCCATGGAGGATACAATGTTTTATGTGTCAGTCTTAAACTTCTGGGCTAGTAAACCAATACAGTCTTGCAGAACGTTTTGTTCATCTCCTTGCTCCCTATCTCACCGCACGCCATGTTCTTCTGGATTCAGAAAACAGAAAGCCCCCCCCCCCCCTTGTTATACACAAGGCTATGCGGGTTAGTTGAAAAGATACGAGATAGGAGTGAAGTCATCACAAAGGTTATCACTGGTGACAAAATGATAATATTTTTCTCCAGCTAGAAAGACAGGCCATACACTCCTGTTTTCAGAGACCAGCCAGTGGGGCTACCAATCAGAAACTAGGACAAGCCAGCGTGAGATCTGGAGTTGTGGAAGAAATGGCAGAAATGTAGCACACTGGAGAGATAGCCGTTATCAGATGCCATTATTGGAGAGGAAGGGGCATTTTCCTTTCTCTTGGTCCCCATTTTTTGTCACTGCTTTCATTAACACAAGATAAGTAGTCAGTTGTAAAAGCCCCCAGGAGGGAATGTGGCTACCTGCAGCAAAGACAAAAGAAACGCAGGAAACAGATGGCTGTGCAAACAGAAAAATGACCATCACACCCCTAACCTTACGGTTGTTTCTGTTTCACTGTACAGGACGCTAAGTCTCAATTTTACTTAGTTTGATTCTCTCTCTTCGTTGTTCTCCAAAAAAGATCTTTCCCTCTCTACTCTTATAGTGATTTGGGATGGGGTAAAGAAGCAGGAGTTTGACCAGGAGAGACCACATTCTCTGTTTTTGTTTGTTTCTTCATTCGTTTTTTAATTTTTTGTTTTGTTTTTGTTTTTTTCTGGCCTACAAAGTTAATGAGTAAAGAATTGAGCAGGTGTCAATTCTTTCTGGTCTAGATCTGGGTTTCAGCTTTAAAATAATGGTGCAATAAATGCTGACAACCTTTTAAACAAGTTTCTTTACCTATAGGATGAGAGAAGTAATACACTCTTAAATTTTGTTTAATGAACAAATTAAAGAGAATACCCAGTATCATCACATCCAATGAGTTTTGATACGTAGTTGTTGCTATTACTGTTTTAAACACTGTTATATTACTAGTTAAGTAAATGTACAACTAGCCTTGTTTTGTGGTGTGTGTGTGTGTGTGTGTGTGTGGTCATTCACATATAAGCTTTGGATATGCAGGTACATATGTGTAAGTGTGCATTGACGTGTATGAAGGTGCATGTATAGGCCACAGGATGATGTTGGGTGCCATCCTCAGGAATGGCATTTAGCTCCATTAAAACAGAGTCTTCCATTAGCTTGGAGCTCACCAATTAGGTAAGCAAACACAGAAAATGCTTTAAGAAGAAAAAATTAAAGATGAATTCACATTATTATTTCTTAGAGACAGGGTTACTCTCCAAGTACTGGGATTAAAGCTATGTGCCACCATGCCCAGACATGGTATATTTTGCTGTAGAAAAATTCCTACATCACACTTACCACTTAGGAAGATCGTCACTGTAGAGGAAAATGTTGCTATTTTAATGCTCTGAATGCATTTTATAAACATGTAGCTACTGAGCATTAAAAATTGGTGATAAAAGTTTCATTTGTAAAAACACTAACTCTGGACACATTCAGTGCAAAGGAATGCACACGTTTGGTAGATTTCTCCTTTCCCTCTTTTTATTACTTTTTAGAAAAGGTGACTGCATGGATACTTAGATATTCCTTGCTCAATTTTTCTCCTTCATGGTGTCTACTTAGTGAGTTAGTTTTTTACATAAAAAGGACTTAGCTATATTCAATATTAAAACAACCATCAGTTAACATATTTGTTGGGTTTTTCTTTAAATGCCTCCAAGTCTTTGGTTAGATGGACTGTTTCCTTTCCCAAACGTCCTTCGGCGCTGTCAAAGCTCTGTCTCTGCTACCGAGTCTCTTTCCCAACTTCAGAAACTAAACACTCAGTTCTAATATCAAAAGACAGCTTGAGTTCCAGCAGACATCTTAGGCCAGCATGAATGCTGTGGAAGTTCGGAAGCTGTTATTGCCTAAAGTCTACCCAGTCCATCAGCTCCCATTTCTGTGTCATTACCATCAACTTTGTGCCGTCATCTACATTGCTAGTGGAAGTGTGTAATACAAAGGCTGGATTTACACTGTGGGGTAATAGCCTTTCTACTGTTTCCAACATGACCAGTGCTCTGGGGCCTGAGCATTTTTTTAAACCAATGCAAATATGAGCAATTTGATGGTTGCAAGTGTATTCCTGTGCAGTGAAGGAAATCATTTTGTCCTTGTCAGTATAAGACAAAGGAAGAAAACATCAATGGATCGGAACATTTGGGTTAGTGGAAAGCATTCATCAGAGATTAATTGGGGAGGGAACTAATTAGAAAATGGTTAAGCACATTGATCTGACTGTAATAAGTATCTTCTCTGTAGCTGTAAGAATGATGGCAGTTGTCTTCAGGTCAAAGTCTCCACAGGGAATTTGTTGAAAGTGGTATGAAGGGACATCACAAAGACACAAAACAAAGGAAAATGATTGATGATCTAGTGAGGACTTCTTCCTGTGAAAACAGTTTAAAAAACCAAAAGAAAAAAAACCTCCAGCATTGTTTTTTGCAAAATTTTAATAGTGTTTCTCTTATAAGTCAATTATGTTTAGCACAACCTAGCCTTATAATGTCCAAACTTATGGACCTTATAGTATTTGCATCAATGTTACAAAGAAGAGTCTCAGTGGCCCTGTGAAGTAAGCTGGCACATAAATACTTTTCCTCAAGAAATACTTGTTTTGATGCAACCAAATATATTTTGTAGAATGAAGTGTTTAGATTCATACTTGCATTTGTAGTTGAAGCCTATATTACTCAGGCTGCCAACTCTTTCTTTTAGATAGATGTCATTTATTTTTCTCTTTAATGAAAAAAATATTTTTCTCCTTCACACAATGTATCCTGATTACAGCTTCCCCTTCCCTTCTTTCTTTGTTTCTTCCTAACTCCCTTTCCATCCAGGTCCACTTTCTTTCTGTCTCTCACTAGAAAAGAACAGGCATCCAAGGGATAACAGCAAAATAAAATATAGTCGGATAAAGCAAAAACCTTCATATCGAAGTTGGACAAGGCAAACTAAGAGAAAGAAAAGAGTGCAAGAGACAGCACAGGAATCAGAAACCTGCTCATGCACACACTTAGGAGTTTCATAAAAATACTAAAACGGAAGCTGTAATATATACACAGAACCACGCAGGCCCTGTGCTTGCTGCTCCAGTCTCGGTGAGTTCACATGAGCTTTGCTCAGTTGATTTAGAGGGCCTTGCTCTTCTGGTGTCCTCCATCCTTTCTGGTTCTTCCACTTTCCACCTTCTCCTCTTCAGGGTTTCCTGACCTCTGATGGGAGCAGTTAGATAGAGACATCCCAGTTAGAGTCCTGTGTTCCAAGGCCTCTTTTCTCTCTGCAGTGGGTCTCTTTACTTATTCTCATCTGCTACAGGAGGAAGCCACTCTGGTGCTGGCTGAATAAGGTACTGCTTTATGAGTATCGCAGAGTATCATTAGGAACCAGTTCATTTCTCTCTCTCTCTCTCTCTCTCTCTCTCTCTCTCTCTCTCTCGCTTTATTTTTTAGATTTGTAGTATTTGGTATTATGTCACCTTCGTCACCAAACCAGTATTGACTACAGGTTCCATTTTGTGGATTGGGCCTTAAATCAAGTCAGGCATTGGTTGGTTGCTCCCACAAGCTTTGTGCCACCATTGCTCTAGCATATGTTTTCAGGCAGAAAACCTTTGCAGATCAAAGGTTCTGTGTCTGGGTTGTTATTTACATTGCCCTTTTGGTAGCTTGGGAAACATACGAGCACAAACAGGACTACAACCTACAGGTGAAGGGTCTTTGTAAGCATTAGCTGGACCTCTTCATATTGAATGATCGGTGTAGATCTTCTGTTCAGCAATAGGGTATTACTATTATTTTATGGAGAGCAACCTATTGTCTCAGGAACACCCTGGGTTGTACGGAGCTTTCCATGGGACCCCTTTGGCCAACAACTCAACTGGATGTAACTCAGTCCTGCAACCAAAAGCTTCATTTGGTGTCATGAGATGGCCAGATGGGACTTTGTCTCCTTCATTATTTCAAGACCTCATTAGTGTCACCTTCATATATTATAGAAAGTTTCTACTGCTCTAGGTTTCCATACCACCCCTCCAGTGCCCCTCAATTCTATCTCTTCCTGCCTTTCTTCCCCTTCCTCACCTGATCCTCCCATTCCAGTGCCCTAGTCCACCCACAAAATCTATTCTATTTCTCTCCTCCAGGGAAATGCATGTGTCTACCCTAGTCACTTAGTCTATAGTTAAGCTCTCTGGATCAACAGATGGTATCTTGGCTATTATTTACCTAACAGCTAATATCCATATATAAAAGAATACATACCATATTTATTTTTCCAGGCTTGTGTTACCTCACTCAGCATGATCTTTTTCTGCCTTCAAATTTCATGATGTGATATGAGCTCAGTAATACTCCATTGTGTAAATGTATCAATTTTCTCTCTCCATTCTTCTGTTGTGGGACATCTAGATTATTTTCCATTGCTCTCTATTGTGAATAGAGAAGCAGTGAACATATTTGAGCCAGTAAGTATCCCTGAGATAGGGTGGGTGTCCTTTGGGTATATGCCCACGAGTGGTATTACTTAATCTTGAGGTCGACTGACTGCCATCTTCTTGACGAGCCACCACACTGATTTCCATAATGGTTGTACAAATTTTCTGTCCCACCAGGAGGAATAGAGGAGTGTTCCGCTTTCTCCACATCCCTGACAGCATGAGTTCTCACTTGTGTTATTAATCTTAGCCATTTTGACAGGTATAAGGTGAAATCTCCAAGTGGTTTTGATTTGCATTCTCCTTATGGCTAAGGATGGTGAACATTTCTTTATGTGTTTCTTAGCCATTTAAGTTTCCCTGTTCAAGTTTTCTGTTTAGATCTTCACATTATTTTAAAAATTGAACTTTTTTTATATATCTAGTTTCTTGATTTTTCTTAAATACTTTGGATATTAGTTTTCTATCAAATATGTAGTTGGTAAAAATATTTTTTGCATTCCATAAGCCACTGCGTTGTCTGAATGGAGGTGTCCTTTGCCTTAGAGAAGATTTTCAGTTTCGTGAGATCCATTTCTTAATCGCTGATCTTAGTGTCTGTGCTAATGGTGTTCTGTTAAGTAATTTGTCTCTTGTGCCAATGCATTCAAGGCTATTCCCCATTTTATCTTCTGCTAGGTTCAATGCATCTAATTTTATGTTGAGGTTTTGTTTTATTTTGCAGGGTGATAAGTACAGATCTATTTGCGTTCTTCTGCATGCATCCATCCAGTTTGACCAGTACCATTTGTTGAAGATACTGTGTTTTTCCAGTGTGTATTTCTGGCTTGTTATTCAAACTTCAGGTGCACATAGATGTATAGGATTATGTCTGGGTCTTCAGTTTGACTCCATTGATTAATGTATCTGTTTTTATGCTGTCATTGTGCTGTTCATGTGACTATAGCTTTATAGTACAACTTGAAATTAGAAATAGTTCTTTTGATGTTCAGGATTTTTGAGTGTGTGTGTGTGTGTGTGTGTGTGTGTGTGTGTGTGTGTGTGTTTCCATATGAAGCCGAGGCTGAGATTTGTCCCTTTCAGATCTGTGAAGAACTGTGTTGAGGGGGATTGCATTGACTTTGCAGATTGCTTCCTGTAGGATGGTCACTTTCGCTGTCTTACTGATGCGTGGTCATGGGAGAGCTTTCTATCTTTGAATTGTTTCCTTCAAATACTTGAAATTGTTATCACACAAGCTGTTCACTTGCTTGGTTAAAGTTACCCCAAGATATTTTATATTATTTGAGGCTATTGTGAAAACTTTTGTTTCCCAATTTCTCTCTCAGTCTGTTGTTATCTTGTATATAGGAGGGTTATTTATTTTTGTGAGTCAATTTTGTATCCATCTACTTTGTTGAAGGAGTCTATCAGCTGTGGAAATTTCTTGGTGAAATTGTTTTTGCATCACTTACATATATTGTCATACTGTCTGCTAATAAAGATGCACGGGAAATGTCTCAACATAGTAAGGGCAATTTACAGCAAACCCATTGCCACCATATACTTAAATGGAGAGAAACTCAAAACAATTCCGTGAAAATCAGTAAAAAGACAAGATTATCTCTCTTGTCAGACCTATTTAATATCTTACTTGATGTTTTATAACTGGTGGAGACCAGGGAGTACAAAAATGCCCTTGAAGTATTAAGAGATTGACCTAAATGAGAAGTGCTCAGTGGAAATGCCTACCAACTTTATAAAGGTCATGTCACTTTGTTTTTTTTTTTTTTTTTAACAAGTACACCTCATTTTTGGAAAAAATATTTAGTGTGGTATTTATTGTACTAGGCAATGGTTTCATTATTATTCAAATGTATCATGTACATGAAGCAAACTCACTCCCCTTTACCCTGTTTTGTCTCTCATTTCGCATGTAACTAGTCACCTTCATCTGTTCAAATAGGTCCTCACCTATTTTATGCCCTATATGTGTGTATGTATGCATACAAGTGTACATATGAGTATACATACATACACACAATTATCTATGAGACATTTTTATAATTTATATATTTATTAATTTTTGTGTTGCTCTGAATATAGTACATTTCTTTTCTGGAACTTAAGGTACAACTATATGAAAGGAAATGTGATATATGTCTTTGTGCATCTAAAGAAAAGCCTTACCATTATCAAACACAAATATCATCCTAATCAATTTCAAATAACTGGAAAAAAAAAACAGGATAAATTAAGTCAATGGTGTTGGAAAACTGTTAACTTATTTAACACTTATTATGACAAAAATAAAGTAGTGTATACAATAGAGTGTATTATCTTCCCTTTTTAAGAAGCGATGTCCAATGCTAACACCCAATGCTTATTCACAAGGTATGACATGTGTCACACATGCCACACCGTTTTCCATGTCACAGTTGATATTAGATGTAACCAAACTGTTTACAAATAAATGAGAAAAGACAAAAAAAAAAAAAACCACTCCCCAAAATAGTATGCTTATAAACATTAAGTTATATTTTAGGGATTTGTGTATATGATAGAGACCATTGGTAGGTGGGTCTAGAAAGCAATAGTACTTACTCTACAGTGTACATATTTGTATTGTTTTTGCTATCTTCCAGAACTAGTGAATTATCTTGCAACATTTATGCCAAAAAATTACCATAGAGTGAAAGAGACACCAGAGAAAGAGAGGAAGCCACAAAGTGCACGGGTATTCACTGCACATGGCTGTTGTGGACACCATAAGACTATCTTATTGCTGTTTATTTTGACTGGGTAGGACACTGTGCTCCCCAAGAAAGCAGACACAGCTGTGAGAACTTGCTCTAAAGACCCAGCTCGTTGATGGACATGCACGGCCTCCCTAAGAAACAGGGAAGCTGTTTCAGCAACTTTTACATTTTTTTGGAAAAGGCAGTGTTTGCTGTAACATGACCCTAACTGCAACCTAAATTCTACCTGCATTTATCAATGCCACAGCAATGCCTGGAAGGGCTAGGGCGCTTGCAGCCCGTACTATGCGTTCGTGGTATTTTGGCTGCTTTGCTATAAAAATATTATGCCACAGAAAACCAATCCCAATTCTGTGTAGCAGCCCAACCCACAAACATGAAGCTGAGTGTTGGTTTTATTGCCCTTAACTAATTGCTGTTTCCTTGCAAGTAGAAAGCAAGAGTAAGTTTGTCTATCACAAAGCTGAGCGTGGAGAAAGGCCTCAAGGTCAAGTCTCATATTTTTCCTATAATGCGAATGCTTTCTCTATATCCTACCCTCTTTGTTTGAGATGACTTTCAAGGATTGCATTTCATCATGCCATTCACCTGTGATAGTTCTCTGCATGAGGCCTACTAACAAATTGTCTACATACTGAAGAAAAAGATTAAAAGTCTCTGAAACACTCAGCTATATTTTTACCAAAGAAGAAAAATGTATTTAGATTTACAAGTGAAGCTATTCATTCACTTACTCATTAATGTGTGTGTATGTGTATGTGGTTAAAATCAAAAGATAAACAGGTAATTGGAAATTGGGGAGTTAGTAATAAATAGCTATAATTCAAGCCACTAAGAAGTCCCAGAGGTGGAAGATACAGACACTGATGCAAATTAAATAGCTATATATATATATAAAAAAAGATGAGTGCTTATAAATGGTATGTGTTTGGAAATTAAGCCTGTCTTCTTAAAGCTTTTTAAATCAGAGTTTGAAGTCAAATGCTTTCTTTCCACAGTACAGTCATGGCCTACTGATCATCTTGCTTCCCTGTAATTTTCAGTACCAATATCTACATCAAGTAAAAACACTATAATGTTGGGTAAAGACCCGGATTTGCCACAAAGGTAACTACCATTTTGGCAACAGACAAAAAGAAGTGTTCTCATCGCTTCAATTTTCCTTTTTCCTGCCAATTGACGCTTCTCATGACAGATGGAGAGAGTTAACTAACCTCTTAGAAACAAAGTGAAACAGCTTTTCACATTCCTTGTTTTGTGAAGTATTGGAGGTATGTGCAGTGCTTGGTTCTCCTCTTGTACTTCAGTGAGAGAATTGTTTGGCTTGCACAATACTTCAGGTTTAATTCTCACTAAAGAGCTGCTATTATGCTTTATGTTAGAAATATGTGTGGCCATAAATATAGATTTGTTTCAACTACTGTTTATTAAGTAATTAAGATGTATCTTATTATGAAATTGAAATATGTATTCAATACCCCTTTTATTTATTTATTTTCTTTTTTTATTAATTTATTCATATTACATCTTGATTGTTAGCCCTTCCCCTGTTTGCTCCCTTTCTTCCCTCCCTCCCACTTCCCCCCTTCTCCCCTCCCCTATGTCTGTGATTGAAGGAGACCTCCTCCCCCTATATATGCTCTTAGAATATCGGGTCTCTTCTTGATAACTTGCTATCCTTCCTCTGAGTGCCACCAGGTCTCCCCATCCAGGGGACATGGTCAGAAAAGGGGCACCAGAGTTCGTGTGAGAGTCATATCTCACTCTCCACTCAACGGTGTAGAATATCCTGTTAGTCGGCTAGGTCTTGGTAGGGGTTCAAAGCTTACTGCCTGTATTCTCCTTGGCTGGTGCCTTAGTTTGAGGAGGACCCCAGGACCCAGATCTGCCTGTCATAAAGTTCTTCTTGTAGGTTTCCAGGACCCTGTGGTCCTACTATTTCCCCATTCTTCCATGCTACTCTCGCCTAAAGTCTCAATAGGATGTCCTCTCCTCTGACCCACTTTCTTGGTAAGTAAAGATTTTCATGGTACATATCCCTTGGACTAGTGTTTTGATATAAGTGAGTATACACCATTTGTCTCTTTTTGCTTCTGGGTGAACTCACTCATTATGATAATTTATAGATCAATCCATTTGTCCACAAATTTTGGGAATTCCTTGTTTTTAATAGCTGAGTAGTATTCTATAGTGTAAATGTACCACAATTTCTTAGTCCATTCTTCTACTGAGGGACACTTAGGCTGTTTCCATGTTCTGGCTATTATGTACAAAGCAGCTATGAACATGGTTGAGCATATGTCCCTGTTGTGTGGTAGGGCATTTTCTGCGTATATTCCAAGGAGTGGGATAGCTGGGTCTTGAGGAAGCCCTATTCCCATTTTTCTGAGAAAGCGCCAGATAGCTTTCTAAAGTGGTTGTACTAGTTTGCATTCCCACCAGCAATGAAGGAGTGTTCTTCTCTCTCCACATCCTCGCCAACATGTGGTGTCATTTGAGTTTTTGATCTTAGCCATTCTGATGGGTGTAAGATGGAATCTCAGTGTCGTTTTGATTTGCATTTCTCTGATGACTAACGAGGACGAGCATTTCTTTAAGTGTTTCTCGGCCATTTGATATTCCTCTGTTGAGAATTCTCTTTTAAGTTCCAAGCCCCATTTCACAATTGGGTTGTTTGGTTTTGTGGTATTTAATTTATTGAGTTCTTTATATATTTTGGATATTAAACCTTTGTCAGATGAAGGGTTGGTGAAGATATTTTCCCATTCTGTAGGCTGTCGCTTTGTTCTCTTGACAGTGTCTCCTGCCTTACAGAAGCTTCTCAGCCTCATGAGGTCCCATTTATTAATTGTTGACATTAAGGCCTGGGCAGTTGGAGTACTGTTCGGGAAGTTGTTTCTTGTGCCTATGTGTCCCAGGCTCTTCCCCACTTTTTCCTCTATCTGAATTAATGTCTCTGGTTTTAAGTTGAGGTCTTTAATCCACTTGGACTTGAGTTTTGTACATGGTGACAAATAAGGGTCTAATTGCATTTTTCTACATATAGACATCCAGTTAGACCAGCACCATTTGTTGAAGATGTTATCCTTTTTCCATTGAATAGATTTGGCTTCTTTGTCAAAAATCAAGTGATCAAATGTGTGTGGATTCATCTCTGGGTCTTCAATTGTATTCCATTGATCCACCAGCCTATTGCTTTGCCAGTACCATGCTGTTTTAATTACTGTTGCTCTGTAGTACAGCTTGAGATCAGGTATGGAGATTCCTCCAGAGGATCTTTTATTGTATAGGATTGTTTTTGCTATTCTGGGTTTTTTACTTCTCCATATGAATTTGAGAATTGATCTTTCAATATCTTCAAAATATTTTGTAGGTATTTTGATAGGGATTGCGTTGAATCTGTACATTGCTTTTGGTAAGATGGCCATTTTTACTATGTTGATTCTCCCAATCCACGAACAAGGTAAATCCCTCCATCTTCTGATGTCATCTTCAATCTCTTTCTTCAGAGGTTTGAAGATTTTTTTGAGTAATTCCTTTACTTGCTTGATTAGAGCTACTCCTAGATATTTTGTATGGTTTGTGGCTATTGTGAAGGAAGTAGTTTTTCTAATTTCTTCCTCTGCCTGTTTGTCATTTGTATACAGGAAAGCTACTGGCTTTCTTGAGTTTATTTTGTATCCTGCCAATTTGCTGAAGGTGTTTATCAGCTTTAGGAGTTCTCTGCAATACCCCTTTTTAAACATTCTTTGGGCCAGGTGTGGTGGTGCGCGACTTTAATCCAAGCACTCGGGAGGCAGAGGCAGGTGGATTGCTGTGAGTTTGAAGCCAGCCTGGTCTACAAAGTGAGCCTAGGACCGCCAAGGCTACACAGAGAAACCCTGTCTCGAAAAAAAAAATTCTTTGGATAAATATTATGAAGTGTAATATTTAGGGCCGTCCAGTGTTGGCTCCTGATTGGTTACTTTTCTGCTGTTATTCAAGACTCTGACAAAGCAATTTAGGGGAGAAGTTGCTTACTCTTGGCTTACAGTTCCTGAGGGATACAAATCATCACAGTGGAGTCACCTTGGCAGCAGGCAATAAAGAGAGGATCTGGAGGCTTGCCAGTCATATTCATGAAGTGCAAAACAGAAAGTGGGGCCTGATCTACAGCCTCACCACCAGCCTCCGAGTGCCCACTTCCTCCAGTGATACTTCGTAAAGACTTGACAGCCTTCCTACACAAAGTCACCAGCTGGGACCAAATATTCAAATACCTGAGCCTGTGGGGGATGGCTTTGAACTTCAAACTACAGCATCCTGCTCCAGACCCCTATATCTTCACAGCTATATTTTACCCACCATGCACTCAGTCCAGCTTCAAAACTCTCCACAGCCTTTAACCATTCAAAAATTGCTTATAAATGCAAAGCATTGTCTGAGACTCAAGGCAACCTTCCACGACTCCCAGTAAAATAGAAATTAATTACTTACTTAATTAAAAACAAACAAATAGATGAAAAATAAGTTTCCAACAGGCAATGGCACAGAGTATGCATCTGTGCCCAAATGGAAGAATGAGATGAGGACGTAGCAAGGAAAGATTGAAGAAAAGCCACACTGAAAGTCAGCAGGGAAAAACATCAAGTCCTGCAGCTCCGTGTCAAGCATCTGGGACTCATGATGGCCTCATCTCAGTTCCAAAGAGCTTAGGTAACCCTGACCTTCTAGTTCTGCTGCCCATATCACATGTAGCCTCTTTCCTGGGCTGGGACCACTCTATGCCTCCAGGTTTCTGTAGCAGAGGTCCCATGGTCCTTGGGCCTCCCACATCCTAGAGTTTTCATCCCAACTAAGGTTTGTTCCTCACAGCTTTAAGAAAAGGCCTCTCAGCGCCTCCTCCCAGGGACTGAAATACTACCACACATTGTCTGACTTCAGTGGCTATAAAAGACTATAAGAGACTCAACAACCTTCGCCAATCTTCTACTCTTTATGCCTACAGAAGTAGTGCTATACGTGTGACACTATCTCATTCTGCTGTCACCCCAGGATGATGTCCTGTCTCCTGAGAACGCAGCTGTAACAGCATCTGTGAGATGATTCTGGGAAGACCTTCCCCAGGCAGTCTCTTCCCAGGAATAGAAAATCCCCTTCTGAGCTCTGTCTATCTTAAACATGCCTGTTCTCTCCTTTCAGTTGAAGTCACATTTTCACAAGTTGGAGCCTTTGATGGGTGAGGTCTTGCCCTTTAGACACCTTTCTTTTTGTCCCAGTACACAGAAGGAGGGTTCTCATTTAATGGTCCTGGTATCTCATTATTGGCACTAATATAATATTGTGCTTATTATTTTTTCTTCTTTTTTATTTTAATATATTTTATTAATTTATTCATATTACATCTCAATTGTTATCCCATCCCTTGTATCCTCCCATTCCTCCCTCCTTCCCACTTCCTCCTCCCCCCTCCTCTATGACTGTGATTATATATGATCCCTCCCCTGTATATGATCATAGGGTATCAAGTCTCTTCTTGGTAGCCTGTTATCCTTCCTGAGTGCCACCAGGCCTCCCCATACAGGGAACATGGTCAAATATGGGGTACCCGAGTTCGTGTGAAAGTCAGACCCCACTCTCCACTCAACTGTGAAGAATGTCCTGTCCATTGGGTAGATCTGGGTAGAGGTTCAAAGTTTACTGCATGTATTGTACTTGGCTGGTGCCATAGTTTGAGCACGACCCCTGGGCCCAGATCTTCCTGTCATAATGTTCTTGTAGGTTTCTAGGACCCTCTGGATCCTTCTATTTCCCCATTCTCCCTTGCCTCTCTCACCTAGAGTCCCGATAGAATGTCCTCCTCTCTGTCCCATTTTTCTGGGGTTCATTCTAACAAGATAACTCATGGAACAGGAGGGAAACCTCTAGCAGGAATCACTGTTTTAGAAAAAGCAAGGTTATCAGACAATAATTGATTAAAGAGCATGCAGAGCTTGTCAGATCTAGCCAATGGACAGCTCATTCTCCAAGGTTGTGAACAGAGTGGGCACTGTCTTTGACATGAATGCCAGTGCCTACGATTTGATCACTTCCCTTTGGAGGGGAGTCCCTGCAGGCACATAGAAGAAGAGGATGCAAGCTATCACTTGAGACCTGATAGGCTGTGGTCAGACTTTGAGGCAGGAGCCCCTTTCTATCAGAGGTCTAGGGGAGGGGAATAGGATGGAAGAGGGAGGGAGGGTGGGAACGGGAAGACACAAGTGAAAGGACAGCAATCGGGATGTAAGATGACTAAAATATAATAAAGAACATTTTAATATAATTGATTAAAGCAAAAATGTAATAAGATCTCTGAATATGATGCTATAGGAGTAGAAAATTTCCTGGACTTTGAAAGCTAAGAGTATAGAAGCCTCATGATTGTGGAAAGAGGTGACAATATACATAAGGAGATGACTCAAGACTAGAGAGATTCCCAAGGATTATGCTAAAGACTTTGAATTTGACTCTGCGAGGTGAAGGCCAGATGATGTTGTGGTCTGTATGTGTGTAGAGGTCTAGAGATAAGACAAACATCCTTAGAGGACAGTCAAGCCAAACTGGAAGGAATTCATGGGGCACAATATCTAACCCTCCAGCCAAATAAAACAGAAGTGATTAAAAAAAAATAATTCCTAACATTAGAAACTATTAGTCTATACTGATCAAACTATACCGTAGAAAAGGAATTCCTGGAGTGGAATACCAGAGAGCAGAAAGAGTATTTTTAAAGGCACAAAATCCTTTGCTTTTAAAATGTCAGTGCACTGATTATATAGGCAGGGTCTCGTGTAGCTTAGACTAGCCTTGAACTCACCATGAAGTCAAGAATGGTCTAGAACTTCTCATCCTACTGCCTTTACCTGTGAGTGCTGAGATTACCTGTCTGTGTCACACCCAGTTCATATGGTGCTGGTGAGGAAGCTCAGAGCTCCTGTATGGTACACAAACACTGGACCAACTGAATCATAGCCTTTCCTCCATCAATATACATTCAAAGAGCCAACTAAACTAACTGTATATGTTAAGTAAGAATGTACTCTAAACTGTAGGCCTACTAGCTACTGATGAGCTGCTTCTATTTCCATATTGGCCCCAGTGATCCCGGAGGCAGGGCTTGTACTACATGGCCAATGAATACGTGAGGAATTTCATGTTATTTAGTATCCTGTAAATGCAAGGCCCACGTCTGGTCTTTTGGAATAAGGCTAATTTCTTACAGCTAAACAGGAGTTCCGCCTTTTATTCATTCTCTGTTCCTTTGCTACCATATAAGCATGGCAACACACTGTACCAGCAACAGTTTGATACGAATATGTCAGCACAATTGACTGAACGTTTAGCTTCTTGACAAATATTCCCACACAAAGTAGGAAAATTTAGAAATTATTTTCCATTGTAGATGAATATAATTAAATCATATGTTCAAATCAGTAATAAAGATTTTTTTTCCAACTAAAGCCATCTGCTCCACAGTAGAAGAGTGATTTCTCAACTTTCCTCTATTGGTTTACTTCTATCTAATATAAACCACACTCTTCTCATAGAGATGAATATATGTGTATTGAGAAAGGCAATGAAGAATTCGGGGAAATGTAAATAGTTTTTGTGTTCTTTATAAACATTGGCAAACGTTGCCCAAATTCTGCCTGCATTTCCCTTATCCCTTTATCTTAGGAATTTGAACATGGAAATAAATTTTATTCTGTGATCTCTTACTTATAGAGACAGAAAGAAGTGGGGGAATGGGATATTGGCCTAATAATTTGGCATGAGATTTCAAAAATTTTAGTTTCAATTTCAGTTCACCTTTGGCATAATTTGGGGAATTTGTGGTGTTACCTGTCATGGATTTCTAGCCACAGCCACCCTTCTATATCACTGAGATTTTGATCATTGTCCAGTGGCCACAGGTAGAAACAAACGTTTTACATGATAGTACAAAACACTATTTAAACACACATCTGTGCATCTTCCCAAGTGCTTAGCTTCCATGTGGACTTAGATTGCAATAGCCTTCTTTTATTACATTTAGTGTATGTGTGTGTGTGTGTGTGTGTTTGTGTGTGTGTGTTTGTGTGTGTGTGTGTCAGAGCCAGAGAGTGTGGATATCAGGAGGTCAGGGGACAACTTGTAAGCATTGAGTTCTCTACTTCTATTAAGTGAGTTCTAAGGATGAAACTCAGGGCACCAGGATTAGAATCAAGCATCTTTTCCTGTCCATATGCATCCCCACTTTCAGTAACAAATTTCAAGTGAGTGTTTAGCCATGAATACACAGGGCTACATCTATTCTGTTATTCGTGAGCGAGGTGTTATCCATCAGAAAGATGCAAAACTATGTTATGGAAGAAACTTTGGACTGCTTTTCCAATCCCTGGTCACACTTAGACACACTACATCTTCTCTGTTGACATTTTTGGAAACATGTACACACTTAGGACCACCTTCTCCAAACTATCTCAGTTGATTAAAAATAATTTATGAGGTCATCTGATTAGAGCAGGGTGATTACCTAATCACAATGGCCAGACCACAAGGTCAATTGTCTAGATCCGGTTCTGAGCATACCTCCAATACTGTCAGATGGGTCAGCTCCACTCTGACCAAATGAACTCTATGTGGGTGTAGTCAATGCCCAAGGATACCCAATACACCATAACAACAAAGGAGAATGAGGCTGGGTATGAAAAAAACAACACAGCCACCCAAGCCTAGGCTGGCTATACTTTTTCCTGTGACTGTGAGGTATGAGGGCAATCAGATCCAGGATAGATTTTTTTCCTGAAGTCCCTCCCCGTCTCACATCTAATCCACCCCTGCTGTCATGTGCATACTTTGGATTCTCTCTTAGCCTTTGGGATATGCCCCGTGGGGCAATTATGTCTCAGGAGTGCACAGATTGAAAGCAGGCCATAGGGAAAGCCAATGTATGTGAGAAATGGGGACTTTTTGTTTGTTTGTTTTTGTTATAGAGAACATGGGAGCTTTAAGGACAAAACGCCTCAAACTTGCAAGAGAAGCACAATGTGCAAATGTTGTGGTTGGTACTGATGGAAGCAAAGTGACAGATTTGGAATGGGAGCCATGACCCTTCTGCATGTGGTCCTGCGTGGCTAAAGAAGACCCATGTTCCATGTTCCAGGTTGTAAAGAGCAGTACACAGAAAGTGACCAAAGGACATGTGGAAAGCAAAGCTGAGCAAAAGGACACAAGACGTGGAGAGCCAGCTGCAACTCAGTAACTAGAAGGTGACACCTTAGATGGAGGAGACTACTGACATTTCAACCACACAATAATAAAAACCAAATATGTAGCAGCAACAGTCAGTCAAAGGTCTAATGACGATATTATCTTCAGATGGAAAAACTGCGTGAATTGGCTGTTTCTTGGTGGCTATTTTAAGCTGGGAAGATGTAGAGCAACACTGCAGAGAGACTGAAAATTTTAATAGGGCCCAGTTTAATGTTGATTAAATGTTGGAAACTTGGGCTTCCTGAATGATAAACTTTGTCTCCATCTACACTTCCTCCGATCTCACTCTCTTAACTCTGCTACCCTCATGGTAAATTGTAACCTTGTTTCCTGGACTATACTAACCAAAATTTAGTCATGGACTTGGTAGAAAATTCAACAACATGGAAATGGGAGTGGGGTGGGGGCGTGAAGGACCTGGGCATTTTCCATCTCAAAGAATCTTCCTAGTTTGTAGATGTAAGCACAAAATAGTAAGTAAAGCCTCTCACTTAAAGTGCACAGAATTTGTTGCTAAGCATAGGATTTTATGAAATCTATTAAATATACCCTGACTAGTATGGGAGTTTCTTGGATATACATAGATTTAAATGTAAAGGGTTATTTATGCAAATATGCTCTAAACATTATAAATGGCACATCAGAAAAATGAACCCCACAGTTTTAATGAAATTTTCCTATTGCTTGGGAATCGTCAGTGGAATTTTTGGATAATGGCCTCAGCGAGTAGCCTGTCCTTTGTGGAAGTCTGAAGGGATTATAAGTAATAGGATTATCGCTTGACTTTCATCTTGCATGAACACCTTCCGGGGTAAACGAAGAGCCAAAAATCAGTCTTTTATTCTACGGGCCTCTCTTAGCAGAATATGTGTACCAGCCGAGGAGAGATCACTGACAGTGTACTGAACTTTGGGTCCGACTCTGAGAGCAAAGAGGAACGAGTCAAACTTACAGAGAAATTGTTGACAATTTCCAGCCGTCATTAATGTTCAGTGCTCCCTTGGATGTCAGCCACGTTCCTACCTTTAATCACTGGACACCCTTTGGATAATGCACCACACCTGGGACTAAGGATAATTTACCACTTGCAGATGGGCTAGCTGTGCAGTTCACTCTGACAGAAGTTTGCATTTATTCTGGGTCCCAGAGGCTTTCCTTTTATAGTGCAGTTATATCCACTAAAATTATAACTTCCAAAATTCTGTTCTATTTTATTGCTCTCACGAAGTATTTATGACCTCTACTGCTTAAGTGGACGTTGTAGAGATTTATGGCTCAAAACATTCAGGGGAGAGACTGGAGACTGGAGGCTGCTGCTGCTGCTGAGCCGAAACCTTGGAAGGACCCTTTACAAGATGCCAACAGAGAAGCATATTTGGCTTTAGTGTCTGAGGCTTTTAAAGTATGTTGGCTTATATAAATTAATATATCGATCACCCTCCTTTCTCAGAGTCACACTATGTGGGGCAGTGAGAAACCAAGTCCCTTCTTAAGGGTTTAGGGAGCTAATTAGTTGTGACTCTTGGTATTTGTGTGCTTATGTCCAAAGATCTCTTTTGGTGGCTTCTCACCTACTTTTCCTGTCACTTTCCTTCTCTTCTGTAACATCCACTGTTCTTACGTAGTCTGAAAGGAAGTTTTCAGAATGTTAGCGGATAGCTCTCAGGAAAACATAGGTGAAGAAATCTTTGAGTTTTTACTGTCTTTTTCTGCCAAATTACAGAATTTGCTTAAACTGGACCAGAACCTACAGAGAACAGAGCTACTGTAAAAGCTGGAGCAGGGAGCAAACTGTTGAGGGGAGAGCAGGACACTCTTGACACTCTTCCACTGGAGGAGAAATAAGTAGCTGAAATGGGTCAGATTCTCAGGATGTCCATATTATGGACATGCACAAGTGACTGGCTGTCTCTACCAATACAGCATTGATGTAATGTCCAGTAGATCAACTAGACAATGTCCAATCAGTAAAAAAAAAAAAAAAAAAAGAATGCTAAGCAGTTATTTAAACTTACTGGCATTATGGATTGTGACATGATAAGACCCTTTAATCAAGTTCAATTCTGACTCCCTCAACAGTACTTACTACTAAGGGGTTAGAATTTGGAAAGTGACCCCACCAGATCCCCAAGTAACCTATAGTCATTCCCCTCAGAGTGGTAAGGATGTGTTGTCCTTCAGAACAAGAAATAGGAATGTTTAAGCATCTCTCATTTAGTCATACTTGGAAAGCTGCTAGGAGGAAAAGAAAGATGGAAGAGATGTATTAAAGTTCTTTGGCAGCATAACTGCTCGGCTACCTAACGTCCTCTGTATCTTTTGCTTTACCTGTGCTCCCTGTACATTAGCCATAGTGACCTACCAGCAGACCACATCATGTTTCTGCAGGCCTGAGACCTGCGAAATATGGTTAGTCGCTGGGATGAAGAGAAAGAACGTCATTTTCCTTATGTTCCTGTCTCCCCAGGAAAAGTCACCCCTCCCCCACACCGCTGCATCCCTAGACTACATTCATTTACTTGGGGACCTATTGAATTGTGTCACAACCCTTATCAGTTTCCTTACCAGACCACAGATTATTGTTTGAGGTTGGGAATTACGTGGTGTGTTGTTTTTCATTCTGGTAATCACGTATCCCTTTTCTCAGAGGAAGTGGTTAAAATAATTGCACATCGAATAGATGAAAAACAATGACTGAAAAAGAAAAAAAAAAAATCACAACTGCTTTTCAGCATCCAGTCACTAGTTTAATGGCTAGAAGAGAGTGCTTGATCAGAAGTGTCCAAAATCGCTGAGGTGATAAAACCATTTGTTCTGTTTTCTAGTATTGCCCTTAATTTAATGATTGTTATGCTAAATCCAAGGCCTTGACCTCTGTACCTGTCTTGGTTTGATTTGGGTTGCTGTGATAAAACACTGACTAATACCAGTTAGGGGTTGGAAAGGGTTTACTTTAGCTTACAGGTGGCCGTCCTTCACTAACTGAACCAGAGGCAGAAAGCTGGAGGTAGGAATTGAAACAGAGACCAAGGAGGAAGGCTGCATAATGATTTTGTGTTCCTGCCCAGTGACAGTGACTGGGCTGGGCCTTCCCACCATGAGCATTAATCAAGAAAACACCCACAGATACATCCACAATGCCATGAGGATAGTTCCTCAGTTGAGGTTCTCCGCCTCTCCCCCAGGGTGACTATAGTTTCTGTTAAGAAGACTGACCCAAACTGAACCACACAACAGCCTCCCCCTTTTTATTCCTTTGTGGGGTCTTTGAATTCATCATTCTCTCTGACTGGTAGACTTTAGGTTGAATGATCTCACAACCTGCTATGTTGAACCCCCCGCCTGCAAGTGCCTGACCCCAGAAGGAAGCTAAAGCAAGTGCTCACAAAATTATTTTGAACAAGAACAGATGAATAGAATTTGAATAGTTACCCAAGAACCAGGAATACGAATCAAAGGTTATTTGATTTTCAAGTAAACTCTCAAGCCTGCTAATCCCTAATCCAGCTATTCCGTGTGGGTATGTCAAACTGTGATTCAAATAACTACTAGTAAGTCTTCCACTAAAGTGGATTAATGGAAACATTAAAATGGCACACAGTTTTAGGATAAAAAAACATTAATGTTGGTACTCAATATTGACCAAGAAAGAAGGACTTAAGTTTTGAGATGGAACAAAATTAATTTTTAATATAAACAATTTTAAAGTTTGTGTACTGCCTTTACATATGTGTATGCTCCCCAATTTTGTGTGGTGCCTAGGCAGGTCAGAAGAGGGCATTTGATCTCCTGGAACTGGAGTTATGGGTGGTTATGAGCTACCCCATGGGTGCTTGGACCTGAACCTTGGTCCTCTAGAAGAGTCATAAGCGTTCTCAATTGCTGAACCATCTCTCTAGCCAGCCTCGTCCCATTGCTACTTTTATTTCTGTATATTTCTGTATTAGCACTGTATCATGAAATAGATACTGCTACTTTTCTGCTTAAGAATAAGATGGCATGAGAAAAGGGTTATTTTGGCTTACAGCTCCAGAGGGGAGAGCATCCACTGCACAGATAAGATATGACAGCAGTCAGGAAGGCGTCCTGGCAGGGGCAGGAAGTTCCTCATCTCATTCAGCCAAACACAGTTAGCACAGATAGTACAAGAAGTGGAGCACAGCTTTAAAACTTCAAATTGCCACCAGAGGATAGGCTTCCTCCACCAAGGCCCCAAACCTTTCTAAGACAGGACCACCCAATACAGTGAACTGAGTATTCAAATGTGTGAGGCTATGGGAGATGATTCTCATTCAGACCACAACAGGCATGAAATAAGCTGTTGTGATTTAATTTTATTTTTTGCATGTTTGCATAATCATGTTGAAATTTTGAAGTTCATACCTACAAATTGCTCTGTTGCACTTTTGAACATTGCTTATGAAACTCTTCAGTTGCGGAATGGGTTGAGACCCAAAGAACGTGTAACTTGCAATGACTGAGGAAAGACAGAGTATGCTTCACTGAGCGGTGATGGTGTTGAGAAGATGACTAAGGCAAACTTAAGAATATGGCTACCAGAAGAGAAACATACAGATCACAAACCTGGCCACAGAACTTTGATCTACGATCTATCCTGCCCACAAAATATGCTAGACCAACGGTGCCACAAAGCTTGTGGCAGTAACCAACTAATGTCTGATTTGACTTAAGGTCCATTCCCTGAGATGGAACCCATACTGACACTGCTTGGATGACCAAGAAACAGATAGTACATAGCCTAGAGACCTAAGGTAATGCTAAATATCACTCACACACACACACACACACACACACACACACACACACACACACACACACACACAGGGATAAAATGACTCCTAATGACATTCTGCTATATTCACAGATCATTGCCTTGGTTGGCCATCATCTTGTTTGGCTAATCTGAGAAGCTCCCTCCTGCGGCAGATGGAAACAAATAACAGAGATTCACAGCCAGATATTCCATCCAGAGAGAGGCCTGTGGTCTAAATGACATGCCTTTATCAAATTCTCCCCTTCGTAGCTCAGGGAACCCCCAAGGAAGAGGAGATCAAAAGAATGTTAAGAGCCAGAGGGGGGAAGGGATGAAGGACACTGGGAGAATGAGGCCCTCTAAATCAACTGAGCAAAGCTCATATGAACTCACAGAGACTGGGGCAGCAAGCACAGGGCCTGCACAGGTCTGCACCAGGCCCTCTGTGTATATATCATGGCTCCCTGTTTAGTGTTTTTCTGAGTGTGTGAAGGAGTGAATCTCATTCCTTCTTTGGAGGTTCTTTTCCTTCTTTTGGTTTTCGTTGTCCAACTTTAATGTCATGTTTTTGTTTGTTTTATTTTGTTATATTTTTTTGTATCTCTGAGAAGCTTGTCTGTTTCTAATGAGAGACAGAATGGGGGTGGATCTGGATGGAAGGGAAGTGAGAAGGATCTAGGAGGAGAAGAGGGAGAGGAAAACTGTCATCAAGATATACTGTGTGAGAAAAGAATGTATTTCCAATGAAATGGGGAAAGAAAAGTTAAATTTATGTTGATTCATTCTTATACAGCAAGACATACAGTGTTATATGTGTATTAGCTTCTTTACTTCTCCAAAAACCCTAAGTCATGGGTTCAAATGTTACATGATTTTAGACGTGATAGGATAGAGACTACAAGAAGACAGAGACATTTGATTACAGTCATAGCACAGCTGAGTGGGAAGGACAGGACTGCTGTGTACACTACATCACTATATTCAATGACAAATTTTTTTGAAGTAGAAAATTTGCCCAATGTAAAATAATTAACTTGCTCAAGATGTAGTTTTATAAACAAAAGGCAGAAGCTAGATCTTAGAATTGGAGATGTCTATTTTTAAGGTGAATTTTGTTATTTATTGGTTAAATATGTATGTGTTTACATGGGTATGTGTGCATCTGGAGGTCAGTGGCTTAAGATCACCCAGAGCTAGAGTTATAAGCAGTTGTGAGCCTTCCAACCTGTTTTTTTTGTTTTTTGTTTTTTTTTGTGTGTTGTTTTGTTTTGTTTTGTTTTTCTTTCTTTCTCTTTTTTACTGACTTCAGGTCCTCTGCTAAAACAGCAAGTTCTTTTAACTGATGAACCATTTGTCTTAGTTAGGGTTTTATAGCTGTGAAGAGACACCAGCACCAAGGCAACTCTCTAAAAAGAAAACGTTTAACTGAGGTTGGCTTACAGTTTCAAAGGTTCAGTCCATTATCAGCATGGAAGAAAGCATGACTTGGTGCTGGAGGAGCAGAGAGGTCTACATTTTGATCTTCAGGCAGCAGAAAGATCCACTGTTCCACACTGAGTAGAGCTTGAGCCTAGGAGACCTTAAAGCCCGGCCCCCACAGCGGCACACTTCCTCCAACAGGGTCAACCCTTTTAATAGTGCCATTCCCCATGGGCCAAGCATGCAAACACACAAGTCTATGGGGGCCACATGTTTACAAAGCACCACACCATCTTTCCAGGCAGGGAACCGAAAATCACTATTATTCTGTAGAGTAGCTCTCCACACCCTATATCATTGATAGGTACTGAAATATGCTAGCTGGTTTTATGTCAGCTTGACTCAAGCTAGAGTCATTGGAGAGGAATGAACCTCAACTGAGAAATCTCCACAAGATCAGAGTGTAGGCAGAGATGTAGGGCATTTTCCTAACTAGTGATTGATGTGGGAGGGTGCCGCATAGAGTGTGGTGTCATCCCTGAGCTGGTGGTTCTGGGTTCTATGTGGATTTACATTCAGAATTTTAGACTCACCAAAATAGGAAAGACGGTGTCTTCAAGGTCGCCAAATACAAAGATCCAAAACACTATGAATGTAACATTTATATAATCCTTATTGTTTCATGGTTCTTCTTGCTTTATGTAGTTTATTGTATATATGCATAATAATAGAAATGTATATGCAAAAAAGAAAAATAATTTTTCAAAAAAGAAAAAAGAAAGTAGGTTGAGAAAGCTATGGGGAGAAGCTAGTAAGGAGCACCCCTCCATGGCCTCTGCATCAGTTCCTGCTTCCAGGTTCCTGTCCTGTTTGAGTTCCTGTCCTGACTTCCCTCATTGATCGACTGCTACTTAGAAGTATAACTCAAATGAACCCTTTCCATTTCAAGTTGCTTTTGGTCTGATGTTTCATCACAGCAGTAGAAAAGTGACTAAGACAGCCGCTCCTGTGTGATGCAACGCTTCTGGAGGGCTCTTAGCTTAATAAACAAAGGTGTTATGTATCTAAATCCTTTTGCCCTTTTATAAGAATCACATAATTGAATCTGGGCAGTGGTGGCTCACGCCTTTAATCTCAGCACCCAGGAGACAGAGACAGGTATATCTCTGTGAGTTTGAGGCCATCGTGGTCTACAGAATGAGTTGAAGGACAGTCAAAGTCACAAAGAGAGACCTTGTCTTGGAAAAATAAAAATTAAAGAAGAAATCACATGTTGAAAAACTATAGGGAATTTTTGAGACAGGGGCTCCTATGTAGATCTGGCTGTCCTAGAACTCTATGTAATGTAGATCTGGCCGGCCTTGAACTCACAAAGATCTGCCTGCCTCTGTCTCCAGGATGCTGGGATTCAAGTTGTGAGCCAACAGGTACAGTAGACTCTGGGGATTTTGTTCTAAATTTTCATCACTGTCATTAAAATTAAGCCATCCATGGTGAAGAGTAGGGATTCAGAAATTGTCTTTAAACTCAATGGTGTTCATACAAAAATATTTACAAACATATATTTTATCCTTTGGTGCCTATGAGTTTTAGCAAGGTATAGTAGGAGTGGAAGAACACTGAATCTTTAGGTCATATTTAATACAGAATGAGTGACTATCCCTTCAGTGATGAGGAACAGAACTCCCCAGCCCCCAGCCACGTACAAACACAAACACACACACACACACTGAGAGAGAGAGAGAGAGAGAGAGAGAGAGAGAGAGAGAGAGAGAGAGAGAGAGAGAGATGAGTCATTTGACCCCACTATTAGTCATTAATACTTTTACAGCATTTTAGTAAAAGGTGTCCACCGCAAGATCTGACTGTCTGTAGGACATGGGAGGAAGTGGACATTCTTGGACATACGGAATAAGAACCTGGCCTGCATGCAAGCATATCTTCTATCCAAAATATTTTATGCTTTCAAGGTGAAAAAAATGAAAAGAAAATATAAGCTAAAAAATGTGGATTGCTTAAAAAGTCAGCACAGAAGGAAAAAAAATAAACATGTCAATCTGTCACCAGGAATAAGGAAGGAAAATACAACAAGAGGAAGTAAATATAGAAAAACTGCAGAAAAGCAAGAAGAAATGGAAGAGGGTACGAAGCAGAGACTTAGAATCACAGCCATCTAATAATAGAAGAGCCAGATGCCTGATGGTTGGAAGCAGGTAAGATGTCTTTTGTTTATGCAATTCCCATTCCATTTAGTTGGTCACAGAAGCAGAATTAATGGACATGTGGGAACTTTGGGAAAAATTTCGTCTCATTAGTAATTGTGTAAATGCTAAGAAAAGATAAAGGTTGTTGGCTATGGCTTCTTAGAGCTGCGTGCTCACTGAAGGTTTGTGTGGGTTAGGAAGGCTGCCTCTGGGGTCTCACTCAGAAATCTGCAGGGAAAGGAGCTTCTGGGAATTTGGCCAAGAGCAGAGTTTATGAGGCTGCCGTCTATGACATAGGATCTATGCTATTCTTCTTGATTAGAGCAATACTGGAAGTTAACAAAGAATTCAGCATTTAAAGGCCCTCACTGGTGTCACTTGATACGATAATATTGAGAGTTTTATTTGTGCCTTATGTAGTATAAAATATATTTGGCATATAACTTTGTAGCTAGATAAGTTCACCCTTCTATAAATGAAGCCAGGTAACCCATAACATGTTTCTTGATATTGACTGTCAGATGATAAACTTATCTTGATCAGTTTAGTATGCAATAACATAGTGTTGTATTCTGCGTGGCTTATAAAAATTAAAGAAGAAATCACATATTGAAAGACTGTGTGTGTGTGTGTGTGTGTGTGTGTGTGTGTATAAAATTTAGAACACACACACACACACACACATATAATCTTTTAGAATACACAACAAGTAGGCTCTGTTAGGTCATCAGGGCTTCAAACAATATCTAGATATCCACCTTCCAATTGCATAGAGGCAGTCCATGTTTAGTGATGATGATTTACATAGAACTTAGTATTTTTTTTACCTGTATCTTTTTGAGTTTTATAATGAGGCATGGCAGATTATAGTTAGATAATTCTGAATGGGAATATTAGCCAATGCATTAATAGCATTTTTGTTTTGGAATTATACAACATTTTTGTTTAGCATTATGAACCATTGTATGTTTAGCATAGTAAGGTAGACTTTCCTCAGTATAAGTAACACAACCTTGGTCCAAAACTTTGAACACTGCCAATTTCACAAGAGTGGATTTCCCACAAAGTTGCCTTAAATTTTCTTATTATAAGCATGGTGGTAAATAGTTTGTCTATGTGATAGCATGCAAGTCTATAGGATAAAAAATAATGCTTTGTGTTTTACAGATACTCAAGATTTGTCAAATAAATCTAATACTTGTTCTTTATTGCATTTTGTGCTAAATCTTTCTTGTTGAATATTTGATAATATTTTCTGCCTTTATATATTAAAATATGCATATGTTAACAGACAGATGTGCATATATTTATGTTCACATATAAAATATATATGGTAGTGTATATATATACATATATATATACAAAAAGGAACTTATGCATAGATGTACATGTATGTATATGCCTAATCTTACCTACACTACATGTTAATACAAATGTTACAAATATATATGTAGGTGTATATATATATGTATATATATATATATATATATACATATTTATGTACCTGCACATACACATGAATCTATACTTGTTCTTGTGTTTAAAAATAGATTTTCCCTAGTTTTCCTTAGTGGCTACCTCATAGAACTAATAGATGAGATGGAGGAAAGTAAATATGAAGGTTCCTTTCTTTGCCTTTCTTCTGATGTACAATTTTTGATGAGCTTCACTTTTGCCATATCTAAGACTATGACAGAAAAGCTTACAGATTATAGTATAAAAATACTAAAAACAATTGAGGAAAAGTTAGATATACCAACCATGCATAAAATACATGTAGATAACAGTCTACCATTAACTACCATAAAATGTAAAAAATCTATTACGAAAATTTAATATTCATCAGTGTTTTGCATAGATAAAAGACCATGTGTGGTATATTTGGAGTTGAGAGACATGTAAAAGTGTCTATTGAGGCATTGAATGACACTTGAATAATATTCCCTATAGGAAATCCTACCATACTGTAGTGATTTCACGGCTCTTCCTGCTATTATTAGAGTGGGTGCAAAATGCCAGGACATTTATTAGTCATCCCTGACTGACTCGTGCATCTTCTAACAAACTGCATATTGAATTTCAAAGGATTTCTTTTGGTTCATGCATATTCTTGCTGACATAGCACATATATCAGATATGCTTGTTACCTGTGTTGTTGGCCAAGGATTCGGTCCACCGGCAGATCCTCATGAAGCTTCTGGCGGTCCAACGTTCTACCTGATCAATTATTTTATTTTAGTTCTTTGAGAATTTTCAGAGTAACTTTGTACTCATTGTTCTTGCCCAACTCCATCCAGATTCACCCAGATCTGCCCCACCTCCTTACCAACCAACTTCATGTCCTCTTTTTCTTTTCTTCCTCTCCTTCTCTCCCTCCCTCCCTCCCGCCCTCCCTCCCTCCCTCCTTCCTTCCTTTCTTCTTTCCTTCTTTTTTTTGGCTTCTCTCTTCATACATATAAAATGGGTGTGGGAGGCGTTTTGAACTCTAATGCTTACAGGCCGTCTCCATCTAATTTGTCTACCATGCTTAACTCCTACTTGTGTTTGTGTGCGCTGTACCTTTTGCTTCTATCCCATCACAAATAGTAAATCTTGCCTTTTAAAGGCATGCCTTATATTCTACTCACACTGGTGGCTTATTTTAACCTTTCAACCTTTATTTTACTTTGGACACATATGAATTTATTTTATGTATCTGCTCTTCTTTTTCTCCTCTGTTGGCTCAATGAATTAACTGTACACTCCAAGTTATTTTTCCTCTTACTGGCATAGCATTACATATGCACTAATAGTTATTTATACATTTTGGCTTACGTTGAATTTACTTCAGGATGGCTTTACTCAGAATAGCATATAAATTTGCCATTATTTATAAATACACTTACACATATTTCATCTGAATTTATAGGTTTGTTATGGAAAGACTCTTGGGACAGTATAGCTTGCTTTCCTTCATCAAACCTTATTCTTGTCTATCACTTCCCTGTGCTAAAATAATCTGAGTATTTAATTTCTTATCATTTATGTCATTCCTCAATTAATAGTGGGGATTAACTGCTTTTGTTGATTAGTTTGTTATCCATCTCCTGGAAGCCTGTTTCTCTGCATTGCTGTGTGATGCCTGCGTCATCTTTCTGACTCACCGTGCTTCTGAAAATGGCATTATTTTGTCCTCCCATTTGATTTGGACAGTTAAGTGTTGTGCCAAGTAAACTTCAAAAAATCCCATCTTGGTGATAACTTTCAAACTAAAGGTTTCTTATCTTCAGACTCTTAGTGTTTGTCAAGAAGATGGCTCTTGACCATCTGGCTGTAACATGTCTATCTTGTCTTGTGTTTGTAGCTAGTCTGCCTCATCCCTTTGAAATGCTGTGGGATTTTGCTTTAATCTTTGGAGTTCTGCCATGTCAGCATGGTGGATTAGGTAGATGGCTGTAATTATTTGTGGTGCTTGTGACCTGTAAACTCTTTCAGTGTACCATTAGATCTATTTTTTCTACTATTTGTATGATTTCTTTGTCATTTTCCCCACTCATCTATATTTTTCTCTAGAACTACTGAGTAGATATTGTATTTCATCTATTCATTTTCCTTTCATTTGTTCTTGTTTTGTGCTGTCTTCTAGTTATTTTCTGTGGTCCTATCCTCTTACTTATGGGTTTATGGTCTAGCTGTGTCCCTTTCTGAATTAACTCATTATACCAAATTGATATTTCATTTCAACTTTTTTCTTTCTTTCTTTCTTTCTTTCTTTCTTTCTTTCTTTCTTTCTTTCTTTTAATTTTGTGTCCATTTTTGTTTTTAGTGAGACAAGGTCATGCTATGTAGCTGTGGTTCTCCTGGAACTCCTATGTGGAGCAGGCTGACTTCAAACTCACAGAAGTCTTCCTGCCTGAACCTCCCAAGTGCTAGGATCAAAGGCATGGGTCACTATGCCTAGCTAAAGTACTCTAGTTTTCATTGTTACAATCTTTATGTGGTTTAAATGATAATAGATTCAAAGAATTGAGGAGGATAACTCTATCTTTTCTTTACTGCATCTTTTTGTTATTTTCTCTTTCTGTGGCTATTTGTCTGGATGAAATTGCTTTGCTTTATTTTCCCTTCCGTTATTGATGATTTTTTTTAAATTCTTAAGTATTTAGTTTGCCATTATCCACGCCCACCTGAGTGAGGGTTCTGATTATGTTTATCTAAATTTTGAATGTTTAAAACAGTAAAAACTTATATTTCATAGTTGAGACAGAAGAGACTAGATGTGCTTCCCTTTTCTATCACTGTAATGCTTTTTAAATATTTTTAACATATTAAAACAAGAAATGGTTACATTTCTTCTCTTAGGATAATGATATTCACAGACATAGTGAAAAGTCTAAGAGATAAAATGTACTTTTTTTTTTAAAGTTTAAAACGAATGTAGGTATAAAATAAGGTGGAAAACAAATATTGCTTCTGTCCTATCAAGCCAATACTCTCAGAATTTTCAAACAGTTAAAGTAACAATTTTAAGTGCCTTCCTGACTACATTACCGTCTGTCGATGGTGTGTGCAGGTCCTATGTTATTCTTTTTAGTATCTTGTTTATACCTCATATATGTTAAATATGTGGCAAGCCTTTGCTAAATTAAAGTAATCAAAATTATATATTGAAGTTATGGTTTCCTAAGTACTAAAAATGTTTTTAACTATAGACTATGCAGTTGAAAGGCAAATTAAACTGTTTTAAATACTAAAATTGCTTGCTCAGCCAGATAGCAACTCATTGGGATACGTTTCTATGAAGCTTTAAAAACTGAACTGACAATTTGATCATCTGAAAACAATTACCTATTTTAGTTCCATGGTAGAATTTTCTGAACAAATGCCCTAATGGCTTTAATTTGTATCACTCTTTCTCATAATGCGTCTTATTTTAGTCATTCATTTCACAATCATTAAGTCTTTCTTACTACATCCAGCCATGACTAGTTTGTTTCATGGATGAAAACTGAAAACCAACCAACCAAACAAACAAACAAAAAAGGCCAAAACAATAATAAAAGTTTTGTTAACTCTTCCTGTTTTGATTTAGGCATAGCTAGAGTTCTCAGACTTTGTTATGGTCACTGTTCTACATCAGCACTAGTCTTGACACTAGCCCTCAGAAGAGATGTGAAGCAACGCTTTCTGAGTTTCAATAGTCTTACACAGTGGAGATACACACAAAGGCTCACAGAGTTCACTGGGAGCATCTTTTCTTTTATCACAATATTTAGAGGAGAAAAAAAGTGACATATCCATGTCAAAAGTCACTCTTTTTCTCTTTATTACATAAAAGTTCATACAAAAGTAAAAATAGAGACTAATGTTTATATGGAAAAATCTCTCCCCAACTATAATAACAGACAAAGGGAGTTTCTTTATGTTAGTGTCGTGGAAGATTTTTATATTAAAGTAGGGGAAGCTGGGTTGCCCTGCAACTGACTTCAAAGTACAGATTTCATCCATGCACACGGATATGTTTCTGGAATATTTCTGGAAAAGATACAGAGTGGTTTTATTTATTCTGAATATGCTTTTAATTCATTCATTTAATCTTTTCTTACAAGTGATTCATTAAGAAAGTAAAAATAAGGCATGCTTTATTCCTCTAGGTTCAGTATGTTGCACTTTATTTTATTTTGAGAAAAGAACTCACTGTGTAGCCTAGCCTGGCCTCGAATATGTTATCCTCCTGCCTGAGTTTCTTGAGTGCTGGGATAAAAAAAAGGGGTGTTACTGTGCCTATGCCATGCACTCAAGCTGGGTAGACAAGTTGAGAGCCTGTCTTCTTGTCTTGGGACTTCCTCCGTCTGCTTCAGATCTCTGTCCCCACGTGCTTCCCCTCTGTTCTACACTGTGTCTCCCAGTGCCGGCTAGCCTGTTCACAAGGACAGCCTTCTCTCCTTCTCCTTAGCCCCAGGACTGCAGCTTGCCAACAGACTGCCACACCGCACTTTGCCCCTGAGTATCCATTGTCAAGACTCTTTAAAATCTCTTCTATTGCATTTTTTTCTTCAGATCCGATTTTAAAAAGTCTCTCTGTTAACAGTGTTTATATTTTATCGATCTGACATGGGTTAAGTAATTTATTTTTGAACCCAGAATATAAATCTCAACAGGCAAAAAGCCCCACAATATCTAAATTTCTTTTAAATATTCTTTTTCAAATACGGTTATGGCACAAAATTGAAGCCACAAAACAAGAACTGTCTTAACCTACCTTATAACGTACTATTTTGTTTTGATTTAGCCATAGTCGTTGTACATATATGTGAGACTGGGTGTGATGCAGCGATACCTGTATACATTGTATTAGGAAGTATCATACTTATCATTTCTTTAAAAGTTACTTGTGACTTTGAGGTCATTCATCCCCAAGAGTTAAATCACTGATATCCTAGCTTGTTTAGCTAGACACAGCCTAGAGTCATCTGAAAATCAACTCACAATTAAGGACTTTTCCATACCTATCTGATTTGCCCGCGAGAAAGTCTGTGGGAGACCATGTTGATTGTTAACTGGTTTAGGAGGACCCAGGCCACTGTGGGCAGTGGCATTAACCAGTCACATGTGTCTGGGCTGTATAAGAAAGCTGGCTAAGCCGGGTGTAGTGGTGCACGCCTTTAATCTCAGCACTAGGGAGGCAGAGGCAGGTGGATCACTGTGAGTTTGAGGCTAGCCTGGTCTACAAAGTGAGTCCAGGACAGCCAAGGCTACACAGAGAAACCCTGTCTTGAAAAACCAAAAAAAGAAAAAAGAAAGAAAGCTGGCTAAACACAAGCCGGCGGGCCAGCTACCAAGGCACTCTCTGCTATGATTTTTTTTTCCTCCATGGTCACACTTGAGTTCCCACCATAACATGCCTCAATAAAAGACGCTGATGCAGAAGTATAAGCCAAATCAATCCCTTTCTCCTCCCCTGAGTTGCGGAAGAGCTGGTAACCTCTATTTCAGACACAGTGGGTTTGAAGTGAAGACATGAGCCTACCCTGTCATTTGCTCACTCTTCGTTGGAATCTGTATGTGAATATCAGGTGGAAGAAAACAAATTCAAGTTCACGGAAGAGTTGCCAGACGGGGAGAAAACAAGAGCAGTCAATGAGTGGAAGCTGATAGTGGGAACTAAATAGGCAATTTAATTATTTTAACAAGTGTTTCTGCAGCTCTGAACTGTTCTTACTTAAGAAGAGGGTTGGGGTGGAGGGACCACCATAACTTTTGCTTACTTGTAAACCATAAAGTAATTTTTGTTTTTAAAAAGGACAAACCTTGTGGGAAGCTGAAGCTATCGCCCTCGCTAAGATGGCGCCTGGCAACCTGCCAGGCAAAATGACTTGCAATTCTGCTCCTGGTAAACAAGTCCTTATTTGGGTTATGGGCCGCGCTTTGCTCTGACGTCTGTATCCCGCCTTGTCGGGAACCAATTGGAGCTACCGACGTAAGAGCTGCTGATTGGGTGAGGCAGAGGATATAAGAGGGGCACTGGGGTACAGAGGGAGCTTGCTTGCTGAAAATTCCTGAATAAACCGCCTGGAGAAGAACGCTCGGGTCGTGTCCTTGTTTTCCGCTGGTCGGAAGGGTCGCGACAAAACCTGACCCCTTCAATACTATACAATTGTGAGACAACTTGTTTATTCAGAGATTTACCAGTATTTAGAAAAGCTGAAGAGTCATCATGAACTTCTTAGGCAGAAATTTGCTCTTAGGTGATATTGCAGACCATGTGAAGATGTCTGTACATTTATGAGCATGGGATTTTACAAATATTACATCATATAAAATAGGCCTGTTTCCATTTCTATGTGTTTATTCATCAATACTTGAATGACTCTTATCGTATGTGCTGCTTAGTTTTTGTCAACTTGACACAAGCTAGAGTTATCTGAAAAGATAAACCCCACTTGAGAAAGGACACCCATCTGATTCGCCTGCAAGCAAGTCTGTAGGACATTTTCTTATTAACAATTGAAGTGGGATGGTCCAGCTAGCTGGGGGCTGTGTCATCCTGGGCAGTGGTCCTGGGCTGTAAAATAAAGTATGAGCAAGAGAAAGGGAGCAAGCCAATAAGCAGCATTTCTCCAATCCCTCCGTGGTTTCTGCTTTAGTTCCTGCCTCCAGGTTCCTGCCATAAGTTCTTGCCCTGACTGCTGTCAGCGATGGAGTGTGACCTGCAAAGCAAAATGAATCCTTGCTTCCCTGTGTTTCTTTTGATCACGTTCTTTTTCATGGCAAGAGAAAGCAAACTAGAACATCTGTCAAACTGATACATTATGATTTGTTAAAGGATTAGGTACTTTTTCTTAAGATTTATTTTAAGTGTGTGTTGGGGGTGGGGAGGACAGAGGAGGATGTTGTCATCCTCTGGAGCTGCAGTTGTGAATGGCCCTGCATGGGTGTTGGGAAGACAACTTTGGTCTTCTGCAGGAGCAGCTAAGGCTCTTAACTATGAGCCATGTCTCTAGCTCCACAACTATGGTTGATATAGTCTCTGCCTATAATAGTCTTTTTCTACTTACTAAAATTGGTAAATCAGAGGCAAATGTAGAAACATTTAGTCTCAAAGCAGCCAGATACAATCAGGGCCCAATTCCAAGTCTCATTTTTTTTCTTAGAATAGAAAATGTGGAATTGCTCAAACAGACTATTAATTAATCTGTGTTCAGTCTACATACCTCCACTATAATTCCTACTTTGGGCCAAAATAATGTTTTCAAAATACAAACGTGATCGTATTCTCCCTACTAACCCTTGCACATTGATGTTTCAGTGTATTATAGATAAATGACACAAATTCAAGAATATGTTAAGAATTTTCTATATATTGCCAGGTTGTTTTTTTTTTAAAGAAAATTATAGCAATCTATACTTCTAATAAGCAACATATAATGTATGAGTCTTAATATACCTTCACCGATGCATGGAATCCTATATCATAGAAACACCAGACACTTAGACAAAGCTCAGTGTAGCACTTTTTGAGAATCCATTTGGTATTCAGCAAACACAGAAGTCTCCAACTCAGCAGGGCACCAGAAGCCCAGCTAACCTCTGGCTCTTTGAGCAGTTACAACCCAACAGTGAGGAGGCAGTCTCCTGAAATCTAGTGGCTTGTGTTTTAGTTCACAGACATGTTTCTTAGTCTTTCTGTTGCCTCATCAGCTTTGAAAACACCTTGAGTTCTTGCTAGAAAAATTGTCTTGTGTATCAAATACACACCCTCCAGCAACTGTTGAACTCAACACAAGAAGTCATTTCATCACTGAATTTAGCAGACCCATCTGTTTTTTTACCCTGATTTGAGGGAGGGTGGGTTCTGGCAACATGATTGGGACTTTAATCCAACTTTCTAAGAAACAAACCTTATTCAGTTGTGACTTTTATCTTGCCATGGCTCTACTTTTGCAAAGCTGGGAGTGCAGTGGCTGGGCTCACAGAAACACCATCGTGAGGTCCCATTCTGCCGTCCTTAGCATAAAGCACCCTTCAAGTCACTCTCTGCTTTTTAAAATCTCTTTTTAACTTAATTAATTTATTCAGATTACATCTCAATTATTATCCCATCTCTTGTATCCTCCCATTCCTTCCTCCTTCCCGCTTTCACCCTCTTCCCCTGCCCTATATCTGTGACTGAGGGGGACCTCCTCCCCCACTAAATGGCCATAGGCTATCAAGTCTCATCTTGGTAGCCTGCTTAGTCTTTCTCTGAGTGTCACCAGGCCTCCCCACCACAGGGAAGTGGTCAAATGTGGGGCACCAGAGTTTGCATCTGAGTCAGTTCCTGCTCTCCACTCAACTGTGGAGAATGTCTTCACTTACCAGGAGATTGGGATAGTTGTGAGGACATTCTACTGGGACTCTAGGTGAGAGAAGTATGGGAGAATGGGGAAACAAAAAGATCCAGATGATCCTAGAAACCTACAAGAAGAATGTCACTCTCTGCTTTAAAGGGAAATCCAACTGAAGTGCCTTGTGGTGCCAAACACAATTATTTACAGAGGACTATACTGCTGGAGAAAGGATAAGGCATGGAAGACAGGCTTAAACTTGAAGACTGCACTAGACAAGATGTCATGTAGCAATCAAACAGTCACGGCTGTTAAGTAATGAGTTGGAGGCACTGATGGAGCAAGGTGGAGTTGTTCACCTCACAGTGGTCCAGGACAAATGGACTTTAGAAAAATTCTGCATGCTTTGGAACCCAGGAATAGTTTAAAACTTAAAGTTCAAGCTTTTGTGGGCAAAGTTGAAATAAACCAAAGCACTCAACAGGTAACTAACTTATTTTAGCCTCAGTTAGTACCACGTAGCACAGGGTCATTATAAACAATCTGAGTGTATTTTTTCTTAATGCTAAGACTTTTTCTTCCTTCTCTTAACAGCTTTTGTGGTGGGGAGGGGAGTATAGGTTAAGATATTTATTTTCATTTTATGTATTTATTTGTTGATTTTTCTACTAATGTGACCCAGTATAACATACTAGATAAATTTGACAGGAATGAATCAAATACTTAGTGGTTTCAATTTCATTTGTAATTAGTCTTTGTGAGTATTCTGGCTTTGGCTGGATAACATTATTATAGGAAGAAAAATATGGCCAAATCCCCAAGTGATATTTAGTCATTAATAGTTTAATGTGTGTTTATTTTTTTTCTTCCAGGTTTTTTATTTCAGAAAATAAATCCTGGATTATGTTCTCAAAGGATTTAGAGCTATTTATATATATTCCCCCCTTAAAACCCTTTAGTCTCACCTCCATACCCCCACCTCCACCTCCCTGTTCCCACCTCCACCTCCCTACCCCCACCTCCACCTCTCTACCCCCACCTCTACCTCCCTGCCCCCACCTCCACCTCCCTGCCCCCACCTCCACCTCCCTACTCCCACCTCTACCTCCCTGCCCCCACCTCCACCTCCCTACCCCCACCTCTACCTCCCTGCCCCCACCTCCACCTCCCTACCCCCACCTTCCTGCCCCCACCTCCACCTCCCTCTCCCTGCCCCCACCTCCACCTCCTGTGGTTCTTAGAAAGGCTTAACAACTGGATGGCCTAGAATCTGATGGCTTTCCTTCCTTTGACCTGATAAGGCCACAGAGCTGCTAGTTGAGGTTTCCCACAGAGCTGTGACTGCTGTCCCTCTGTGGGCAGAGGGGTAATTTGATCTTCACATGGGATCAGACCTGGGCCTTGTCTGTCTGAGACTGTGTGTTATATTAAATTACACCTAGTGTTTTCTGCCCTACTCTCTGAACTACTGTTCTCAGAGGCCACCCAGCCTTCAGTTTCTTGCCTCTTCAGGGGAACATCCAGCAGCCTGCTGTAAGGAGCTGGCTTCTTCCTCACGCTCCAGTAACGCTTCTGGACAAACTGTGTTACATAATTTATGATTTTACGTAAATCATCTGTGGAAGCAATGACTTGTGCCTTGAACCTACAGACCAGGAAATAGAGAAACAGCCAGGCAAACACTGCAGGTGAACACTTTGGGTGGTTCCTGGCTGTCACTTTGCCTGCCCTGACCTTAAGCTGTGTTTTTTTACATCTGCTTTTGCTCCACGCTTACTGACTGGAGCACTGATTTAAACTTGGTTGTGAATCTGGTCCAGACTTCTAGGTCTTCTCTGCTGCACACATGGTAAGTCAGGGAGTTGGTGCCACTCAGGGAGCTGGAAACTGAGAACATCAGACAACAGATGCCTCCACTCAGCACCTCAGTTCAAAATACATGTAAAAGTTACAGAATACGCATATCTCACCACCAATGAGAATGTGTTAATCTAGTATTGGGAGATATATAAACAAAGCATACTCCAAGATAATTATACAAACAGTAGCATCATCTAAACACCAAAGTCAGCTAGTCACTGTTAGCTACTGGGGCCATAGACATCTCCAGGGTACTTTCTTCTCTTTCAGGGAAGGTGTCTAAAGCACAAAATTAATTTTTTTGTTCAATTTGTTTATTTTTGATTTATTCACTTTACATCCTGATTGTAACTAACCCCCTCCCTTGTCTCTTCCCAGTCCAACCCTCCCTCTCTCTTCCCCCCTCCACCCTTCCACTAGTAATCATAAAGAGGAACCCTCCTCCCCTACCATCTGACCCAGCCTTATCAAGTATCATCAGGACTGCCTTCATCTTCTTCCTCTGTGGGATGGCAAGGCCACCTACTAGGAAAAAGTAATCAATGAGTGGGCAACAGGGTCATGTCAGAGGCAGCCCCTACTGCCCATATTATGGGGCTCACCTGGAAGCTGTGCTGCCTATTGACTACACCTGAGTAGGGGGGGTCTAGGTCCTTTCCATACATGGTCCTTGGTTGGTCATCAGTCTCTGTAGGTCCCCCTGAACCCACATTTGTTGTCTCCGTTGTTCTTCTTGTGGAACTCCCATCCCCTCCAGGTCCTTCTGTCCACTAACTCTTCCCTAAGGCACTCTGCACTCTGCCCCAAAGTTTGGCTGCGAGTCTCGGGATCTGCTTCAATCCTCTGCTGGGTGGAGTCTTTCAGAGGACCTCAATTGCAGGCTCCCATCCTGTTCCCTCTCTTCAAGCACTTCCGGTGTCTATTCTATTTGCTCTTCTGAATGAGAATTAAGCATCTTCCCTAGGGCCCTCCTTGTTATTTAGCTTTCTTAGGTTAGGTTTGTGGATTGTAGTGTGATTATCCTGTATTTTGTGGCTAATATCCGCTTATAAGTGAGTATACACCATGTGTGCCTTTCTGGAGCTGGGTTACCTCACTCAGGATGATCATTTCTAGTTCTATCCATTTGCCTGCAAGTTTCAATATTTCCTTGTTTTTAATAGTGGAGTAGTATTCCATTGTGTAAATGTATCACAGTTTCTTTATCCTTTTATCGGTTGAAGGTCATCTACGTTGTTTCCAGATTCTGACTATTATGAATAAGACTGTTATGAACATAGTTGAGCAAATGCCCTTGTTGTATGTTGGAACATCTTTCAGGTAGACACCTACAATTGATATAGCTGGGTCTTGAGGTATAACTCTTCCCATTTTTCTGAGAAAGCATCAGATTGATCTCCAAAGTGGTTGTACAAGTTTGCACTCACACCAGCAATGCAGGAGTGTTCTTCTTTCTCTGCATCTTCCTAGCACATGTTGTCACTTGAATTTTTTATTTTAGCTATTCTGAGGGGATGTAAGGTGGATTCTCAGAGTCATTTTGATTTGCATTTTCCTGATGACTATGGACCTTGAGCATTTTTAAGTGTTCCTTGGCCATTTTATATTCCTCTACTGAGAATTCTGTTTAGATCTGTACTCCATTTTTAATTGGACTATTTGATTTGTTGGTGTTTAATTTTTTGAGTCTTTTATATATTTTGGATATTAGCTCTCTATCCAATGTAGGCTGTCACTTTGTTCTGTTGAAGTGTCCTTTGCTTTATAGAAGCTTTTCAGTTTCATCAGGTCCCGTTTATTAACCAACAGCCTGAGCTGTTGCTGTTCTGTTCAGGAAGTTGCCACCTGTGCCAATGAGTTTGAGGCTCTTCTGCACTTTTTATTCTAACAAATTTAGTATGTTTGGTTTTATGTTATGTCTTTAATCCACTTGGACTTTAGTTTTGTGCAGGGTGATAAATAAGAATCTATTTGCATTTTTGTACATGTAGACATCCAGTTAGACGAGCACCATTTGTTGAAGATATTGCCTTCTTTTTCCATTGTATGGTTTTTGCTTCCTTGTCAAAAACAAGTGTCCATAGGTGTGTGGGTTTATTTCTGGTTCTTCAGTCTGCACTCCTCCCTTGTGCAGGGGCACGCAGGTCCTCTGCACCCTGGTCCCTTTGAACCGTGGAGCACTCCTGCTGCAGTGGTGTGGGGACCTCGGTGTTCCTGGTTCAGAATTCTGTGCGGTTCCCTGAATTGTTTACTGAAGCTTCTAAACACGGTCCACACTGCTCACTGCCATCTTGTATTCTCCCCTCTGTGTGTTTCTATGCCAATACCAGAAAGGTGTTATTACTATTGATCTACAGGACAGTTTGGGATCAGGGATGCAGATGCTTTCAGAAGATCTTTTATTGCACAGGATTGTCGTAGCTAGTCAGGGTTTTGTTTTGTTTTGTTTTGTTTTTCCATATGAAGTTGAGAAATGTCCTTTCAAGGTCTGTAAAGAATTGTGTTGATATTTTGATGGCATTACATTGAATCTATAGATTGCTTTTAGTAAGATGGCCATTTTTACTATATTAATCTTACCGATCCATGAACATGGGAGATCTTTCCATCTTCTGATTTTTCTTCGCTTTCTTCTTCAGGGACTTGAAGTTCTTGTCAGACAAGTCTTTCACTTACTTGGGTAGATTTATACCAAGATATTTTACGGGTTTTTTTGTGGCTATGGTAATGAGTGTTGTCTCCCTAATTTCTTTCTCTGCCTGTTTGCCTTTTGTATATAGGAGAGCTACTCTTTTTTATTGTTGTTGTTTAGTTGATTTTGTAGCCAGCCGCTTTGCTGAAAGGAGTGCCTTAATAGAACTTTTGGGATTTTCTACATGTACCTCATGTGATCTGTGAATAATGATACCTTGACCTCTTCTTTCACAATTTGTATCCCCTTGATCTCCTTTAGTTGTCTTATTACTCTAGCTAAGGCGTCAAATATTGTATTAAAGAGATACAGAGAGGGTGGAGAGCCTTGTCTTGTCCCTGATTTCAGTGGAATTCATTTAAGTTGCTCTCTGTTTAGTTTGATGTTGGCTATAGGCTTGCTGCAAATTGCCTTTATGGGCCTTGTATCACTGATATCACCAAGAAAGTCAACAAAATAGACAAAACCTTAGCCAAACTAACTAAAAGGCAAAAGGAGAGTATCTAGATCAATAAAATCAAAAATGAAAATGGAGACACAAGGACAGATATGAGGAAATTCAAAGAATCATTATGTCTTACTTCAAAAGCCAATATGCCACAAAATTTGCAAATATGATTGATATGAAAAATGTTGTTAATGAATCCCACTTGTTAAAGTTGAATCAAGATCAGGTAAAAAATTAAACAGTCCTATATCTCTTAATGGAATAGAAGTAGTCATCAAAAGCCTCCCAATCAAAAAGAAAAGCCCAGGGCCAGATGGATTCAGCATAGAATTCTACCAGACCTTCAAAGAGGAGCTAATATCAACACTCCTCAAACTACACACACAAAATAGAAAGAACATTTCAAATTCATTCTAAGAAGCCAGAGTCACTTTGATAACTAAACCACACAAAGATCCAACAAAGAAAGAAAACTTCAGACCAATTTCCATTATGAACATTGATGCAAAAAAGACTCAATAAACTGAATCCAAGAACACGTCAAAGATATCATTCACCATGACCAAATAGGGTTTCATCCCAAGCATACGGAGGTGATTCAATATATGGAAATCCATCAATACAATCCATCATATAAGCAAACTGACTGACAGAAACACACACACACACACACACACACACACACACACACACACACACATACACGATCATCTCCTGAGATGCCAAAAAATCATTTGACAAAATCCAGCACCCATTCATGTTAAAAGTCTTAAAGCATAACATTTTAAGTAGATGGAATAATTAAGGAGTGATTGTCTCTAATCCTAGATGATGACATAAGCAGTTTCTAAAAATGTGGTGCATTAAGCACACATTTCACAGAAGACATTTTTTGTTTGTTCTTCAAACCTCTTCACATGTATTCTGGTCATAGCTTATGTCTTCAGTCTCCTTTTGCCCTACTCCAAAACCACAGACCATGTTCTGAAGACTTGAAAATAAGACTTGCTTACAATTTGACACAAGAAAAGCATGGGGATCTTTAAAAAATTCAATTCATCCTTTCAAAACTTAATGAGGAATTTGACACATTTAAGATGGCTCCATTGATTACAATTGCTTCTGCTGTTATTCAAGAGAGGGGGTTATTTTCCCTCTTGTATTGAAATACGAAATACATACTTTTACAGTGCCATAGATTTCCTTACATCAAAAGAGAATAGCAAATTGGCTAGGTATATATACAATGGAATTTTATTCAGCTATAGAGACAAACAAAATCCTATAATTTTCAGGAAAGTGGACAGAATTGGAGGACATTTATGATTGGAGAACATTTATGTTAAGTGAAATAAGACAGACACAGAAAGACAAGTATAACGTGTTTTCTCTCATATTCAGAATTTAGATTTAAACTCTCTTTGTGTGTGTGTGTGAGAGAGAGAGAGAGAGAGAGAGAGAGAGAGAGAGAGAAGAAGAGAGAGAGAGGGAAAGAGAGAGAGAGGGAGAAAGAGGCAGAGAGAGGGAAGAAAAGAGAGGAGAAGAAAAGAGAGGGAGGAAGAGAGAGAGAGGAAAAGAGAGAGAGGCAGAAAGAGGGAAGAAAAGAGAGGGAGAGAGAGAGAAAGAGAGAGAGAGGCAGAGAGAGAGAGGGAAAGAGAGAGAAGGAGAAAGAGGCAGAGAGTGAGAGGGAGGGAAAGAGAGGGGGAGAGAGAGAAAGAGAGAGAGGCAGAGAGAGAAAGAGAGAGAAGCAGAGAGAGAGAGGGAAAGAGAGAGAGGAAGAGAGAGAGAGGGAAAGAGAGAGAGGAAGAGAGATGCAGAGAGAGAGAGAGAGAGGGAAAGAGAGGGGGAGAGAGGGAAAGAGAGAGAGACAGAGAGAGAGAAAGAGGGAAATAGGGAGAGAGAGAGAGAGAGAGAGAGAGAGAGAGAGAGAGAGAGAGAGAGAGAGAGAGAGAGATGAGAAGGGGATTGAAAAGGCAAGAAAAAGGGGAACAAGGGAACAAAAGAGTACAATATTTGTACATGTTATGGGAGCAAAAATTGAAAATATCTGTGAAGAGCAGCCACTAAGAAAGGGTGGGAAAGCAGTGAGGAGGAAAACTAAGAACCAAGAATAATGGTATATATGTATTAAAAAACCACAATGAATATATGTTTCTTTGTATGCTAGCCAAGAAACAAATAAGAAGACCTGGAAAGATGGCTCAGTGGTCATGAGCACTTGCCATTGTTTCAAAGGATGTGGGTTTAATTCCCAGCATCCACATCTGGTGATTTTCAATAGTTTGTAGCTCCATGCTATGAACACTAATATCCAAGATGGCATTCATTAGCTACTTCAGTTGTCAGAATCTGCAAATGTCTCTTCAGATAAAAGGACTTGTGTTGTTAGCATGGCCATTTGATGGGACCCTGGCCAATGCAAGACGTTCTCTGGCCCTGGTGAAGAGACAAAGTGAACGTTGGTTCTGTTCCCTTTTCTAAGAACAGACTTTCAAAGATTATTCTGATTCTGGAGCCAGTGCCTTGGAGGGGCCAATGATGTAGCTTTTAGGGACCCAGTTCTTCTCTCTGGGCTGTGGTTACCAGTCCAAGAAAGTTCTGTCTGTGATTTCTGAGTTCTCATTGCCAAATTTGCCTGATGTAGCTCTCTATAGACCTGGCCCTCCCCTCCCCCTGCAAACAGTACAGATACTGTACGTGTGTGTGTGTGTGTGTGTGTGTGTGTGTGTGTGTGTGATAGGATTTCACTCTTTTACCTCTGGCTGTGCTGGGACTCACTCTGTAAACCAGGCTGGCCTCAAGAATCTCAGAGATTTACTGCTTTTCCCTCCACAGTGCTGGATTAAAGGCTTGTGTCACCACACCAGACCCAATGCTGCAATTCTTAATAAATTTGCTAGACATAAGGCATCAGCTTACTCAAAATCTCCTGGACCTCACTACTGTCTTTGTCTTCTTTATTTCTCATGCCCAGTCATCCCATTCAACACTTGGGGTTCCAGATCCTTCTGCCTGCAGGCTTGAGTCACCCATTTACACTTGAGAAGTCACATTTCAAGCTAAGATATAAACTTTTAAGATTGTCATTACATTGGTGTTGAACACACACTATGTGAAGGGCATGAAACATGGTAATATAAATAACACTAATGATCTTAATGTTGTGAGTGCAAAAGACCTTGAGAGATACACTGAGGTGTATGGGGCTTGAGATTGAGTATATGCATAACACACAAGAAAGCCTTGAAATTTATTTTTACTTCAAACTATTGGTTATAAGAAAACAAAACCAAGAAACCAAGAAAGGCTTAATCAAGATAATAGGTAGCTAGCATATAGTATAATTTAAAAGGTATTTGGCATTGTTTGACATTGTGCAATCTAGATCTTATGATTGCTGTGATGAACCTGTGAGCTAGACATTATTGTTGGTCCCACTTTTCTAATTGTGAAAGTGAGATATGAGGAAGTTTTAAAATGCCTTTAAAAATTAAACACTGAAAGAGTCAAGCTGGACGTTAGCTCCAATTTCATCTCTTTTTGCCTCTGCTGTACTCCCCTGTATCATTTAATATAGTTACAAAGCTCTCAGTCTATCCTTGAAGAAAATCAGGACAAGGCCTCAAGCACAGCAGGAACTTGAAGCAGGAGTTGAGGAGGAAGGCACTTATTGGCTTGTTTTATGGTTTGTTCAGTTGTTGTATATCACCAAACATAAGTTGCCCAAGTAATTATGCTGCCTAGAGTGAGCTGAACCCTCTCATATCAATTCATAAGACAATCTTTTCAAGACATGCCCACAGATCAATCTGATCCAAGCAATCCCTCCACTGTGTCTTGCCCTTTCAGATGATTCTAGCCTGTGTCAGTGTGAAAACTAAGGAGAGGTAGCAAGGGCTCATTTTGGCTCACAGTGTGAGGGATACAGCCAGTCATAGCATGGCAGCAGGAGACTGTTGGCATAATGTTCTTATGGACTGAGTACAGTTTGCCCTTGTTCATTCAAATGCTGATTTCTCTACTCCACTCTCTGGTTTCAATCCAGACATTGCGTTGTGTTGTTTATTCTAAGTATCTCCTGCCTCAAGTTTGTATAAACATGCCACCATTTGTTCTCAATATTGCCAATAAAAGCCAAGTAGCCAATGCTGAACAATAACAGAGAATAGGATGGGGCATCCTGGTGAGTGTGGGAAGGAGAAACAGCAGGAATGATAGGAGAGATGCACATGGAAAGGACCCTGGGAAATACCAGGAGGAATAAGCTGGACCAAGGCTATGAGAAAAAAGCAAGTATAACATGGAAAATCTGAATGGGAGGAAATTGCACTAGCTTGGAGGTTTAGGATGGAGTAATTATTGTGCAGCATTGTGCTCTAGGCTAATTAAATAGGTCCTAGTCTCTCTGTGTGGTTATTTGGGTATAAATCTGGCTAAGGAGTATTTTTATTTTAATAAATCAATATTAAATACTAATAATCAGGAAACAGGAGACTGAAGTAATTTATCATATTTCCTCAACAGGCAAACTATGTATGTATGTATAACCTAGTGACTTGTTTCCTCTGGTAAGGTTATGCATCCTGAAGGTTCTACAATCTTCCAAGCAGTGTTACCAACTGGGGGCAGGGGACATTTCACCTTCACACTACCACAGAGACTATGAGCAACACTTGGTTGTTGTCTGGACAGTATTTTTGCTTCTTTATTGGTTTCATATTTACATACTTGAGAGAAGAAAAATGAGATATTTAAATATCTTATCCTCACCAAAAATAACATTAGTAACTAAATAATGAAGTTTATAATGGGAATGTGTTCCTGGCTCTGGCTATCCTAATTTGGTCCTTGTTCATTGTGGGACCACAGAATGCACAAAGGTTCCAGCATTAGTTATCCCTATAGGAAGTAGGGTTACCTGTGGCTACTTGGTAAAATCTGTGTTTACAGAGTGAAATGATACCCGATTTCATTGCTTTTTATTTATCTAAACATATTTTCTATTCTATTCTATTCTATTCTATTCTATTCTATTCTATTCTAAACCTATTAAAGGTCCAATGTTCAGTGATGTGACAAACACTGTCTCTTTCTGGTTGGAAGAAGGAAGCAACAAAAGCATTTTCATTGCTTTAACCTACACTGTGGGAAATTTTGAGTACAGAATCACATAGGAAGCTTTGAAATCCTTGAAGCCATTTCTTCTTTTACTGTTCAGCAGTGGAACAACAAGACAACAAGGTATTACTCCTTGCTGGAATCACACAAAGCCTTGACAGCCAAAGCAGTTTCACAGTGCCTGACCAAAACACCTTGACAGATGTTTCTTGGCTAAGAATGATGGCTTGACCCACTGGCTGCTCTACTCTGCCTTTCATGTACATCGTGGGGGAGAACAGAGCAAGCCTTCAAGGCTATGCCTTTCACATGCTACTGAGAGTTTAGTGACTAAATAACCACCTCATAAACCACACTGGACTATTTTAGAGATTAGTTTTTCCACCTATACTTACTTTCAATGTATAGTTGGAGCTATCTCTTTAATCCTTGTTGGTCAGTACTTGTTTCAATATTTGTTTCTGAACTGTCCTAGTGTGTAAACTCAGGAAATCCTCCCTGGTGAGTTTCCTTTGTGATTATGTCTTAAGTTTTATTTCATTTTGTTCTTTCCATTGGACAGAAGGTTCATAACAACATGCCACAATTTCCCAAGAGTCAGATTTATTTAATATATGTGGATTAGTTCACACAATGCTGAGTGTAAGGAAAAGCATCCATTAACCTGTTAATTGCTCTGTTAACTGAACATTTGCTTTTGGCTGAATCTATGGAAATAAGAAACAGGTAGAATGGGCGGGTCCACTTCATTTGTGGAACGAGCTGTAGTCCACAGGGGGTGAGTGAGTGCTGGCCCTGGCGGAGAACAATTGCACAGACACATGTCAGCCACTCTGTTTACCTGGTCTTTGCTCAAAAGTGTGAGCCTCCTTACAAGAATGGATTTTTAACCAGACCAACAGCAAGCACCAAAAGTCAAAGCAAGTGTACCCAACTTATAGCTTAGTAATGAACTTCAAAGATAATATATACATATGCAAGTGTGGATTTCCCCAATTGTAATTAAACGAGAACACAATGCTAACTGAAAATCAACTGATAGGAGGTGTTGTAAGGTAACTAGATGCATTGGTGGGGATTCTCCAGGAGAACAAATTGATAGAATGAATATGTGCCTTAAAAGATGATTTATTAGATTGTTTAGAAGATACAAGCCGAGGGGTCTGACAGTGGCCACCTGCATGCTGGACATCTGGAGACCACAGTAGTTTTTCAATCAGTAAAATGATTCAGCCATCACAACCTGTCCTTGAGAGCCACCTGTCACAGCACAAGGCTGAAGAAGCACAAGGAGTACAGCAGTGGCAGCAATGGGACAGACCTGTTCAGCAGGGTGTGAGGGCATGCAGCCAACCCTAATACCTGCCCCTAACTTAGAAGGTGCCACTCCTTCTTAGTGAGGGCCATCTGCCCTCGAATAATTGTTCCTGGAAATGCCCCCACAGAGGCAACTAGAAGTGTGTGCCAGTTGACAACCGGTTAAGTTGCTGATCAAAGTTAATTATCAAATGAAGTAAGGTAACGAGTGCCTTCTGTGAACAAGACATATATATAGCTTTAAAGATGGCAATCTAAAGAAACCAGTGCCCATCATATTAGGAGAATAGCAAGTTAGCAATACATATCCAGTCGAGGATGTGATTTCTACTTCTGGCCTTGAAAATGTTCACCTGTGTAGAAAAGGTACTGAAGAGGCCACAGTGTTGTGTGGGCTGTGTTCAAAAAACGGTCAGAGGTAGAGAGAAGGCCTGATCTCCGTGCCACGCTCCCTAGGCCGTGCTGGGATTCCGCCCAGCCCATGCTTGGGATTCATCAGTTACATAGAAGCAAGTCACTGAGGATTTACTGTTCTTTCTGCAGTCATTAGAAACCAAAACAGAACACATAAATATGCAACGTTGGCATTGGTATCTAGACTTTTATTACAAAAAAAATCTTTCCTTGGTGAACAAATGTGCTCAAAAGACCAATGTCTTAGGACAGCTTGCCATTGAAACACAGATGTGAACCACACACATGGTACTAAACTTTTCTAACTATTGGAAACGTGGTGGAATCATGTAAAATTAACAATACGTCTCATGTTTATTTGTTGATATATTAATTGTCACCGTTTCAACATATAACAAGCATAAAAGCGTATCACTGTATTTTTTTTTTTACAAGTTTTTATACATACTAGGAAATTCTGTTACTTTTTATGTGTAGCACTTCTCAACCCATACTGGAATCATTTTAATTTTGAAAGTAACAAGGAGACCAGTGTGTTAGATGGAACAAGGGTAGACCAGCCCGCCTTACAATTTTGCACACCATGCTTGGGTTGTAGCATTCAAGTTGGCTGCTACCAAAGCTTTTGGAATCCTTCACAAATCACTGCTTTCATTTCTCTGTGAAAGAAACTTAGAGCTCTAGGAAAAAAAAATAATGAAAGAAACACAAACAAAAGGGAATTAAAGTTTTTATTCTACATCCTCTGTTGTCCAGACAAAGTTTTGGATGTTTTACGCTTATTACTTAATTAATGTCACTTCACCAGCTAGTTTCAGAATTCCGTGGATATATAAATAAACCCAGAGACAAGTATAAATATCTTTTATGCATAAAATCCAATGAACAAAAAAGAAAATCAAAGTTTAGAGAAACTGAGTAAATTGCCTAAGACTACACACAGTGACGGGGTAGCAGACCCATGAGTCTTGCTCAGATAGTCTCATTCCACAGGATGCACTTTGCCCACACTTTTCTGTCTAGCAGAACATACTCTAGTGCCTAGTCGAGCTCTCAATAAACTATGTGATCATGTGCTTTCCATACAAAAGGAGCGGTCGGTCAGATCCTGTAATAGACAAAATACTAGGGAGAGGATTATTTTGTTCATATTTTTATCGAAAATTCATACAATATATTCTGATTATAATTTCATCCCTCCTTTTTTCCTCTCATATCGTCCTCACCTCCCTACCCACCCAACTCCACGCATTCCTTTTCTCTCTCTTTAGAAAACAAGATGAGAAATAACAAACAAACAAACAAACCAGGATAAATAAATAAATAAATAAAACAGCAAAAAAGTACAAGAAATACAAACACAGAAAGACACACACAAACACAAAACACGTAACTGGAAACCATTCTATACAAGTAAAAGACCAGTAAGAATGAAAAAGGAAGTCAACACAAAGCAATATGAGACAAAAATCTATAAAAGCCCCATTGAGTTCCTTTTGTTTTGGCCATGTACTGATGACCTTAATTGTGTTTATATACTCCTTGATATTCCACAAAGAAAATGTATTTTTCCTTTGTAAGTGGTTATAAACTGGAAGATGATTAAGGATGGAAGATCGTGTCTGCTTCCTCACTCTCAGAACCGGGAACCTACCTGGCTGGACCCTCATCAGCGGCTCTATAATGCTGCCACAATATCTGTGAATTCATGTGGGCCTCAGTCCTGTTGGATTTGGAAAGCACTGTTTCCTTGGTTTCATCTTACAACCTTTCTGACTCCTTTTCTGCATAGCTCCCCGAGTCCTTAAAAGAGGGGTTTGACATTCAAGTGACACCACATGCTGGAGAGGATGTAGAGAGCGAGGAACACTCCTTCATTGCTGGTGGGAATGCAAACTAGTACAGCCACTTTGGAAATCTATCTGGTGCTATCTCAGAAAACTGGGAATAAGGCTTCCTCAAGACCCAGCTATCCCACTCCTTGGAATATACCCAGAAGATGCTCCAGCACACAACAAGAACATTTGCTCAACCATGTTCATAGCAGCCTTATTCATACTAGCCAGAACATGGAAACAGCCTAAGTGTCCCTCAGTAGAAGAATGGATAAAGAAACTGTGGTACATATACACTATGGAATACTACTCAGCTATTAAAAACAAGGAATTCCCAAAATTTGTGGACAAATGGATTGAACTAGAAATTATCATAATGAGTGAGTTAACCCAGAAGCAGAAAGACTCAAATGGTATATACTCACTTATATCTGGACACTAGCCCAAGGGGCATGTCCTATAAAAGTCTTCACTTATCAGGAAAGTGGGACAGAGGGGAGGACATCCTATTGGGACTCTAGGTGAGAGAATCATGGGAGAATGGGGAAATAGAAGGATCCAAAGGGTCCTAGAAACCTACAAGAAGAACATTATGAGGGGCAGATTTGGGCCCAGGGGTCCTGCTCAAACTATGGCACTAGCCAAGGACAATACATGCATTAAACTTCAAACCTCTTCCCAGATTTAGCCAATGGACAGGACATTCTTCACAGTTGAGTGGAAAGTGGGGTCTGACTTTCACACAAACTCTGGTGCCCCATATTTGACCACATCCCCTGGATGGGGAGTCCTGCTGGCACTCAGAGGAAGGATAGCAGGCTACCAAGAAGAGACTTGATACCCTATGATCATATACAGGGAGAGGAGGTCCCCCTCAGTCACAGTCATAGGGGAGGGGAGTAAGGGGAAAATGGGAAGTAGGGTGGAATGGGAGGATACAAGGGATGGGTAAACAATTGAGATGTAATATGAATAAATTAATAAAATATATTTTAAAAAAAGAGAGGGGTTTGATGAAGATGTGTCATTTAGGACTGAATGCTGGAAAATCTCTTACACTCTGCACATTGTCCAGTTGTGGGCCTCTGTGTTAGTAGGGAGAAAAACATTAAGACATGTTATCTGGCCTAGTTTCTGTTATATTTCAAAGTTGAATGAAGGGTAAAGTAAATCTAAGATTTGCATTTAGTTCATAAATATGCCTTAAATTCAAAAGGATTTGCTATTGTAAATATATAGAAACCAGACTGCTCCCCCACAAATGCCTGAAACCACAGTATTGAACCCTATAGATGTATTTTCCTATACATAGCATGACTATGGTTAAGTTTTAATTTAAGAAGTAAGCAGAATAATAGATTAATAATAGTAAATAGAAAAATTATAGCAGCAAAAGTTATTTAAAACTCACATACTACTTGTTTTTAATATTTTCTATTTAATAATGTCAGGCCACTACTTCAGTAAGTGGAGCTTCAGAGTGTGAAACAAAGAAACAGAAGCTGGATTTTCTTACTGCTTGTGTTAGTGTCCATTACTACAAAGAAAAAAAAATAGACACAAATAAACAAAAAACAAAAGCAAGACTCCTGGATCCAAGCATGGTGACACATGTCTGTAACCCTAGTAATTAGGACGCTAAGACAAGAACATGGCGATGTTGATACTTGCCTAGGCTACTCAGACTTACACACACACACACACACACACACACACACACACACACACACCACTCACCTGACACTCAACCAAACCAAAGCCAATAAAAAAAACCGTTGAGGTAATCAAGACAAAAGAAAAACCTTTGAGATAATCAAGTAACAAAGACAAAAGAGCAATTTTGATTTAGAGAGTTCAAGCCTCTAGGCCATGGCAATTGGCCTGGTGCTTTTGAGTTTTAGAGAGACAGCTTAGCTTGGTAAGAGTTCAGGAGCTGGGGAGATGACTCATGGAGTTTAAGGACTTGCTACCCAAGCATGAAGACCCAGGCTTATGGTCTAAGCACTACGTTAAAACAAACAAACAAAAATAAGCGAGGCAGGGCTCACCTGCATTTCCAGTGCTTTGACACACACGGAGCTCTGGAACTTGGTGAACAGACTGTTTAGCAGGGAGAGCCCTTCTAAAAAATTAATGTGGAGAGCAACTGAGACAAACACTCAACACTGAACTCTGACCTTCATCTATGCACACACACACACACACACACACACACACACACACACACACACACACACACACACACGTACAAACATGCATGCAATAAAGAAAAACATTTTCATTATGTGAGTTCTCATTTTTCTGTCCTTGGCCCTTTTGGCACTGACATGGTTTGGTCAGCAGGCCTCTGGGGTGTGTGGCAGGCTTATTGTGGCAAGGTAGGGCAGCCTAGGATTGTTCTCCAAGCACTCAAGCTTCTAACAATAACATTTCTATACCTTTTCTACAGTTCCTGACCAAACCTCCCTGGGACACAGTGTATAATCAATCAAAAGTATTGATTGAGACAAAAGACAGTCTAGAGTTGTGCTAAGAAAAATGTGGCTAACCTCATGCCTGTCCGATTGTAAATATAGCTGAACTTTTCTTGATGGACGTGAGTTTGGTTTTCTTATTATCAAGACAGAAATCATGTAATTGCCATAAAATAAATTTATGCAAGACACTTATGTGTCATCTTTGATATATTAATATGTTCAATTACTTAAAATGAAGCATACATTTGACACCATCACTTTAATTATAAACGTATTGAGCAAGGAAACTAGACTTGGATAGTTGTTTCACCATTTGTCACCAATTTTGCTGCCTCATTTGAAGTCTGCACCAGCTCTGGGTGAGGAAAATGAAGTGGTCATAACACAGCAACACCTAATTTTTCTGCTTATCTGAAAGCGAAAGAGGTTGCCACACTGTGGAGCTGAGTGTGAAGACAGGCTGCATGGGTGTGGTTTCTTGAGCTTCTCCCTTGGGCACCTATACTTAGCCACAGTGGGGAAGAGCAGATTGAGGCTTTTTGTCTGGTAGCTTTCCATCGTGCTGAGTTTCTATGAGATTAAAAAGAAAACAATTAGTCTTTTGCCTCTCAACTAAATGCTGTCTAGGGTAGGTATATGGCTGGCACCAACAAACGCGGCCTGCTTCTGACATCCAACGCTGAGATGTAGTCAAGGCCTCAATAAGGCTCTAATTGGATCTGTAAAACTGTGGTCATTTAAAAGTGTAAATCTGGTATATCTTTCAAGCATTAGAAACAGACATTCTCCTTGGCAGCTACTAGGAGAAATGTGTCTTAGCAAATTTCCTCACTGCACTAAAGTATTCAGCATTGACTTAAAGATTTTGAAGCTTTGGCCCAAATTGTAATTAGCATACTTGTTATTGGCACTGAATTTCTTCTTTCCAGGAAACAGATGTAAGAGCAAAGCTGAAAGTGATAAAAAATTTTTTCATTTTTCATCAATATAGAAAACCATTCAGTGATACTTTTTCGTTCCCACTTCTGTCATTCACAGTACACATTTTAGCAATATTTTCTATTCATGCCCAAGAACAAGCCATGGCTGAAGCGCACCACGATGACGGCAGGTCGCCATGGCTATGTAATCCAATCTACCTCCTGAATGTTTTAATAGCATAATGCTCTTGACTGCAACCTGGCAAAGCGAAAATCTGAATAACTGATGTTAACATTTAGATAAAGCTCAAAAGTAACGGCACCTGGGAAGAATAGGATTCGACACTAGTCTAAATCTTTCAAAGTACAATATTTTGTTCCAGTTCCCCCAGAGAATAAACCTCCCAACTCTGGACTGAGCAGCTAAAGAAAGATTCATGATGTATCCTGTCCCAAAGGCTGCTTCCCTTTAACTGCGTCTGAGGGGTTCAGTTTTTAGCTTTGCTGGCACTGCTGGCTGTACTGTTTACTCAATCAATCAATGATTTTTAGCCAAATAGCTTACTTGACTATTTTTGTTGTTGTTGTTGTTCAGATTTTATTGGACTTGATCAGCACTTGGAGTGCAGTCACTAAATCAGCTGGTTTTACAATTGGATTTGACTGTCTGGGCTTGTACGGAACCCTCCACAGAGCTAAAAACCACACACTGCTCGGAGTAGATGCCGTAAATATGTGTAGGTGCCTATAAATATTTATAAAGGTCTACCTTTGCCTCTTGCTGCTGCTTCAGTGTTCTCATCACAGGGGGGCGGGGAGTTCGTAAGACTGTTTTCTTTTCCTCTTGCTGACAGAAGAAGGTAGTCACGAGTTTTTCTTTGTTGCCTAGTCCTCATTGTTATTATCGGCATCGCTACGCAGCTTGAACAGTGGAAAGTTTAAGGAACAGTCCAAGAAGATGATGAGTGTTCATTTTTATTTCTTCCTATTTTATGTAAAAAGAAAAAAAAATGAGACAAGCAGGTTTATGTCTTCTTAAGTGAAGGTCGTGCCTGTGCTCTTGAGCACGTGGGGTATGTTGTGAAACAGAGGGGTGTCTGGGAACTTTCAGCGAAAAGGCTGGCAGATTTTACTGGTGCAGAGGTCAGTGCTAGACCACGTTCTTCAGAGATCTTTCCTACTCCCGTCCTCTCCCCCTTCCAGCTCTCCTCCTCCTTGTCCCCTCGTCCTTCTTTTTTCTCCTCTTTCTCCTTCTTGTCCTATGTCTCCTACTTCCTTCTCTCCCTCCAGCTTTATTTTTTAACAAGCTTCAAATGTAAAATATCATCTTCCAGATCATAGCCTGGGATGCTCACGCCCAGCTCATTTACATATCTACAGTGGGTAGCCCAAAGATAGGATCAAAGCTGTGAAGGATCGTTGGGGTCCTGGTAGGCTTAAGGATCGTTGGGGTCCTGGTAGGCTTAACGTTTGCGCTTTCAGTAATGATAGAAATAGTATTATGCTATTTTACTCCTGAAACCCAAGCCTGATTGAGAAGAGTCTGTCATGGGGGTACAGAAAAAGCTAATGAAGAGGATTCATCAAAAATGGAAGTCTACAAAGACATCAGATTGGTTTTCCTTTCTCTATTTGCATGGACTGAAGGTAAAAATCAGTGTTCTGTGTGAATATGAATCACCTAACTGCGATGGTCACCTAATTGGGACATTGTTTGAACCAGAATTAGCCTAATTTGTCTATGTCAAAATAATTAGATATTGCAGATAAAAAGGCCTATTAGCACATCATCAAATATGGTGTTCGGGAATCCTTGAATCTTGAAAGAGAACTGATTCCCTTGAAGGATGCACAGAGAAGCAATGTCTGCAGGGAAGGCTATTAATTATGACAATTTTCTTTCTGTAATAACTCATATTTCACATGGTATTTCAAGTGTCCTGTAATTGCTTTTGGGATCACTCCCTTCGGATGATGTATCAATGGTAGACTCAGCTCACAATGGCAACTCAGCTCAGTCACATGTTGGAAAATCTAGTGCCAGGCACTGAACTGGGTGACAGGGGGTGGCAAAAATGTGACATACTATCTTCATAGCCAAAGACAGCTCAGTAGTGCTCAGTCACATCATCAGTTTTTGGTAGTTAACTCAATATTTTTTCTCAAATTAAAGTTATACTTTTGAATGCTAAAATTTATCATAAAACCTTAATTGTATAAATTATAATCTAGTCTTAGGGTTTTAGTTGTTTTTGCTTTGTTTTTTCTTCTTTTGTGCATGTGCACGTGTGTGTGTGTGTGTGTGTGTGTGTGCGCGCGCGCGCGCGCGCTACTTATGCATGTATTCACACTCACAAAGGCTTCATATTTGTTTGGTTTTGTTGTGTGTATTTTGTTGCTGTTGTCCTTGTTGTGTTTTTGTTTGTTTGTTTGATTTTGTTTGAGACAGAGTTTCTCTGTGTACCCCTGGTTGTTCTGGAACTCAGTCTGTAGACCAGGCTGACCTTTCATTTACAAAGGTCTACCTGCCCCTGACTCCTGAGTGCTGGGATTAAAGGCATGTGCCACCACCACCTGGCCAATATCTATTATTATTTTGAAGTTTATGAAAAACTTAGTCTGTTGATCATGACATTGGTTGTAATACATGTTTCAAAACCTGTTTTGGTTGGTAATTCTAGTGATAATTGCAATTTGCACATCCAGTTTTGCATATTATAGGAATAATAACATATTCTTTGAGAAGCATTCATTTCAATGTGTGAATCAAAATTAGCTATCGTTAGTTCTAATCTGATAAAGCTATACTTTAGTATATGACATCTTCTATGCAATAAATGAAATTTTGTACTGTTAATCCAATTGTTCGATGCTTTTTATTGTAGCACTAAAATGTCATTTATTCTTTATTTCTATAACGCAATATATAATACCCATTTCTGTAAGGGGATTTTAGTTGGAAGAAGGTATATTTTAAAGACTTTTTAAAATAACATTTTATTTGTATGTATGTGTGCATGTGGGTTTGGAGAAGTTCACCTTGCAACAGCGTGCTAGTGGGGGGCAAAGGACAACTTACTGGAATTGGTTCACTTCTTCTATTTTGTGGGTTCCAGGGATTAAACTCAGTTCTTCAGACTTGGAGACAGGTAGCTTTCCCTACTGAGTCATCTTAATGCCTCTGAACAAAAACTGAGGGGAAAGGACCAAGTGTATTTTGTTGTTATTGTTGTTGTTGTTGTTTTGTTTTTATTGACCCAGCTAGGTATAGGCAGAGCAGAAACTGAAAAGTTCCACTTCCAAGAAGGGCTTTCTTTTCCAGCCTGTGACTTGCTACCTCTACTCTCCAACCATTTCCCGGCACCCTTCACTAAAGGTTCTCTGGGAACCACAACAATGTTTAATGTTATACTCAACACCTTGGTAGGAGTTGTAAAAAAATTATATTTTGTTTTCATTTACTACCATTGTGTGTCAACATAGGGTAAATAATCTGTAATGTTGACACCATCAAAATAATCGTGGCAACATACTTCAGAAAATAATTAAAAGTCATTCTTTTAACCTAATAGTATTTATGAAATGTTGTAAAGGATTAGATATTTAATTGGGACTCAAAAAAAAAATATGAAATAGCTCCTCAAATTAACAGCATGAAATGGTGTTTTTTTTTTTTTTAAGAGAAACAAACTCACAAATACAACAAAATGATAAACCTGATAGCAACACTTTAAATTCTGCAGAGAGTGAAACAATCTAACAGACTGAGTCCCAATAAGCATTTTAACTTAGACAATATAAAATATAATATGTAATATCAATGTCAAGTAACCCATTGCATTTGGTAGCATGACTTTGGGAGTCAACCACCTGCTTACTCCAACCATCATGGCACCCAATATTGCCTACCGTGGTTTCTTCTGAGGCCAGTTTCCGTCCTTCTTTAGTAGATTCCTTTGGTTTTGCTTCTGACTTTTATGTTGGTACCCTCCTAACACTTTCTTCTACTTCCAGGATGACTTTCATTAATTTATTTAACTTAAAACTAAGTAAAGGACATTTTTACTTCACTATAACCACCCCTAAAAGGGTGGGGCCTGGAGTAGCAAAATTAAGATAATCTGTCTTGTAGTCCTGATAATTAAGGGTGATCTTCAAATACTTTTGGTGGTATATATGATTGTCACTCTCTTTGTTCATACAGACAGAATGATGGCCATTTTTTCTCATATGATTGAAAATCTATGTAATGTTATGGAGATCTCTTTCTTTTTTTCTAATTTATTCTCCTATATATTACATCCTGACCACACCCTCTCTCTCTCTCTCTAGCCCCCTCCTCCTCAACACCCCCCTCATTCCCCATCCACTTTTCTTCCTCTGTTTCTCTACAGAATAGGTCAGGCATCCCAGGGCTGTCAACCAAATATGGCATATCAAGTTGTAAGTTGCAAGTTGCAGTAAGATTAGGCACCTCCCCTCATATTAAGCATGGATGAAGCAACTCAGTAGGACAAAGGTCCAATAAGCAGACAAAAGCTTCAGAAACAGATGCCTCTCCCTTTGTTAGGAATCCAACAAAAAACACCAAGCTACAAGAATATAACATATACAGAGGGCCTAGATTAGAAACATGCAATGTTTTGTTGTTGTTTGTTTGTTTGAGACAGGGTTTATCTCTGTAGCCTTGGCTGTCCTGGAACTCACTCTGTAGACCAGAAAGGCCTTGAAGTCACAGAGGTCCCACTGCTTCTGCTGCCTAAGTGCTGGGATTAAAGGTGCACATCACCATGGTGTCAGAGCTTCTTGTTTCCAATATCAAAGTAGTAATTATGAAGAAGTGTCATAAATGGATGCTATTGAGGCTGGCCCAAAGACACAAGTGACAGTGATGGGCTCTGGGAGATATTTCAAACTTGAATTAATTTTTATTTCCTCAACATACTTTCCACATATGAGCCTTGATTTTGTAAAGTAATTAAGCTCTACAAAACTAAAACTGTTGCAATGATAGTGATTAGCTGTATTGAAAGAAGGTTAGAAGGCAATGGAATACTGTCTAGTTTTTTCTCCGAATGATATGAAAAAATAACTGTACCTGCCTTTTTCTCTGAAGTACTATTCTAATTCTTTTTAAAATTTTTTTATTTTTTATTTTTTATTAATTTATTCTTGTTACATCTCAATGTTTATCCCATCCCTTGTATCCTCCCATTCTTCCCTCCCTCCCATTTCCCCTTATTCCCCTCCCCTATGACTGTGACTGAGGGGATTTCCTCCCCCTGTATATGCTCATAGGGTATCAAGTCTCTTCTTGGTAACCTGCTGTCCTTCCTCTGAGTGCCACCAGGTCTCCCCCTCCAGGGGACATGGTCAAATGTGAGGCACTAGAGTACGTGTGAAAGTCATACCCCACTCTCCACTCATCTGTGGAGAATGTTCTGTCCATTGGCTAGATCTGGGTAGGGGTTTAAAGTTTACCGCCTGTATTGTCCTTGGCTGGTGCCATAGTTTGAGCGGGAGCCCTGGGCCCAAAACTGCCCGTCATAATGTTCTACTTGTAGGTTTCTAGGACCCTCTGGATCCTTCTACTTTGCTATTCTCCCATGCTTCTCTAATCCCAATAGGAGTCCCAATAGGATGTCCTCCCCTCTGTCTCAGTTTCCTGGTAAGTGAAGGCTTTCGTGGGACATGCCCCTTGGGCTAGTGTCCAGATGTAAGTGAGTATATACCGTTTGAGTCTTTCTGCTTTTAATTCTTGACCACAAAGACAATCTGTTACATCTGGGCTCTGAGATAAATGGGTCATTACTGCCCCGGCCACTGAAGCCTTACACCTAGAAAATTTACACCTCCATAACTTTGTAAGCCAATAAATAACCCAAAAGGTTTGAAAAGATGCTACCAGTGCTAGCTTCTCTTTCAGAAGTTCTACATCCCCATGTAAGTAAGGAAATCCAATTTTTATCTTGAATCTTAGGTTCTAGGAACTCTGGAAAAAGATGCTGTCTTTTGAGAAAGCATACCACTGAATTGTGAGTCAGAATGTAGACACAAAAGTCTATAGTCTCTACCATATGTGATCATAAGAAGGCAACTAATTCAAGATTCTTGGAAGAGCTTGGCGTGATGGCACATGCCTTTAATTCCAGTACTCAGGGAGGCAGAGACAGGTGGATCCCTATGAGTTCGAGGCCAGCTTGGTCTACAAACTGAGTCCAGGAAAGCCAAGGATACAGTCCTGGAAAACAAAACAAAACAAACAAAAAGCTTCTTGGCAGAAAACAGTGCTGAAGTTACATCTTCTCACCCTTGTGAGTGGATGTGAGAAAACATGTTCCAAGCATAAGAATCAATACTTAGTCTATACTCACGGTAGAGATGAGGGTGGACGTCAAATTCACAAATCTGAAAATAGTTTGGTGTGCAGATGGGGTGCAAACAACCAGGAGAAGGACTAAGGATAGAATGAGAGCCAAGCCAGAAGGCTGAAGGCCTGCTAATCATAATTTATCAAGAAATGTTAACTCATCTGCTACAATGTGTAAGGTGTCTAGGTCCAGTCTGTGCATGCTCTTTGGTTGGTGGTTCAGTCTCTGTGAGCCACCATAGACCCAGGTTAGTTTACTCTGTAGGTCTTCTTGTGGTGTCCTTGACCCCTCTGGCTCCCTCAATCCTTCCTTCCACTCTTCTACAAGATTCCTCAAGCTCAGCCTATTGTTTGGCTGTGGGTGTCTTTATCTGTTTCCATCAGTTTCTGGTTGAAGCATCTCAGAAGACAATTATGTACCAGATGTGCAGCCTGGGCTACATGTGGGTCCCCTAACAAGGCTCTGACCCTGTTGCCTGCCTTTGGATCCTTTTTCCCTAGTAGGGCTGCCTGTCAAGCCTCAATGAGAGAGGCTATATTTAGTCTTCCTGGAACTTGAGATGCCAGAGTAGGTTGGTACCCCTTGGGAGTCTCTCCTTTCTGAGAAGAAGGAGGGAGGGATGCGGGGAGAAGCAGGAGGGTGGGACTGGGAGGAGAAAAGGGACAGGGCTTGGATCAGGCTATAAGTGATTAAAAAAAAAAAAAGAAAAAAAAGAAAGAAAAGAAAGAAACGTTTTGGTGGCACACTCCTTTAATCTCAATGTTTTGGAAGGAGATGCAGAAGAATCTTTCTGAGTTTGAGGCCAGGCTGCTCTACATAGTGAGCTCCAGGACAGTGAGAACAACACAGAAAAGCCCTGTCGAAAGGAAAAAAGAAAGAAAGAAAGATTACTTAATGTTAATTTTTATCCTGTAAATTGAGGAGATACTTGAGGAAGCCCCAGGGTTCCCTGTTCTTCTTCAGATTTGACCTAGAATATTTCTCATCTTGTTTTAAATCAGAACTGGATAATACCTCATGACACCAGGCCTGTGACACAGAACCCAGAGACATGAGAATCTCATTCCATTCAGAACACCTCAAATTTGTGGACGTCTAGCAAGGTGAATCAGTTTTAAGAGAGCAAATTACCCTCATTTAAGAAAAATTCGAGAGCTGTCTTTATGCAGGAAGTGCTATCGAATGCCGTCCTCCTGATATAGCAGCCTGGTTCTCACTCATGAACTCAGAAGCACTTTCGTATGGTTACCTGCTCAAGACCTGAATGAGATGGAGCCAGCCAAAATTCCAGGACAGATAGTAAGAGGCACCCAGGACCCTGCCCCTCCTCCAGAGATGTTGGCAGCTGACAGCTACAAGTAGGGTGTTCTCCAGTTTGCTTTCTGTTACTGTGATAAACATCACAACCAAAAGTAACCTAGGGTTTAATTGGCTTCCCCTTCCACATCACAATTCATCACTGAGAGAAGTCAGGGTGAAAAGCGAAGCAGTAGTTGAAGTAGAAACCACGGAGCAAGACTGCTTGCTGTCTCACTCATTGATTTGCTTGGGCTAACTTTCTTTTTTTCTTTTCTTTTCTTTTTAACTGCATCTTCTTTATTTTGCATACTTTTAATTTCAGAGCAAAATGAAACAAACAAACAAAAAAACACAATACACAATACCCAACCCTGCTATTCTGTGGGAGGGGATGCTGTCCAGACCTACCTGCTAGAGATGGTGCTGCTCACAGTGGATTAGGCCATCCTAACTCAATCAAGAAATGTCTCACAGACATAGCCAGAGGCAAATATATCTGTGCAATTTCTTGACTGAAGTTCTCTCTTTCTAGTGACTCTAGGTTGTATCAATCGAGAATGAAAACTAAGCAACAGGGGCAGAAAGAGTCAACTGTCTGCATTAGCAAGCTAACAGAAATGAGAAGAGTCATGAAGTTGGGAAGGGAGACATGTTAGAAAGGAATAGAGAAAGTTGGAGGAAGGAGAAGTGTTGGTGTATAGGATCAAAATACATTGTATACATGTAGGAAGCATTAAAAAAAGAAATAAAATGTATTTTGAAAGTTTACCAGGAGTAGAAATATACTACTTTTTGAAAAGGTATGTGATGTTTGTCATTTCAGGTTGAGAAGAGATTCTAAGGCATAGATGTGTTTATGTCTTATGATGCAAGAGTAAAAATGCATTCCTTTATTAACCACCCTGGTAGAAATGTTATTTGACAATAACAATAATAATTACCTTCTTCACAGAATAATTTATAGCACACTCAAGGGAAATTTGAGTCAGGAAAGCCCTTTAAGCATCATTAGCAGAGACTGAACATGACCATCCAAAACACCTGCAAATGGCACTTGATGTTATTCAGAGACACCCGTGTTCCCCACTGGTCCCGTCTTCCAGCCTCAAGAGCAGGCAGAGCTCTCCCATCCATTCTCAGTTCATTCCATATAACTCAAAGATCATGAATATGTAAATTGTAAATAGCTCCTTATGAAAGAAAGCATACAGTTCTTGACCTAGAACCATTTATTTCACCTTATCTTCTTTTGAGGAAGCATCTTTATTTCCTTAACGATCATTTTGATGGTCTCCTCTAACCTTGCTCACCGTTACATTTCAGTTGTTTAGACTGACATATAAGTTAGTACAATAACTAACTCTCTGCCGGCTTCCCTTATCAAAATATATGGAGAACAATTTACATGTTAATTTATGTGTTTTAGACCCTGAGTTTTCTGTTTCTTTGCAAATGGTCTGAAATGTTTTAAGAATGCTGAAGTTTACTAATGTTTTATATAAATTAATACGTCACATGAAAGAAAATATGCCAAGAGGCTGGAGAAATTACTGTGAGCCTCAGTTTGAGTATCATTTTATCCAGCTTTTTTTTACCTTTAACTTTCAACTGCTATCACCTAGAGGGAAGCTGCCTGTTCTCCATCCTCATGAATTCAATTCGACGATTAAAGCATGAACTTTTAAACCAAAAGGCTCCAGTAGAGCTTTGGTAAACGGCAAGGGCAGACATGTCCAAGGGTGCTCACGTTTATGGCACACGAAGCTGCACAGAAGACGGCTCGCTTTATATTAGTCTTTTGTATTTCTCCATTTGACTGACGGAGCCAGTGGAAAGCAGCCCTAATTGTTGCTTTATAGGCGGACGATGGTTTCCGTCTCTGGCACATACTGAACCAAACCTTCAGGGAATAAACCAGGGCTGGCCTCCTGTTTTCTGTTACCCTGCAAATCAAAAAAAGATTGGTAGTCCTGATGAATCTTTTATTTCCTTTGGTTGCCTACACAACACCCTGCCAAAGTGCTTTACAATAAATAATAAAAGTCACGGAGAACTATGTGCTTGTTCTCGCCACCAATCCAGAGAAAAGATTTTCTGTAAATGAGTTATTTCTAATAAAACACAAAGCTTCAAGAAAATTATTGGAAGCAAATTTGCCTCGCAGTTTTATGGCAATAGGATGCATAAAACCGGAGAAGAGGTTCAAGCCATGGTGATGTAGTTTTAAAGATTCTAGAAAAAGTTAAAGGCAACAAAGCAATCCTAAATGTATCTCTTTATCTTACAAAACATCACTAATGAATAAAACTGCCTATCAGGATGGCATGATGCTATTCAGACCCTCCACAATACTGGACTTCAGAAATCAAATTCCTTGGCCATGCTAGAATAACATTGTTTTAAATGTGCTAAAATAAAACAAGCATTAGATGCTAAGTGGAAAAAAAAAAAAAAAAAAAAAAAAAAAAGACTGCCCTTAATAGCAAACAGAGCTTAATGCTGCCATGCACACTTTCTCACTGGGAAAATACATTAATGAAGTCATTCTTATGCAAGAACATGGAGCACATCAAAGTCTGGTTACTCCTAAGCACACGTCTACTTCTCTTCAAAACAGAATTCCTTATAGCCATTTTGGTTTCTTATGGCTTCCGCATGATCATTGGCCACTAGCTCTCTTTTCACTTATAGAGAATCAAAATAGGAAATGATTAAATGACTAGCCCATGGTAAAGGCTGCCTGTGCCTATGCCAAAATTTGGCTCATCGCAGGAATAATTTCACGTTAGGAGGTCGTGACTACACCTCTCTGCTTTCTAGGGGTACAGTAGAGCCACAGAAACATGGCGGCCAAAGAACGAACAAATATGACATCTGGAAGCTATTTCAATCTTGCAGGATGTTAGCACACACATACTCAGGTAATTAATTGATTTAGCACATTTAAGGGATGTTTCTTTTCAATTACAATGCTGACTGTGAAATAATGGCTCACTAAAGAAGCAGCGTATTTTCCACGGCTAGAGTTGCCATTAGGCTGTTTCCTTCTCCCTCAGCGGACGATGCAGGCACTTAAACTGGGGCTTAAGCTGTAAAAATGTGTCTTAAAATGCTGGTCAATGGGATATTGAATAACTTTATAAAATTTTTCAAAAGATCTGCTCCTAATACATTAAATTATATGGCTTCAGATGTATTTAGTTATTTTTCTTTGCTATTACAGTGACTTCCCTCACCTAATAACTCAAACACCTCTTAAATTACCAAACAACCATTAGGATATGCACATAGTCTATAAGGTGAAGGTCACAAGAGTGCTTTACAGAGTCAACAAGTTTTAGAACTCAAAGGCTTCCTCTATTCTGTAGTAAATGGTCACTTTACCGAGAGACAAAATGGTACATGGAGATCAGGCTAGTGGCAGAATGGCTGTGAAGCAAACCAAACTAAAATAAGATAAAGCAAATAACACATAATAATAACACTATCTCCGTGTCAAAAAGAGTTAAACATGCTCATAGATGCTGGTGCGTTTACGTGAAGCAGAAAATAATTAGAAGATAAATACACAGTAAAATAACCTGAAATGTGCAGCTATGGATAGAATTAGAAAAACTTTCTGAGGGAGTTATGAAAGTCCTGGCTTGTGAGGAAGTTTACTATTTTGTGTTAGGCCTAATGTTTAAAGGAAAAAAAGGCCAGGCGTGGTGGTGCACACCTTTAAACCCAGCCCTCAGGAGGCAGAGGGATGTGGATCACTATGAATTCGTGGTCAGCCTGGTCTACAAAGTGAGTACAGGACAATCAAAATAACATGGAGAAACCCTGTCTCAAAAAACAAAGAAAGAAAGAAGAAAGAAAGAAAGAAAGAAAGAAAGAAAGAAGAAAGAAAGAAGAAAGAAAGAAAGAAAGAAAGAAAGAAAGAAAGAAAGAAAGAAAGAAAGAGAGGGAAAGAAAAAGAAAAAGAAAGAACAACCATAACTAAGCAGAATGATGGGCGCTCTGCTATTTGGTCATGTGAGAAGTTATGACTATTTCATATGAGCCAACACAAAGGGGCATTACGTGTTTAAAGACATGAACAAATAATTATATGAAAACATGGGAGAAGACAGTAGCCTGGGGCTGTGATGGCTACCCAGAGAGGGACCAGGGTTCAGGGGTGGTTGAGGAGGATTTACAGAGAACACTTCTGCTGCTAGGCAAATCTAGGCAGGCTGAGAGAAAGCAAGTGTCACCTAAAAGGCTGAGTGCCTCATCATATGTCATCATGTTCATCATGATGAAGTCACCAATTTCAGAGTTTGGGCTTACAGCAGAATTAGCCATCAAGTCTTTTTTTTTTTTTTTAATCCAGACTTGAAAACTGGCTACTTCAAAACAAACCAACACACCTCCACTGTAACCCATGAGGAGACAAAAAAAGTAAGACATACAAATGAAGAGCGAGCTTTGGTTTATTTCCATACTGTTACCATCCTAATAGAGTTAGGAAAGGTATGTGTGCCATTTTGGACAGCAAGTATAGCTCCATGTAGGAGACTAGAGTATCGAACAGTGAGATTTGGCTTAGAGCAATCACACTGTTTTAACACAAGCATGTGTATAATCCTTAATGTGAAGACTACACCCACTTCCTCCTTCCTCACTGCCCTTACCTACACCCACTTCCTCCTTCCTCACTACCCTTACCTACACCCACTTCCTCCTTCCTCACTGCTCCGCATGCCTGCTCCTTCTATTCTTACTTGCATCAGCTTCTTCTAATGGATGCCTTTAGCGCTATAAACTTGTTCACTAGTGCTAGTGGTGTATTTATAGGTTTATGTTCCATATCTTTTGCTTTTTTTTCCCTGTTAGTTCAATACTTGAATCCATCATGGGAAGCAACATTTTAGAGGACATTTAATTGTCTTTCAGTAAGAATCAGGGGAGTATGACTGAAACATAACACGTTTGACAGTGTTTGCTCAAGGTATGGTTATTGACAGAACTAGATCTTAAGGAACCACTTGTATTTTGCTGATTGGTTAGGTAGTTATTCTTTAGATATTCAGCAAAAGGAGGTGGGAAGTAGACAAATGTGTAGGTCGAAAAGTGAGTGACCAAGTCACAAAGAGAGTCGGGGAAGGCCGGTGAGAGTTAGTTGAGGCCACTAAACATTCGGGTCTAGATCCTAGGTATGTTTCATTCCTTTCGGCTAAATAAATAATAATACCTATTCACCAAACTGTCAGCCAACAGAAAATGAAGAAACAGGGGATGGATGGCCACCTTGTCATGAGGACCTTGCATTGTATGATGCTAAGTAAGTTGAACAGCATTGAATAAACAGTACCTGTGCCTATCATATGATATCTCCAGTGGTGCTTTTAAAGAAAAGTATACTAATTAGCAAGGTGTAGGAAACAAAGCCAGAGAGGCTTTTAATCAGCTTGTGTAGTAATCCAAGTAATATCTATTAATGGTCTGAACTTGGGACTGATTGTAACCTGGTTGAGTATCAGGATGGTTTGCGCATGCATCACACCATGACGCTTTCCCATGACTAGAGGTGATAGCTTGGGCAGTATGACGCACAGAGATGCTCTCTGCTGTTCCTGTCTCAACAAAGTAGATGCAGAGAAATGATATCTGAAAGTTGTCCCTGTAATACATGTGCTGCATAGCGTGTACACAAGCACACATGCACACATATACACAATCATGCATGTATAGTGTACACACAAATAGACACACGCACATCATATACACACATACAAACATACAAAGACACTTATGCATGCACACCGCACACATCATACAAACAGAAATCTCATACTCATGCACATCGTCCATGCCCATATACATGTAGCTCACACATGTATTAACAAATTTTTATAAGAAGAAGAATGAGAATAGTTTTAGAGAGCAAGAGGGTACCAGTTCCTGACACAGGCAGGAATCGTTGACAGAGTTCATGGACAGATGGCAGGCTTGTGTGATGGGATCCAGGCTGTACCCACGGTCCTTTATTTATGAACAAAGAAAAGACATTTCTTGTCTCTCTGGAAGAGAAGGAAATGAGGTGAAGACAGATTCCTCTGTGCATTATATGTGTAGATGTGAGGCCCAGAAGCTAAGAGAATTTGTTCTGGACAGCGTTGCTTTCTTTGGTGATGTAGAAGGAATTTATTGGGTAGCTAATAAATGCCAGGCACAAACATATCCTAATACTGACTCAGTCTTGGATGTACAGTCATGGGAGAAATCTGCCTTTAGGTTTTTTTTTGTTTTGTTTTGTTTTTTGTTTTTTGTTTTTTTTTTAGTGTGTGTGTGTGTGTGTAATGTTTGTCAGACTTTGGTGTCAGAATTATACTATATTCATAAAATATATTTGATTGACTTCCATCTTCTTTTTTTGTACTCTGGAACAAATTATATATAATTGAGTTTGCCAATTCTTTTAAAGTTTCAAATATTTCACTAGCAAAATGGCTCCTATGACTGACTTTTTTTAAAGATTTTAATAATTTTTTATTGTTACTTTATGTCTTTCATGAACATTTTCTATTTTACAAGTTGCACACATCGATCAGCTTTGCATAAGGTCTTACCTTGTCATCTGTTATTGTCTATTTGCTTTTTTTACCTTTTTAAATCTCAGTTCTACTGCTTTGTACTCCCTTTTCTATATCATGTATTCTAAAGTATCTATTTACATTGCCAATAATGCATGGATTCATTAACTGTATTTTTCCGAATTTTAGCCTACTAAATTTTTTGAAATCATTTATTTTTCTTGCTTAGTCAATTTTTGGTAATTCTTTCTTAATCATGTGCTTATTTAAAGCTGTGACAGTTTCTCTGAGTTTCAGATTTCCCCTTTTTTCTTTCAGGACTGCATTGTATTATTTTGCTGTAAGATACGTCTTTGATCATTCTTTCTTTTTTTACTTGTATTCTGTCTTCATACCCTTTGTAGGTGGCAGAGGCTTGAATTGTTCTACAAGAGCCTGGAAGGGTTTACATGTGCAGTTTTAAAGATTTCATGTTGATATTCCCAGGCTATGTTTGAACTTTTCAAGCTTGGTTACCATTTCCTTTTTTGTTGTCTATTGTTAGGTGAACTATGTTTCATTTGCTTTCATTTTACACATATTTGAAAATTTATTATAAGTCTTTTTTTAGCCAGTCAATACTTTTGCTTTATTTTTTGGACATGAAATTGCTTTAATTATAGATATGATTAAAAATACATGCTATAATAACAATGCTTTCAAGTTTTTAAACAAAATTTTTAAACTTTTAAAAATTTTTTTACATATACATTTATATTATTACACATATATACAATAAACTACATATAGCAAGAAGAACCATGACACAATCAGGAATTATATAAATGTTACATTACTAATGTTTTGGCTACTTGTATTTGACAGCCTTCAGGAGAACAATAAACACAATGTACAGCCCCATTTATTTTTAATTTATTAAATGTAATAGTTTTAATCATAAAAAGTTGAGCCTTTATTTTCTCTTCTTAGGAGTTGAAAAATGAAATAATTTGAAGATAAAAAAGCAAGGAGGACTTTCAATAATTTGCATAGTTTATTCCGATTTCTAGGGAAGGAAAGTAAACTGTTTTCTATACAACTTTTTCTTCTACCCAATTGTTGAAAAAATATATATATATTATATCTATTAGAAAGAAAAAAGTGTTATGTGAAGAAAAGATATATATAACTTTTTTGTTTCTCGTGTGTGATGAGAAATTAAGCAATTTTTTATGTTTATCATTATATTACTTAGACATATGATCTAGGATTATATATCTGAATTCTTTGTTATTAAATTATATTTCATGTTATTTGTAGACTTCTAAGAATAAGCCTGTATAAATTTAACAGTACTCTGTGTAACAAGTAACCTTTAGTAAAATACTAATGCGAGCCCTAATCCTGAATTTTCCATACTTAAACTCAAATTAATCATTACCTCTCTCCTTGAATGACTTGGGGACTTTTTATCTGGAAGAAGATGTCATGGTTTCTGACCCATTTCATGGAAGGGATTACATTGTTCTGTTGTTTTCATGTGGAATTCATCATCATTTCTCTTATGATATTATTTATGTATCCATTTCCTTCCAGTCTTTCAGAGAGTGATCTAGATACAATGGTGTTCCTCTGGTCGAATGTTGAAAGCATTCTTGTTGTTGTTATTGTTGTTTCAGTAAGAAGCTTTTTTCCTAGATTTCTTATCGCCCTCCCACCTACTGGTTATTGACTAAAGGTAATTGCCCTTAGCCCTGGATAGAGAAGAGGCTACCAGATGAAAATTTGATTTATCAGTTTAAAGTTTAGAACTGAGCCTATTTTGAGACTGCTTTTGAAATGTAAACTTTATTAAGTTTCTTTTCTTTTTTCTTTTTTCTTTTTTTTTTTTATTAATTTATTCTTGTTACATCTCAATGTTTATCCCATCCCTTGTATCCTCCCATTCCTCCCCGCCCCATTTTTCTATTATTTCCCTCCCCTATGACTGTTCCTGAGGGGGATTACCTCCCCCTATATATTCTCATAGGGTATCAAGTCTCTTCTTGGCTACCTGCTGTCCTTCCTCTGAGTGCCACCAGGTCTCCCCCTCCAGGGGACATGGTCAAATGTGAGGCACCATAGTACGTGAGAAAGTCATATCACACTCTCCACTCAACTGTGGAGAATATTCTGACCATTGGCTAGATCTGGGAAGGGGTTTAAAGTTTACCTCCTGTATTGTCCTTGGCTGGTGCCTTAGTTTGAGCGGGACCCCTGGGCCCAAATCTGCCTATCATATTGTTCTACTTGTAGATTTCTAGGACCCTCTGTATCCTTTTATTTTGCTATTCTCCCATGCGTCTCTCAATAATATCCTCTTGAGATATAAGAGGTAGGTCTGACCATAGATAAACTATAAATAAAGCGTAGACTGAAATTAGATTTGGTGTGAAGTAAGTTCCCCAAAACAAATAAGAAAGTTTTAAGAAACACCTCAGCACTTTCAGGCTTTTTGTTTGTTTTTACAACCTTTATTCTTCATCGCTGATCTAGGGATAGATGTTACTCATGCATGGAAAACACCTAGCCGATTGACTGGGAAGTGATTGGGTGTCCTAGGCTCTGTCTTTATCGCTTAGGTCAGATTTTTGTTCATTTAACCTAGAATTTTTCCATTTATGAAGGTCAAGTAAGAATTTCAGAGGCATTTCTGATACTCTTATTTTCTCTGAGGTTGACCTAACCTTTGCCATCATGAAGCAGAATTTCTGTGGTGGCCTACAGAAGACTGCAGTCTACAAGTTTGCTCTACCAGTGGGGTTGGAATCAACTACCTGGGTGTTGGAAGTTAGTACTTGCATAACTTTCATAAATCAAGATGGGTTGGCTTCTATGGGTAGATTAGAATACTTAACATTTTACATGTTTTAGAGCTTTTGTAGATATTTTCTTAGGGCAGTATCAAGAACAAATAGACAACTGCTCTTGTAGCCCACCAGTCAACAGGGTGTCATTTAAATTTATTTCATAAGCACTTAACCCTCTCCTCTCCATTCTTTCACAGAAAAGACGGTGAATTTGCAAAACTCATAGGTTACAAAGAGAGGCCAGCATTCCCTTGCCAAAGCACCCATCTGCCAGTTTTCCTTATGGCCATGATTCAGTGGCTCCTACCTGCTCTTGAGTTTATAGAAGGCCTTCCACTTGGAAATCACCACTTATCTTGAGGACCAATCTATTCAGAAAAGTACAATATTTCAGAGAAGCGCACTGTCTTAGAGTTTCTATTGATGCACCAAAACACCATCATCAAAAGGCAAGTTGGGGAGAAAATGGTTTTATTTGGCTTACACATCCACATTGCTCTTCGTCACCAAAGAAAGTCAGGACAGGAACTCAAAGAGGAAAGGATTCTGGTGGCAGGAGCTAGTGCAGAGGCCATGGAAGGGTGCTGCTTCCCCTGGCTTGCTCAGTCTGTTTTCTTGTAGAACCCAGGACCACCAGCCCAGGGTTGCCAGCACTCAAAATGGGCTGGACCCTCCTCCATGAATCACTGATTGAGAAAATGCCTTACAGCTGGATCTCATGGAGACAGTATCTCAACTGAGGCTCCTTTCACTCTGATGATTCTAGCTTTTGTCAAGTTGGCACAAAGCCTGCCAGTACACCCACCTTCCAACATACTGTACTTGAGTTTCATCAAAGTATTAAAGAATATTTAGTACCTCTTCTGTATTCAACATCTTTTAAATTATTCTTCCAGAGTTTAGGCAAGAGAAGAATGTTAAAAAAAAAAAAAAAAAGAGGGAGGGGAAGAGAAAGACAGACAGAAAGAAAGAAAGGGAGGGGAGGGAGGGAGGGGGATGAGAAGAGAAAAGAAAGAAGGGAGGGGGTGGAAATTTTGCTTATAAAGGAAATGAAAACTGTTTGGTTAGATGGGTCTAGCTTTGTTTTAGACTGCTGGCTGAAAAGAGTGAAGATTCTAATACCTAATAAGAGTAACTCTTCTTAGGAAGATGCATAGAGTCACAATAACTCCACTGCCTCTGCTAGGCCAATGCCTGGTCTCACAGGGTCCCATCTGATGTGACTCTAACTATTTCTGCTAGACCCCATTCTTCTCTTGACGTTGGTATGCAAATTCAAGCATATACTTGTAGCTCTCACCCTTCATCAAACAAGTTTCTCTTCACAGCAGAGGGAGATCGTTACAGCTGGCCACACTGGTCAAGCTGCAGATAACAACTGAGGAGGTGCCCAGCCCCACAGATGCATCATAATAAACCCTCACACCTAACGCTCAAGGCACATTGTGGGAAAGGGTGTTTGTAGCTTTGGCCATCATTTTTTAAACCAAGTTTGCTAATAATCCTTGCAGCTGTCTAGCTGTCTCACCCTTCACAATAATGAAATGAGCATAGGGTTTATGGGGAACACAGGCACAGTTATTCATGAAACAGGAAATAGAGGAACAACGAAGCAGAAGGCCACAGGAAGTGAAGCAGTCACAGCAGATCAGGAGAAAGGTTCTCCTACTCTTAGGCTGAAAGATGAACTAGTCGCTATATTTGTACTACCCAGTCACTGACTTTTTGGTATTTTGTTAGAATTGCAGATACCTTACATTGTACTTCTGAGTATGTTCTTATGCCATATTATTAAGTAAAGGGTATATAAAGAGCATTTCTTCTTCCAATTGTTTATTATAAGGTTTTAATTGATTTAGTATCTCTTCCTGTTGTATGACTTATATTGCAGTGTTAACCTTAACACTACAGACCCATTTTTCTTAACCTGATTCCCCTATCCTCTACATAACAAAAGGCCAAACAACAAACAGGGAGTAGGAAGAGGTAATCCAGTTCCATTTCTGGATGATCATGGGAATTTGTGAAAAACTAAAATTATAGTGACAAGAAATGTAATCCATTTTTGTAAGACAAATAATTGACAAATATGCAGGAAAAGAGAGAGAGAGGGAGGGAGGGAGAGGGAGAGAGGGTGGTGGTGGCTTTCTATAGTCTCATAGTTTTGTAGGCCCACAGTTACCTACAGTTACAGGTAGGAGATAAAAATGCTACGGCTTATATCAATAGGCTCAGAAGATTTAAAAGAAAACAGAGAAGAAAGAAGATTGCATGGCTTTTAAGAACAAGTCAGAACTCAGAAAAGACAGGAAATAAAGGCTATAAATCCACACCTGACATGGGTAAAGTCACTTAGACAGGTACACAGACAGTCTCATAGTGGATACACTTACCATGTTGGGAAAATGTCCACAAAAGGACTGCACTACAAGTCTGCAATATGTAGCCCATGAACAAGGGCAGACAGGCTGAATAGACAGTGATACAATTAGTGTGAACCTTCAGCATCTCATCTTAATAGTCTGAGTTTATGTTTACTTGTCTGTTATACAGAACAAAGTACTAATTTAAGTGTCTTGAAGGATATTTGTGTTTTCTCGGACAGAACCTGTGAAATGCTACTGTTAAGAATGATGGAATGGCACAAAGAGTAACTTGACCAAAGAGTAAGAAGATTAACTTGACCAAGGAATAGAGTGGGCCTAACTACCCACCCCAAGAGACAGGAAAAAAAAAAAAAAAAGAATCAAGGGACAACCACCAATAAATCAACAGGATTTCTACCCTATCCTTTAGAAAACTACAGGTGCTTAATAATTGAGAACATTTAGAAGGAAATCTAAGATCATGATGCAATATATCCTGGAGAATTAGTGGAGGAGCGTGAGTCTGTAACTGTGGTTTGAACTTTTATAGGCTAGATCCTTGCCCTTGATCAAGCACACTCTTGCTTTGACAATCAAAAACACAGCGACATGCCTAAAAATAGCTCTGATCTGGACATGTTGTGCATGCTTTCAGCTACAATCTCCCACCTTGAGATTGAGTTTAATTTGCATAATCATTCTACAAAACCATTTCACCTTTCCTAGAACACCTTATGGTTAGACAATCCAGATCAACGAACTGCACATACTGTCATAGCAGTGTGTTACACAGGAATATTTTTACACACATGTATATTGTGCATTAGGCATAACTCCCACTGGCGGATGAAAAACGGAAGCACAAAGCTATCTTGAGTTTCACGTTTCACTTACCTGATCTGAGACAGAGACCAGACATTCCAGCTCTATTTATTTACAAGGTTTGACATTCCTCACTCCAAGAAAAGAGCTTCTTATTTCTCAGATTTGATAGACAGCATGGGAATAAAGTGTGAGCAGAAAATTCTAGAGGCCAGGCCGTAGCAAGCTATGACAAAGCATGGAGAACCCCAAGAAGGCCACATTTCTTGCTTGGAAGGAAGGGGAGAAGAGTAGGCCCTTGAGTGAAATAGAGTGCAAATGTTCTATGTGGAAGGACCAAAAAGTCACAAGCTTAACCCTCAAGTATATTTTGAGTATATTATATTTCTCTCTTTATGAGAACTTCTATTTGATAGCTGAGCAGAGGGAAGGAGAGATATGGAGAGTGTTTCAAAGTATAAGATTAAAGTCGTCACAGCTGGACAGCAATCAAAAGTCAAGAGGTACGCCAGAGTAGGAGGTATTTGAGACCCACTGTTAGAAACAATTTTATTTTAAACACATGTGCTTTCTTAATGATACTGCTAGCTTGGTGGCTATGCAGCCTGCCTTCAACAGGAAGCACTGATTTGGTTAATTCTATTAAGCCTGTAAGAAAGGTAAATCTGTCTCCTGAACTTAAAGGGCCCCTGCTCTAAAGTGAGTTTGACATTGGCCAATAATCACCCTGACATTCCTGTGGCTTTGGCTGCTCTCAGAGCTGCCGTGTGGCACAAGTGAGAAAGGTGAGTGAGAAGGCCTGGTTAAAGCTATGGACTATCTTGCCAAGTCCAGGAAGAAGTACTATTCTCAGAGCTGCACCCGCGGGATGCTTGCCTGCTATAGTCTAGCATAGTGGCTGCTTTGGGTAAAGTATTAGGCAAGTTTTTGAAGAGGACCATTGCAAAAGGAATGTTTTACTTCCTAAAGAATGATGGAGCCAGGAAATCATGGAAATTATTTTTGAAAAATCTATGCTTCTCAAAGGCAACCTATGCCAACTATGTATATATAATTTTGTAGCAAAATAGTATAATGTCTGGCTCCCTTTTCTTCCATTTTCTAAAATGATACTGAGCTTCTGATATCATTAGAACCTTGCTTCTATTTTTTCTTTCTTTTTTATAGATAAATTTTATTTTTACTTTTATTTATTTATTTTCTAAATTTTATTAATTTATTCAGATTACAATTAAATTGTTATCCCATCACTTGTATCCTCCCATTCCTCTCTCTCTCCTGCTTTCACCCAATTCCCCTTCCCTAGGTCTATGACTGAGGGGGACCTCCTCCCCCACTATATGGTCATAGGCTATCAAGTCTCATCTTGGTAGTCTGCTTATTCTTTCTTTGAGTGCCACCAGGCCTCCTCACCAAGGGAAGGTGGTCAAATATGGAGCACCAGAGTTCATGTCAAAGTCAGTCCCCACTTTCCACATAACTGTGGAGAATGTCCTGTCCATTGGGTAGATCAGAGTAGGGGTTCGATGTTTACTATTATATTGTCCTTGGTTAGGGCAATAGTTAGAGCAGACCTCCTGGAACCCCGATCCACCCATCACGATGTTCTTGTAGGTTTCTAGGACCCTCTGGGTCCTTCTATTTCCCCATCTCCTATATTTCTCTTACTAGAGTCCCAGTAGGATGTCCTCACATCTACCAATCTTCTGGTAAGTGAAGACTTTCATGGGGACATGTCTTTTGGGCTAGTGCTCAATTATAAGTGAGTATATACCATGTGAGTCTTTCTGCTTCTGGGTTAACTCACTCATTATGATCATTTCTAGTCCAATCCATTTGTCCACAAATTTTGGAATTTCCTTGTTTTTAATAGCTGAGTAGTAGTCCATAGTGTAAATGTACCACAGTTTCTTTATCAATTCTTCTACTGAGGGACATTTAGGCTGTTTCCAGGTTCTGGTTATTATGAATAAGGCTGTTATGAACATGGTTGAGCATATGTCCTTGTTGTGTGGTGGAGAATTTTCTGAGTATATTCCAAGGAGTGGAATAGCTGGGTCTTGAGGAAGCCCTATTCCTGTTTTTCTGAGAAAGTGCCACATAGATTTCCAAAGTGGTTGTATAAGTTTACATTCGCACCAGCAATGAAGGAGTTAGAACCTTGCTTCTAATAAGTGTTGTCCACCCTAATTTTTTTTTTGTTTGTTTGTTTTTAGAGACAGGGTTTCTCTTGTAGTCCTGGCTCTCCTGGACTTGCTTTATAGACCAGGCTGGCCTCAAACTCACAGAGATCTGCCTGCCTCTGCCTCCCTGAGTGCTGTGGTTAAAGGTGTGTGCCACCATGCCTGGCTTCCATCCTAATTTGCATGGTATTGTCTTGGCTTATGGTCACTAGGTCCTTGTGGCTGGTCTTTTGCTACTCGGTGGTTTCTTCTTTCTTCCACCCTTCTCCATCCCTTTTCTTCCATTTTTTTCAATGCCCTAAAATAAGATGGGAAAGAAAAGAGAATAGAGGGGTGAGACTACTTCCTGCTGACTAGGGGTGTTAGCTCCTTTGGGGGCAAGTTTGATCTTCACCATCAGGATATCCAATTTCTTCTTGTTTCTAATTTTGCACAACTTCTTAACAAACTGGACCAACAGTAACCAACAACAAACACCAACTAACCCACAACCCACCAGCAATTCACCCACTATCCCCTACTTCTCAGGGCCCTGGCATTTTTATACCCTCTGAAAAGCCCCCAGAATTCCAAATCTTACACAACTGCAGAAAGTATCTGCAGCTGGCAAAGTCACACCACCGCCACAGCATGAGGCAAGTCCTAGTAAGCTGCTCTGGACAGTCCAAAGCAGCCATATATCCAACAGTTGGTATTAAAACAGAAACACATTCTTATAGCATTTCAGTGTTTTTAAAGAAGTCAAAATTTCAGAATTCTCACTATAGGTCCTCCTCAGTAGATTTTCATAAAATTATTTTATTTCTTAATCTAGATATTATTATTACTATTTATACAAAAATAAGTCAGAAAAGGGTTGCTAAAGCTCTACTTTATTATTTCCCGCTTCTGTCATTTTCTTAGTAGTATTCAGTGAGAGATACAAATATACTCTAAGATGCTGAGCGGTAGCCTGTTTCTCCTTTTAACTTTTGCATACTTTTCAAATTCAGAGATAATGGGCAAGGCATAAAGCTATGACCACTGAAGTTGTTTTTTAGTAGTGGAAGAAATTTGTAGGCATTGCTCTCACTGGCAGTTTCATCTAGTAGCCAGTTGCGTGACTATCTAGGGATGCTGAAAGATGCACAGAGCCTTCAGAATCCTACTGGAAAGGATCCCTGGAAAGCATGGGAAATTGTAGCTCTTCTGTTGTATAGGAAACAGAGATTTGACAGTGTACTGTAAAGCATACAGCACAGTCCTTGCTATGGTGATGCTCTCATCCACCAATCATAGCTCTATAGCTCTTTATCTTATTATTTGATAATACTCTTTGAATTTAATTTTGCCATACAGTCTTCCACAATCAGTGGCTTCAGAAAATGGAGGCATGTGTCCATTTGCAAATCAGGGCTTTACTTTTAGAGACTACGAAGGAGTAGTGTTGTCACAGAACATGACAAAACTAGGAAACAGAAATCTGCTAGAAATCTAGCGTTGTCAACTTCAGAGGTTATTTTAGAACCTTCCTGACGAAATGGACACCATTACACATGCAACTACAGAGGTGAGACAGACATCATCTCACACCTTTTAAGGATGAACTTTTGCTTAGAGCGGTCAACTGCTGGTTTAAGTTAAATTTGCTCATTTGAAATGTAGTGCTTTCGTGTCTGTGAGAAGCAGGAAGGGCGGGCGGGGGGGAGGGTGGAACATGTGGTCCTCAACCCGAAAGCCTGTCCTGACATCAGCAGATGCTTCAAGTTGAAAATCAGCTAATTCCAATATTTTCTCTTCCCTCTGCCCCATGGAGGAATCAAAGTGAGGCTTTTTAAAGTTAACCCTTTTAAGATGATGCTGCCAAGACCAATGGAATTGTTAAAAGGTTAATTCTGATATATTTGTTTTCATGTGAATAATTTGAACAGACATCCTCCTGGTAAAGTACATTATCATGGTTGATGCCATTTTCACTAAATGAAGAAACCTGCAGAAGAGCAGCATGTTTGAAATTGGCAGCTGTATGTACTAGTTACTTTTCTATGGCTATGATAAAAGCATCCTGATCAACAGCAACCCAAGGAAGAGTTTATTCTGGTGGGCGGTGTTAAGAGGGCTAGAGTCTGTAGTGGCTGGAAAGGCATGACAGATTACTGCAGGAACAGGAAGCTAGCTGATCACATTTTACTGCACAGGAAGCAGAGAGAAAACATTAAGTGGGGCAAGGCTATAAAACCCCAAATCCTGCCTCCCGTGACACAATTAGTCTAGCAACCCTGAGTTTCCTAAAGGTCCCATAACATTCCCAAATGACACCAGAGCCAAAGGACCAAGTGCTCAAGTACATGAGCCCATGGGGGACATTTCTCATCCAAACCACAACATAATGTATGAAGAATTTATAATTTCATCAAAACCACTCTTTGTGTTCTACCAGTTAAACTCTACAAACCACAGGGCTCCTAAACTTTATAAATGTTTTGTATTTATACAGTTGGAGTTACACAGCTTTGTGATAAAGCTACTATGGCATTAAGAAACAAAGTCAAGGCTAATGTGGTAGCTCACAGAGTAAAACCTTGACCCCATAACCCACGTGTAATACTGTGTGCATATAACCACAGTGCCCTAACAAGAGATGAAGGAGGGGACAAGGAAACCCCTGGGAGCTTCTGGTCCAGCTAGCCTGCCTGCAGAAGTAAGCAACATCAGAAAGGAGACCCCCTTCATCTCAAGCAAGGTGAAAAGCAGGAACACCCAAGCCTGTGCCTTCATCTCTGCACACGCCTATGGCAACATTAGGTTTTGGTCCTTGCTTTTTACATCTATTATCATTCAATACTACACAAATATTTGTGAGAAATCCAAACTTTAGTAATGCTTTGATCAACATCAACCGAAGATTTGTAAACATCTGGATCAATACATAGACAATACAATAACTTCTAGGAGAAACTTTTCACTTTGCAAATACTAAAGTGTCTCTGAGAAAGAGGAAGACATTACAAGCAAATAAGCTTAGCAAACTAGACTGCAGAATAGGATACAGAAAGTATAGACATTTTGGTTTTGAAATTACAAAATTATTTTTTTCACAAATGACTCATGGGAGGAATTACATTGATTTGGATAATTTTCTGGTTTATATATTGTTAGGAAAATGTAAGAAAACCCAGGACAATGTTTTTTTTTTCTTCTTCTAAATTTGGTGTACTTGCAGGAAAATTATAGAGGTGACTTATTTGATAAGTTTTTTTTGTAAAAAATGTTTGCTGAGGGAAGAAACGCTAAAGAGTTGGAAAGAGGCAATGCTTGTAAAAGTATTTGGGCTGAGAAATTTTTGTATTTCAGTGTAAAATAAATTGTAACTGAGAACACGTCTCACTTAGAAGCGTTATCTGGACACGACCACCCCCTTTCCAGAACTTTTACAAAGACCATTGTCCTGTTTCTCTTATTAAGAAGAATCTAGAGAGGATAGTATCAATTTCAAATGTTTAAACACAGAATATTTGTTTAAAAATCTTGCGGCAAATTAAAAAGTGAAAAAAAATAAGGCAAACATTGAAAAAGAGTATTTTTTTTGTTTTGTCTTTAAATGTGGTGTTAGATACCATGTTCAGGAAAAAAAAAAAAGCTAATTGGACTATACAAATAAATATTCTTTGAGCTAATGTTACTTTATTATTTTAGTATTACTTTATGTGTATGGGTGCTTTGTCTGCATGTATGTCTATGTACCATGTGCATACTTGATAATTGTGGTGACCAAAAGAGAGTGTCAGAGTCCTTGGAACTTGAGTTACAGACAGTTGTGAGCTACCATGCGAATACTGGGTACTGAATCCATGGCCGCTGGAAGGTCAACCAGTATATAACCACTGAGGTATCTCCTTTAGCCCCACATATGTGATTCCTAGTGAAAAATAGCTAATTTTGGAAGTAAGTTTTGTGTTTTTGTTTTTTAGGGTTTTTGTTTTGTTTTGTTAGTTTTTCAAGACAAGGTTTCTCTGTGTAACAGCCTTGGCTGTCCTGCACTTGCTTTGTAGACCAGGCTGACCTCGAACTCACAGAGATCTGCCAGCCTCTGCCTCTCCAGTGCTGGGATTAAAGGCGTGCGGAAATAAGTTTTTTATGAAATTGCTTTTCAGATTTAGGAATAAAACATCCCAAGCTTCAGACAATAATAATCTTCTTATGAATAAACATCTTAACATCTGCAGAGATCCCATTCTTTTCAGTGACCCCTCCCCCGCCCCCGTCACACCAAGAAAAATCACAATCAGCCAAGTTTAGTTCTGAGAAGCTTAGCACCAGTGCCACTGGGATAGAGGCTCATTCATCATACGAAGTGAGTGGTGTAGTGGCTTAAACTGCAGATGACTGTTAGCTGGTGGGCAGGGATTTATGAGGTGGTATTTCTCCACTTCCTGGTCAGTTTTGTTCATTAGGAGAGACGCCCAGGGCCCTGGCCCGTGTCTTTCTGTGACTGTGGTGTAGTTTTCCATGACAGTAGGATCCTGATGCCAGTCAACAGTGAAGTAGTGCTGAGGATGATCGTAATGCATCAAAGTCTGGGATTTTTTTTTTTTAGAGGATCAGGTTACATATCACACCATAGGAGTTAAAGACTATTTATGCCTTGGTGGATTTAGGTCATTGGGTGGGTGAGGGTTCCAGACTATAGTGACCTTTTCATTTGCACAACTGGTTTGTAATAACTGAGAGGATAATTTGATCCCCATTTCATGCTTCAGAGTAAGTGTTGAAGCAATGGTAGTCTAGACAGTAAGGATGAAACACAGGCTTGGATATTTGTGTTTTGAAGTGAAACAAGCCAACTATAGGTTGACCATGTGCCTGAGGGCTTGAAGAAGGTCATATATTAGTTTGTCTCTGATCCTACCTTGCCATGCTTCTTTAGTAAACACCAATGCACCTAAATTAGTGCAGTGATCCATTAACTGGATCCACGATAAAATTACAGACAACAGGATGGGCGCCGCTTATTTCTGTCTTTGTCATGGAGGCTGTCACAAATATTAGCTGACAAAGTTTTTCTACCACAAGAGAAAATACAAACATATACATGTGTCAGAGACCAAAGACATGAAACCCTGCACCTCAGATGTCCCAGAAAAGCCTTTGTAATGGCCCATGATGAGGACTGCCTAGTGGAAAAGGAACACTGGGATCAGATATATTTATTGTTAGGTTATGCACATGGTCCCTCTCATTCCTTTATTTCTTCACTCAGAGTGAAACACTGACCCAAACAACACAAAGCAAAACAATGGAGTGATTATACACATTGCTGTCTTGTAATTAAAAAAAAAAGAAAAGAAAAGAAAAATGACAAGGACAGTCCTCAAGATTAGAAATGAAAATACTAATAGATCATAGTAAATATAATGCTAATTATACTATAAACCACGCCACCTTTTATGCATGACTCTTCTAGATGAGTTGAGCAAACAGAAGGCACAAGCTGCACTCATTTGCACAAGATCAGATGGCTACTGAATGACAGCACTAAACCGAGGTATATGGGAGCTCACATCTGTAGTCCCAGCTCACAGGAGAATGTCCCGAGAGCTCACATCTGCAACCCCAGCTCTCAGGAGAATGTCCTGAGTTTGATGCAAGCTTGGACCACATCATAAATTCCAGTTCAGTCTGATATGCAAAGCAATGACTCTGCCTTAAAAAAAAATCTATAGACAGACAGACAGACAGGTAGACAGGCAGGCAGAAAGGCAGGAATACAGACAGACAGACCAGGAATATGATCAAAGCTATAATGACAATATTTTTGTAGGGAGAGTCCAAAGACAGAGCTTACATGTAGAGAGCTCCCAAAACATGCGCAATGGCTCTAGTAATGCAGGAAAAAATATGATTCCTTTCTTGAAAATAGATTAAGTGTCAACCAGAAAGTTAGAACATTAAAACATATTACTTTACTTTAGGTTTCTATAGGCAAAGCCTAAAGTCAATTACTTAGGGAGCAAAAAGGAAATAGTTACAAAATAAGTAAAAAGAATAAATATTAGTTGTCAAACAAATATAATTAATTAAAACAGATAAAACATTTTTCAAATTCTATTTAGACATTAGAAATACCACAAATAAATACTAGTAGAAAGCAGAAAAGATTAGTATAGAAATGGCTTTTAAATTCTCAGGACTTTATCTTGTTTACTTCATTAAATTATAATATAGCTATAACCCTACATGTTACAGGGACACCAAACACTCATAAATACTTGCATGCTAAACTCAATGCTTAGAATTTAAAAATCAAGAGCATGTTACCACGAGATGTACTAAATTGTTTTCTTATATAGTGATAATAAAAGAAATAAGCCTAAAGGACTGCACTTTTCTATATCATGGTAACATCCTCTTGGTTTTGCTTTTATATAAGAATATATCTATAGGGTGGTCAAATTTGTCTAAAACTTTTATTATTTAATATTTATTGAGATTTTTTATGTTTTGTGAATATGTATGTGTGATATATTTGTTTGAATAATACTTTAAACATTTATCTTCCTATCAGCATCTAAGGCAATTTACTAGTTGTTGATTTTTAAATTGTTTTTTGTAACCCCATGTGTAGTAATGCCCATTTACAACATCACAGCTGCTTTGTAGCCAATAATTCTGGTGTCTGTCACTATATTGTATTTATTGTGAATTTCAATTTTAATAAAATATGATTCTTACTTCCTTTTATTTGTTTTGCTTTTATTTCAATTTTAGTATTTATATACATTTGATATCTATGTTTTTCTAATAACATTAAGATAAAAATTTAGACTATCAATTTTTATATTATTTAGGTTTACATGTCTCTTGTAAATAGTATATAGTTAAATTTAAGTTTTTACCATAAATTTAAATATTTTTTTGAAAAAAATCAAACACAGAATAATCAAATATTATTTGTCAAAGCAAATATAATTTTTCATTTTTTAAGAAAAGAATTTTATGCTGCTGTTTTCTTTAGATAAAATGTTATTGTGAATTTAATAAAAATATGTATTCTATAACTATTGTGAAATGTCAACATGTTACACTAATGCCAGGAACCTTAGGTAGTTCATAGAACATAGACCTAGCACTATATTGTATTTAAATTCTTAGAAGAAATTTTATTTCAATATGGTGAGCTCTTTGAGTCTAAAGTAGGTCTGTTATCATACCAGTGCTTCCCAGTTTTATATAAATGATACTGTTCTTATTGTGGCAATAATAAGAGTTAAGTCTGTGAGGAGCCTGATGGCACTCAGAGAAAGAATAAGCAGGCTGCCAAAATGAGACTTGATAGCCTATGACCATATAGTTGGGGAGGAGGTCCCCCTTGGTCATAGACCTAAGGGAGGGGAATAGGATGAAAGCGGGAGAGAGGAAGGAACAGGGGCATACAAGTGAAGGGATAACAATTTAGATGTAATCTGAATAAAATAATTAAATTTAAAAAAAGAGTAAAGCCTGTATAATAGATTTGAGCAGCCTTAAGAGGTCAAATATTCTATCAAAGACCACAAAGCTTGTAAAGCCTGAGTGAGAAGGCGGCTAACTTGACCTCACACGTCCTCTTATCTACTGTCTTTATGCCACAAAGATTGGGTCTCCTAGGACTGTCCATATGGAGAAGGCAGTTGTGGAGAGAGGCCAGTGTTTAGTATTAGAGAAAATGAAGACATGGATGTCTAGCTATACAGATGCAAATGGTCTTCAAAACATGGTTATTTTCCAGAGCAAGTGGTTATTAATGTGTACCCATCCTCTGGAGTGGTCTTGAAGAGTAAAATCATTGTATGTGACTGGATCAGGCGTTTTATCTCTCATGAAACTAACTGGCAGTGGGAAATAGGCCAAATGCAACATCTGTAAATGGTTTGGCACTGTCCAACGTGTCCTCAATCTACATTGCTGTTGTTGCTCATCTCTATCCTTTGAAAAATATTTCTTCAGATTCGTAAAACTGGTGATTAGTAGAGTGAAAATAAAATTGTCTCTCATTAGCCAAGTCTTTTAATAAACTCAATGAAATTCAGAATAACTAATTAAGAGATTTAGAAGATGACAATGTATAAAATAGGAAAACTATGACTAGAGTACCTTATTAAAACTGAAAAATGAAATCAAGCATGTTGTTTAACATCTTGCGCATGGCATAGAATGTATTGTCTAAATTTGAAACCATTTCTTTTGAAGTCATTTTATTCTTTTCAAGATCTCCTGTCTTAGTGACACTTCTTTTGCCTGTGCTAAAACAGCAGGAACAAGGCAAGATATAAACAAAAGCGTTTAAATTGTGGTCAACTTTTGCAGAGGGTTGCCATCTATAACCATCGCGGCAGGGAGCATGGCAGCAGGCAGACATGTCACTGGAACAGTAGCCAAAAACTTACATCTTGATCCTCAAGCATGAGATGGAGAAATCTAACTAGGAACGGTCTGAGATTTTGAAACCCCAAAGCTTGCCCTCAGTGGCACACCCTGTCTAATAAGATCATGCCTCTAAATCCTTCCAAACAATTCCATAGATTCCAGACCTAGTACAGAGGCATCCTCATCCAAACCGTCACATTTCCCTTAATGGTTACAAGTTCATCTTTGTTTTAAATGTAACTGGTAAGCTAAAAAGAGGCATATTGATATCATTTTAGGAACCTAATATCAAATTGTAAAGGATAGATGTTCTAAAGTCATCTTTCTTCTATTTTTATTTTTGAGATTAAAATTCAATTGTAACATTTCTTCCCTCTTCCCTCCAAACTCTCCCATACACTCCTCCCCATTTTCCTTCAAATTTGGGCCTCTTTTTTAAAAAAACTAATCATTATTGCACTCACATATATATGTGCACACATGCATTTTTAAATACAACATGTTTAGCCTACATAATATTACATTATGTATGTTTTCAGGGCTGATAATTTCGCACTAGACAACCAATAGATGTGCCCTTCCTTGAGGAAGGTCACCTCTCCCATTCCCAGCTTTCCTGAGTTGCCTATAGTTCTTTGTGTAGAGTTGAGACCTCCTGAGCATTTCTCCACTCAGTTGGACATGCGTCAATGTTTTTCAGTGCAGTGTGTTATGTGCCATTTACTTGACACTGAGTTACTGGAAAAGCCACCTTTGTTATCAATTCATGTAACAACAGATCCTTTGTGAGAAGCTTGAAAGTCTCATTCCTAGGGATGGGTGACATGGGTACAGAGCAATAATAATGTGTAGCACCGAACTAAGAAGGGTCAGAAACTCTTGTTCCACAGACTAAGGGCAGAAGGAAGCATGTCTCCCCCCTTCCCCATGGCATCTTTACGTGGTAACAATGGATTGTTGATGTAACCTGTTGGTTAGTACTCATGAGATATTTTAGGGGACAACTGAAATATAAAGACTTGGGAGAAACATTGCATAAAGGGTTAAATTCCTGTCAGCTGACACAAGGCAAGAGTCCTGAAATATGGATGTTGTTTTCAATGGGATCCATTGATCCAATAAGCAGCTATTGTTTGTGTAATTGAGTACTTTAATGGGCAGTTTAGTTAGTAAGACATTCCAAAACAGACTATATTGTCAATAAGAGTGCCGTGGAGCCATGGGGAAGCTCTCACTTGCTATACACCTGGTTAGTTGACTCTTGGACATTTCTTGCTTTTACAGAGCAAAATTACACCATATATTTTAATGCAGGTGTATTTCAAATGATTAGGCAATTTGGCTTTCTTAGTCACATCCAGGCACGACCCCAATGATAGAAATAAGCATAAACTGTTCTTGTATATATCTGAAGCTACCTTGTATCAGGAACAGTTAAATCGATAGGAGCTTAGGATCATAATTATTTCAAGAAGTTTTTTTTGACACAGAGAGAAGGCAAACATTTTAGTATTGACCAAAGTTTTAAGCTAAATAGACGAAACCATGTAGGGGGAGCTTCAATATCAGGCCACCTGTGTGCAGATTCCCAAGCTGCCTCACCGTGTGGTCCTCTGCCTCATCAGCACATCAGGAAGTGATGCTGGGGTGGAGGAGGTGCAGGTTACAAGTTCCACATTTGCAAAATGGAGATGTTCAAGAGGACATGAGCATTTTCCTGTTCATGTTTCGTGTTAACGCCTCAGTTTTACCTCTGTGTCTCTCCCATTGTTGCCTGGGGACATCAGAAATGGGATCAAATTCTTCTATATGTTTGAAGGCTTTTTACAATTCCAGAAAAATATGAGGGATTTTGTTTTTTTATGAACACACACACATACACACACACCATACACACGCACACACATATACACACAACTGAACAAATGTAAATATATCACACAAATTTAAAAGAAAAGAGAGAGAGAGAGAGGGCCAGAACAGAAGTTCCAATAGCTTTGGATACTGCGTTTTATCCTTTGGGTTTTAAAAAGAAATTAATCATTTTCTCTTGGAATGTTCATTTCAAACACATGTGAATTGTGACCAAATTTTATCTCCTGCCATGGACTCCACTGGGAAGCTCCTGGCTATAAATCTCCCTGTCAGTATACAATGTTGCCCAGAAGTGCAAACATGCCAGAATGAAAAAAATATCTAGGAATGCTGGAAATAACAGAGATAGGTCAGGGCCATGCTATTTGAAACAGTTTTTCATGCCACTAAAGAGAAATGGCAAGGCTGGTGTACAAGATCAGAAACAGTGTCTGGGGAAACGAGGACCACTTTAGGTGTGAGAAGAAGACGAAGCAAGTGCATCTGAAGCAATTTTGGCCATCCTATTTTATTTTTTTATTTTTTTCCCTGAATGAAGGAGTAAGTGCAAAACCTGGTGTGAAATAGTGGCAGTACGAGATGTTCTAGAGGACACCTTTCCTAACGTTGCTGCCCTTTGATAAAGTCCTTCATGTATTACCACCTACGGTAAAACTTTGTATTGTGGCTACTTTGGAACTGTAATTTTGCTACTGTTATAATTCATAATGTAAATAATTTTGAAGATAGAAGGGAGCCAGAGCCCATGGGTTGGAAGCCATTGCTCTAGACAGTAGAGGTCACAGGAGAGAAAGACCTGGGGACCAGAGACCTACGCCTTAGTGAATTTAATGCCACATAGGTATAGAAGTCTCTGTGTGCTATAAGGTCAGTTCAGAGCAATGCTGCACTTGCTTGGCAGGTACCATTATTAATTAGTGATGATGAGCTTCTGAGAGATGCCTGATGATTGGCTGTGAGTCTCAGCATCTGTTTCGATCTGCTGCTTGGTCAGGCCTCTCAGAGGACAGTTTTGCTAGGTTCCTGTCTTCAAGCAAAGCACGGTATCATTCGTAGTGGCAGAGGTTGGCTCTCTTGTGTGGGGTGGGTCTCAGCTTGGGCCAGGCATTGGTTGGCCATCTTTACTCCTGCATTTCTTGTAGATAGGATACATTTTGGGTAGAAGGTTTTGTGGGTAGGTTGGTGTCCCCTTGCCTCCACTGGATGTTCCGCCTGGCTATGAGGTAGCCACTTCAGTCAACATGTCGCCCACTGCCCCGGGTCTCAGCTAGATCACACCAAATCCTCCTAGGGGCCTACCCTGTCACAGGTCTCTAGCTTATCCCAGAGATGCCGCCGCTCAGTTTCCCGTCTCTCTCCCAGCCACCCCTCTCTCTCCACATCTGATACTCTCTCTCTCGTTCTCTTCCCACACTTTCTCTCACCCAGTTCCCACACTTCATCATTTCCAATGTCTATCCTATTTCCCCCTCTGAATGGGATCCAAGCATCCTCCCCTGGGTCCTCTTTGTTACTTAGCTTCTTTGGATGTGTGGCTTCTAGTATAGTTATCCTGTGCTACATTGTTAATATCTGCTTCTAAGTGAGTACATTACCGAGTGTGTCTGTCTGGGTCTGAGTTACCTCACTCAGGATGATATTTTCTAGTTTCATCCATTTGCCTGCAAATTTCCTGATTTCTTTGTTTTTAATAGCTGGGTGATATTCCATTGCATAAATATACCACATTTTCTGTATCCATTCTTCGGTTGAGGGACATCTAGGGCTCAGAGGGCCTTGTGGAGACTGAAGCACCAAGTGTGGACTGGAGGTAGGCCCCTTACACAGATGTAGCAGGTGGGCAGCTCAGGCTTCAAGTAGATCCCTTAGTAAGAGGAGCATGAGCTGTCTCTGACATGGCCTCTTGTTGCCTGTTTTTTTTTTTTTTTTTAATCACACTGTGCTAGGCCACGGGGAAGAAAACATGCTCAGTCCTGATGCTATTTGGTGAGCTGGGGTGGGTAAGGAGGCTCCCGATTTCTGTGGAATAGGGCAACGGGTGAGAGAAGAGAGAAGGAGGGGACTACAATCAGGATGTAAAGTAAACTAATTAATTAGAAATTAATTAATTTCTAAAACTAAAAAAAAAAAAAAACAGATTATGAGTTAGCTTGAAGAAGTTCCCGTCCCCTCAGCCTGCTTCATTGCTGCTTTCTGCTTCTGTCTTGGCACTGAGAAGACAAACATTAACTCCCTGTGGTTCTCAAGATGGAAATCAGTGAGCATGAAAAAAAAAAAAAAAAAAAAAAAAAAAAAAAAAAAGCATGGATCTGAAATGCTGTAATTGATTTTTCTTCTTCCCCCTACACTTTGCATTAGGTGGGCTCCTGGGTGCTTTCACTGACACAAAGACCTTTGCTTTCTAACAGGTACATAGGCTGTAGATAGAAAAGGAAGAGGAAGAAGCCATTGAGACCATTTTCTATAGCTAATCTTTCCAAATAGCCATCAGACACATTTTAATGCGTTAAGCCTTAAAGGAAGGCACTTGAGCAGTGACATCTTTTTTTTTTTTTTTTTTTTTTTTTTTTTTTTTTTTTTTTTTTTTTTCCTGGAACGTCTTTGCAAATGTATCCACATCTTCTCCCCAGTGCTTAGCCTCCCATGAACTAAGCACAAAGTCATCTGCAGAACCAGACAAGCTGACCCACTGCACACTTTTACTAAGATAATTGATCATGTTTTACAATAAGAGAGATTGCATAAGTATTACAACTAAAATATAAAAAATGTCCAGGAACATGTGTGTAGCTTGGCACATTTTTTTGCATGCTTATATGTATGTGTGCATGTGTGGTGGCACACATGTGTGAAGGTGTGTATGTGGGGGGGGGAGCCCAAATCTGACTTCAAGTGTCTCTCTCCCTTCATAGCTCTCCACCTTTCATTTTGAAGCAGGGTCTCTCACAGAACCCGGAGCAAGCCATTTCACCTAGTCTAGCTGTGATCTCTTCCTTGCCTCTGACTCCCATCCACACTGGGGTTACAGGCAGATCTCTGTGCCATCTTATCTTGAGTGGGTGCTGGGGGGGGGGTCTGAATTCTGTTCTTCACACTTGCTTGAAATGCTTTATATACTGAGCATCTCCCCAGCCCCGCCAGCTCATTTTCAATGAGATACAGAGTTTACAGTTTGCTTGCTTCTACTGGGGACTCTGTAAACAACCCTGTCATGCCCTTAGTTATGCCTCTGCAGTGATGAACTTCTCTCAAGAGTACTGCTGCAAAAGTCGGTGGAACTCTGCTAACTCCTATGAATTCGTCAAGTCAAGACCAGAGGAAAACAGTTTCACACAAATGAAAATGCAAACTTGAATGTTTGAAAGTGAAATAAAAGACACTAGGCTTTGTTTTCCTGTGAGGATGAGTCAAGTGCATTAATTTCTCTTCACAGAGCCCGGAGCAACCTTTACATAGCGTTTCCAGATGTGCTATTTTAAAGGATTTTTCATTAATATATTCTAATTTATATATATTCCTCCACAAATGTAACCGATTCCTCCAAAAATTATAACCGATAACTGAATGAAACAATACTACCAACAGTGTCATGCATAATAACTATTATAATCAATATACCTTTTAAAAAACTTTTAAAAATTACTGCATTGGTGATAGATATTCAATTTCTGTTCTGTTGTAGCTGCCTCTGTTCCTTTGTTTTGGGACATACATTATGAAAAATGATAGACAAGATATTTGATTTAACTCAAATCAAACTGTTTTCTTGACTTACACAGGTTAAACAAGTGGAGACTTAAATAGCATTTAAAATGCACAAAATTCACATAAAGTAGGATACCATAATGTCTTTCTAAAAAGATTTGTTTCATTTTTAAATCTGTGTGTCTTTGCATGTACCTGTATATACATGTATGTATGCACACATATGTGGATGCCCTTGCACAGCAAATCCCCAATATATGAAATTTCAGATGCCCTGGACCTAGAGCCGCAGGCAGTTGTGTGATACCTGGCTTTGTGTGGGTTGTGGAAACCAAATTTGGCTCCAATGCAAAAGCAGAATGTAATCTTTGCGATAAACCTTCTCTTCAGCTCCTGGAATTCATAGCATCTTCTTTGTTGTACGGAATTCTGACAATGTTGGGCCCATATTTCTGCATGGCCAAGGATGGACAGAGATGGAGCATCCTCCTCTCTAAGCCCTAGCTGTCTGCCAGCAGCTCAAGATTGCTAGCAATTCTACTCTGGGCCTTGAGACCTGCTTGGTGGTTGTACACACTAGCCAAAATGTCTGCTTTGGCTGAACAGCCATTTTAGTTTTTAATGCCCCGCCTTCTAGTCCTATATGATGCTTTAAAAAAATACTTTTCCATTCTTCCATTTAGTACCTTGTATTTGCTCCTGATGACTTTAACCTGTGTTTGTCAGTCTCTTTCTAGTAAAATGGGCTTGCGTTTACTTTCCATACTTAAAGATTAACTCAACCAATGGGTAAATAACAAATAACTTCTTTGTTATAAACATATTTGTTTTAATGGGCACTTCACCTATATTAAAAATGCAAAATGGGGGCTGTGATTACATCTCAGGGACTGTATGGGCACAAATGGACTTTTTACACAGTGTGATCCTCTTCAGAAGTATCATATTGCATGAATCTTGATTTCTCTGAAGGCGTATTATTGCGTGCCACACACAACGTAAGCCAAAGGTTTAGTTAGCATAAAGCAATATCAGCTTTATAAAAAAAACTATGTATTTTAAATTAAGAATGGTCTAAATTTATATTCTGCTGGTAAACAGAATACTTGAGGATCGGACTCTCCTAACAACACATTTAAGCATGTTTGACAAATTCACAAGGATTTTAAGATTTATGAAACAAACTCAACTCAAATCAAATATCAATAGAAACTATTTTAAAATATACAAAAGCCAAAGGAAAAAGGCCTATTTCTTGAATCTGATGGCAACTACATGCATTTAAAAGGTGTATACACAAGGTGATTGCGTTGTCTCGTCCGATCTTAAAGACTTCAATCGGCTGAACTGATATTATGGTCTCTCTCTCTGTGGCAGGTAAGAAAACAGAGCCTCACACAAGATAAGCAATCCACCAAGTCTCAAGCAGATAATGAGGAGCAGGCCGAGCACTAAATCCCAGGTTTCAGAATTTAATTTATTCATTTATACAATGAATATTTATTGGCTCCATGCTTTATGCTGGATCTCTGCTAAGTCCTGGAGTTGTGGTAATAAATTAAACAGTTGCCATCCTCAAAGACCTCACAGATACACAAGTTAAATATAATACATTCTGGTTGGTAAAATAATAGAGACATTTCCAGACCATGATGGACTATTCGTATATTCAGCAAGACGGCCACAGATGCCTTGGGAAAGGGAGGTCTGGTTAAAGTGAGTTGTTTGGATAAAGCAGGGGATAAGGAATAGTGCACTGGGGGTGTGATCGGCAGAGTGATCAAGGACTTGGGGGTAGAAACAGAACTTAAAATGTGAGGAAGGAGGGGCAGAGGCCTTCAAGCATAGTGGAGATTAAAAAGGTCACTACACTTTTCTGTGCACTTACTGCCTTTATTCTATAGCTTTGGGTTTAAAAACAGAGGAGGGATTATCTAATTTTCTCATATTTAATACTTTTCACTTTTCATCTTTATTTTTGCCCTGTATAAAAACTGATATATGTAACAAAAGATACTATTTTCATTCCTGAGTGCAGGCCTGGCAGAAACATGTGTGCCACAGACACAGGTAAGGCAGATAATAATGCTTATTACTATCTGAACTCAGACAATATTGGAATAAAATTTGATATATTTGTTTATAATTGAATTTTATGTTGTAATGAGATTCAGTGACCTACTAACATGGGATACCATTAGTACTTTTCACAATACCTCAAACATGGTAAGTTAACTTATAAATTAGACAATCAGGACAGTAGCATGGTCACATAGGGGCAGCTTGAGACAAAAGAGAAGCCGTGGAAAAGATCTGGGAAGAGGCTTTTGTTTTTCTTATTTATTGTTCTTGGTACTGAGTTACCCGAGTTGTTCATTTTGTTGTTGTTGTTGTTGTGGTGGTGGTGGTGGTGGTGATGGTGGTGGTTGAAGACTAGGGTATGTCCCTCAACATGACTCTGTGTTCTCCCTCTGCAAAGGAGCACAGCTGAATCTGAGGCAACAGCTCAAGTACACCAACATGGAAGAAGCCTATGTGAGCACTCCTAAGGGCAGTGTGTATCCTATATGGCTCAACAGTGATGACAGCTGGAAGCGGGTTGCGTCTGACTGTCAGAAACTCAAGCCAATGCCCCGTGCCATGGCCTTCGGCTTTTCTTCCCTCTCTACCCGATGAAATAAAAAGAGGAAACCATATCACCCTGATGTAGTGTGAAGAAAGTAGCAGAGTACAGAAGGCATGGGAGGGATGATCAGCAAAACAATGAGCAGAGGAGCAAAACCTGTAAAGTTCTAGAAGAATCAGATTATTTTAAAAGTGAGGAGAGTGATATCTGTGTGATATCTGTGAGATGAAGAGAATTTCAAATTTTAAAAAGAGACAAGAGTGTCAAATAAAAAGGGGGCTTCAAAAATATTATCTGGGATATAACTCCAGGATTGGTCAAATAAAAGATGCCTGTCTTTATAAAATGCTCGAGGAAAGTTCAAAAGACATCAATGTAAAGATGAAGTGAGGTAGCCAGTCTTGGTGGCACACACCTGTGATCTCAGCAAGAGGGGACACAGAAGCAGGCATATCTCTGTGTATGTGAGCCAGCCTGGTCTACAAACAAGTCCAGAAAAGCAGAGGCTACACAATGAAACCCCGTCTCAAAAGAACAAAAAGATGAGGTGATTAAGAAGAAAAAAAAATCTGTATAACGCACTGGATGCTCCCTCGCCTCAATCTAGGATAGATAAAGACAGTGAAGAGTCACTCTTAACTCTTTATATGCTGTAGACTCAGAGCCTGTCCCCCTTTTTATTGTTTTGAGCCGCTTCCCCCTTCGCTGATGGGAGCAGACAGTTCTCTTAAAGTTCATTTTTGTCTACAGCAACTAATAAAGATGTGAAGTCAGAGGAAGCTGCCACCATACTTCTTATTGCTCCTGGCCACATTCTCTACAGTGTCATCACCTACAGCTGTAAAAACCATATTTATTAGAATAGCTCTATAAGAAAAATTATTATTTTTATTAATTTATTCAGATTACATCTCAGTTGTTATCCCTTCCTTGTTTCCCTCCCATTTCTCCCTCACTCCCTCTTTCACCCTATTCTCCTCTCCCAGGTCTGTGACAGAAGGGGACCTCCTCCCCCACTATATGGTCACAGCCTATCAAGTCTCATCTTAGTACCCTGCCTATTGTTTCTCTGAGTGCCAACAGACCTCCCCACCACGGGGAAGTGGTCAAATATGGGGCACCAGAGTTCATGTCAGAGTCAGTCCCTGCTCTCCACACAGCTGTGGAGAATGTCCTGTCCATTGGCTAGATTTGAGTAGAGCGTCAATGTTTACTGCATGTATTGTCCTTGGTTGGTGCAATAGTTTGAGTAGACCCCCTGGGTCTAGATCCGCCCATCATGATGTTCTTCTTGTAGGTTTCTAGGACCCTCTAGATCCTTCTTTTCCCCATTCTTCCATACTTCTCTCACCTAGAGTCCCAATAGGAAGTATCCACATCTATTCCAATCTCCTGGTAAGTGGAGGCTTTCATGGGACATCCATTTTTGGCTAGTGTTTGATTATAAGTGAGTACATACCATATGAGTCTTTCTAGTCTGGCTTAACTCACTCAGTATGATCATTTCTGATTCCATCCATTTTGCCCACACATTTCAGGATTTCCTTGTTTTTAATAGCTGAGTAATATTCCATAGTGTAAATGTACCACCGTTTCTTTACCCATTCTTTGTCTGAGGGACATTTAGGTTGTTTCCAGCCTCAGGCTATTACGAAAAAGGCTGCTATGAACATGGTTGAGCACATGTCCTTGTTGTGTGATGAAGCATCTTCTGGGTATATTTCAAGAAGTGGAATAGCTGGGTCTTGAGGTAGCCCTATTCCCAGTTTTCTGAGAAAGCACCAAATTGATTTCCTAAGTGGTTGCACAAGTTTGTACTCCCACCAACAATGAAGAGTGTTCCCCTTTCTCCACATCCTCACCAGCATGTGCTGTAACTTGAGTTTTTTTTTTTTTTTTTTTTTAATCTTAGTCATTCTGATGGGTGTAAGATGGATTCTAAGAGTCGTTTTGATTTGTATTTCTCTGATGGCTAAGAATGTTGAGCATTTCTCTAAGTGTTTCTCAGTCATTCTATATTCCTCTGTTGAGAATCCTCTGTTTAATTCTGAGCCCCATTTCTTAATTGGGTTATTTGGTTTGGTGGTGTTTAATTTCTTGAGTTCTTTATATATTTCGGATATTAGACCTTTGTCAGATGTAGGGTTGATGGAGATCTTTTCCCAGTCTGTAAGCTGTTGCTTTGTTCTGTTGACAGTGTCTTCTGCCTTACAGAAGCTTCTCAGCCTCATGATGTCCTATTTATTAATTGTTGACCTTAAGGCCTGGGCTGTTGGAGTTCTGTTCAGGAAGTTGTCTCCTGTGCCAATAAGTCCCAGGCTCTTCCCTACTTTTTCTTCTAACCAATTTAGTATCTCTGGTTTTAAGTTGAGGTCTTTAATTCACTTGGACTTGAGGTAATAAATATAGATCTACTTGCACTTTCTACATGTAGACATTCAGTTAGACCGGCACCATTTGTTGAAAATGCTATCCTTTTTCCATTGAGTAGATTTTGCTTCTTTATAAAAAATCAAGTGTCCATATGTGTGTGGATTTATTTCTGGGTCTTTGATTCAATTCCATTGATCAACCATCCTATTGCTATGCCAGTACCATGCTGTTTTAATTACCATTGCTCTATAGTACATCTTGAGATCAGGTATGGAGATTCCTCCAGAGAAACTTTTATTGTAGAGGCTATTCTGGGTTTTTGTTTTTCCATATCTAAGTTGAGAATTGATCTTTCAATGTCTTTAAAGAATTGTGTAGGTATTTTGATAGGGATTTCATTGAATCTGTAAATTGCTTTTGGTAAGATGGCCATTTTTACTGTTAATTCTCCTGATCAACAAAAAAAGGAGATCTTTCCATCTTCTGATGTCATCTTCAATCTCCTCCTTCAGAGATTTGAAGGTTTTTTTCAAACAAATCTTTCACTTGCTTGGTTAGAGATACTCCTAGATATTTTATATTGCTTGTAACTACAGTAAAGGGTGTAGTATCCTTAATTTCTTCCTCTGCACAATTATCATTTGTATATAGGGAGGCTACTGACTTTTTGAGTTAATTTTGTATCCCACCATTTTGCTGAAGGTGTTAATCAGCTGTAGGAGTTCCCTGGTAGAAATTTGGGGGTCACTTATATATCTTATCATATCGTCTGTGAATAGGGATAATTTGACTTCCTCCTTTCCCATTTGTATCCCTTTGATCTCCTTTTGCATTCCAGGCATGCAGGGATGGTTTAATATATGGAAATCCATCAATGTAATCCACCACATAAACAAACTGAAAGAAAAAAAAAACCACATGATCATCTCCTTAGATGCAGAAAAATCATTTGACAAAATCCACCCATTCATGTTTAAAGTTTTGGAGAGATCAGGGATATAAGGCACATACCTAAACATAATAAAGGCTATATACAGCAAGCCAATAGCCAGCATCAAATTAAATGGAGAGATACTCAAGGAAATTCCTCTAAAGCCTGGGACCAGGCAAGACTGCCCACTTTGTCCATATCTCCTCAATATAGTTCTTAAAGTTCTAGCTAGAGCAATAAGAAAAATTATTAGTATAAATTGTTTTCAAAAATCTATTCACTATATTTTAATCACATTCTTTCCCCCTTGAACTCTTCATAGATTCTTCCTAACTCCCTACCTACCAAACTTCATGTTCTTTTTCTTTCTCTCCTTCAACAACAACAACAACAAAAACAAAATAGAGAAAACAAACTAAAGGGACAAAAAAGAAAAAATTCATCAGTAAGACAAAAAACAAAACAAAACAAAAATCTTACAATTTTGTGTTAATCAACTATTTCTAGTCATGGGGCCTGTCCTCGAGTGTAGTTGATATATTCAGGAACTATTAAATTTTGATGATGATTATTGGCTACAAACCACTTGGTATCTCCTGAGAGATTGCTAACTGCCTCATTTGTACCCTGTCCCTCTGGTCCTTCCTCCATTTTGCAGCATACCTCATCTTGAAACTGCTTTTTATAGAATACTCCATAACATGGAGAAATTGAGCCAATACCTAACTAGAAGCTTTACCCTTACTGACTAGTGTTCATGGTGCCAGAATGTACTCTAAACACTGACTACTGGAGGAGATATCTAATCATCAATATCACCCAACTACAAACTCTTCAATGTACAACAGTGACCTGCAATAGTGGTCCTAATGACATGGAAGTAACCAATCATATTTTTTCTGTATGTTAGGTCCACTCCATGAGATTAAAGCCATACGTAACACTGTTAAGTGGCCAAGATCCTGAGACTACATAGGTCATGGGCGTAGGGAACAACTATTGCTATGATAAAGGAACATACTACTAAAATGACTCCTAACAACATACTGCTATAACCACATGTCAGTGTCTCATTCAACCCACACCAAGGAAGCTTCTTGCAGTAGATGGAAATTGACATGGAAACCCATAACTAGACAATGTGTAAAAAGTGAGAAACTGGAGCATTCTATCCTAAATGGGGTATCTTCCTCAAACCTAGTCTCAGGGATGTATGTGAAAAAAGGAAAGAGTATAAGAGCCATAAGTGGTGATGGATGACTCCAAGGAAACAGCATCTTTCACATACAATAGGACTGATGTACATATGAACTGAGAGAGTCTGTGGCCACATGAACGAGACTTGCACAAGCTTAAGCCAGATGTGATTCTGACAATCACAAGGGAAAGTGGACACAGCGTCCCACCCATAACCAAGAAACTACATGTGATTGATACCAGCTGGAAAAGAAAAATCTGTTTTCTTAGGGGAGTCTTACTATGTATGTCAATCACACTACAGAGCAGGCCTCATGCCCAGGAATTGTTGGGCAACACAAAACAGATTCAATGTTTTTGTTTGTTTGTTTGTTTTGCTGTGGACTTTGTGTTTTGTTTTTGAAAATTTTTATTGTTCTTTTGCTTGCTTGTTTTGATTTTTATATTGTGGGGTTTTCTTGGGTTTTGTTTTTGAAAGAGAGACTATAAAGTTGAGTGGGTAGCAGGGAGACAGGGAGAGTCTGGGAGGAGTTGGGGGAAGGAAAAGAATATATATATGAAAAATAATTACAGAAAAATAGAACATTATATCACCTTCCACAAACCCACTCTTCTACTTGTTATGCTTGGCTTTCCTGGAAATTAACCTTTCTCTGAAAGCAATTATTCTAGTTTGAGAGAAAAAATTAAACTAGGGTTTTTCAAAAGGGACTCTGCAGAACTCAGGGACTATGGTGATCAGGAGATCGCAATATGGAGTTCATAAGGTACAGAACAGTTTTTTGTTTGCTCATCTTAAAGAAGAAAACAAAGAAATAAACAATAGACTTCCAATTCTGAAATTCCTGAATATCACATGATAACAGCACTGAGAACAATGGACATGTGTGGATTATCCCATTATCAATTATTAAACTAGTGCTGCTAAATAATTGTGAATATGCTAAATAATTGTGAATATGCTAAATAATTGTGAATATGCTAAATAATTGTGAATAGGCCAGTACACAGAAGGTTACGTCCTTATTTAACATGCACATGGCACTAGAGAGACCGTTTCTAATTCACAGAGACTCAATTGCAGGAATGGAGAAGGGACGCTGCCACCTTGTCATCACCCCTGCCATCATCGAACACGCCACCCATGGACTTTCAGAAGAGAATAAAACCCCAAAACAAAACAATAAACCTCTCTTGGTAAACAACCGTCACCACCAATAAAAATCCACACATACAAGGAAAGAAAACAAAAAATGAAATGTTGTTCTGGAGAAAGCAGTTCTCTGGGCAGCGGCTAGTCGACTTTCATGACCCTGACTCTGTTACTGATGGTTCAGTTTTGTTAAAATTTTCTGTGCTTGCCCCACCCCCCCTCATTTATCTAGAAAGTCCTGCATTCTATTAACAATTTGGTTTTGTTTGTTAGAGACTTGAGGTGAGTTTTGAAGACGAGCAATTGGTAACTTTTCCTTTTTTCAGTTGAAAAGGGAGCACCTGAACATTCATCTCAAGTCTCATAAGCATGGCATGCCAGTGTAGCAATTATTTTTTAAAGGAAATTCAGTACTTTTAGTGCATATGTGTGTCTATAAAATTGTGTCAAACTATATTTTTGTTTATGTATCTTTGACATATTTAGTAACCTTATTGTTTAATGTTGTTAAAATGTTTTCATATTATAAGTGGCACTAATTAAAGTCAATTTACAGCATGTATCTAAATTAAACCAATTGAGCCTACTTTTAGCGAAGAAGATAATATTTTGTTGTCAGCCAGTCATGTAGAAGAAATTTATTATGTTTGCCTAACTTATAAAAAGAAAAGATTTATTTAAAGAAAGTTAAGTTTAATAACCTGTCTACCTATCCTCTTTTTCCAGAGGAAAGGTTGGCTGCAATCTAACTCTTGGTTTCAAATATGAAGGAGAAAGTTAGTTTTACTGTCTATAAGGGACGCCATCAAGTAAGATCCTTCAGGATAGAAATTTGTGATGAGATTTTTAGAGCTAGAGTGCTGTGAAATGAAGTTGAAAATATTAAAAGTCAGAGTTAATGTTTTCAACAACCATATTGCTGACTAGTGTTCAAGTGTAGCCTCCATGGTGTGAGCCTAAGCTTAGAAGATGACTAAATTAAATATGAACTATCTCCACCCAAAACAGCAGGAAACAGTTGTTCTAGACTGTTAATGCTACAACTGTCTAGTGTCGCTTTCCTGGTGACTACAAAAACAACTGCCTTTGTTGCAGGTTTGCTGAGCGATGAGAGTCACTTCAGGTATTCCAACAATAAAAAAGACAGAGAAAGCTTGAATTAGTCCAAACTGCCAGAGATCTACATGAAGTTGGACTCTGCAAGTCAATAAACTCAGAGGAAGAAAGGGTCTCAATTTTCCTAGATTGCTACAACGAAGTACCGTAGGCTGAGAATACCAGGCTGGAGAAACATGCTTTCTAAAGTGCTGGAGACTGGAGTCAGAAATGAGGGTGTTAGCCTGGTTTTGCTGAATGCTGTCTACTTGGCTTGTATATAAATGCATGTGAGAATTTCTTTTCTTTATAAAGGCTGCAATCCTATTGGGTTACAGACCCGTGCATAATCATTCATTTATCCTCAATTGATAAAAAGCCCCATTTCAAAATAATCACATTGCTAGTTACAACTAGAATATGTGAATGAATTTGAAGGGATTCAACCTGGTGTATGAGAAAGAGATGATCTTAGAACTCCATCGCTGTAATGCAGGATGGTGTACAAGCTAAGGCTCCAAGTGCCACATTCTTCCGCAAGCAAGGGCACCCTACTCATTGTCTCCACATTAGCCTTTGATAATGTCCTTCTCATCTTTCATAATGACCAGCAGCTATCAATACCCCACCAAATGCTTTTTCTCTGATAATCCAATTGAAAAATATAGTATAGATATAAACAACTAATTATCAACAGAGGAAACTAAAATGGCTGAGAAACACTTAGGAAATGTTCAACATCCTTAGCCATCAGCGAAATGCAAATCAAAATGACTCTGAGGTTCCATCTTACAGCCCTGAGAATGGCTGAGATAAAAAACAAACAAACAAAAACAAAACAAAAAACAAAAACAAAAACAAAAACAAAAAAACAAAAAAATCCACAAGTCCAGGTGAACCAAGGCTACACACAGAAACCCAGTTTCCAAAAATCAGAAGAAAAAAAACCCACATACAGACAAGTGCAACTCATGCTGGTGGGGTGTGGAATAAGGGGAACCCTCTTCCATTGCTGGTGGGAGTGCAAACTTGTACAGGCACTATGGAAATCAGTACAGTAGTCCCTCAGAAAGTCAGAAATCGCTCTTCCTTGAGATCCAGCTCTAGCACTCTTAGGCATACACCCAAAGGCCACTTCATCCTACCACAGGAACAGATGCCCAACCATGTTCATTGCTGCTATGATTATCATAGCAATAAACGGGAAACAAACTATTCATTCCTCTACAGAAGAATGGATAAAGAAAACGTGATACTGTTACACTATGGAGCATTACTCAGCTATTTCAAGAAAGGACATCATGAAATTTAAAGGCAACTGTATGAAACTAAAGAAAATTATCCTGAGGGAAGTAACCCAGACCCAGAAAGATAAATATGGTATGTATTCACTTATATGTGGATGTTAGCCACATATATAAATGATAGCCAATCTATAATCCATAGACCCAGAAAGGTTAGGTTACCAAGAGGAGACTAGGGTGATACATAGATCTCTCTGCAAGAGGGAAATAGAATAGATTTATGGGTGGACTGTGGGCAGGTAGGGACAGAATGGTGGGGAGCAGGAGGGGAAGTAGAGTTGAAGGGGAGACTATGGGAAGATATAGCTGAAATTGAAGAGCACTAGAGAGATGATATAGAAACCTAGGGCAGTGGACACTTCCTAAATTACACAAAAGTGATTCTAATGGGTTCTCCAAATAATGGGGGAATAGAGCCCCAACTGGGCATCTCTTGTCTCCAAATGAGGCTTCCAGTAGCTAGATTGGGTTATATACAATTGAGTTGTTGTCCAAAGGGTTCTCATAGAAATCCTCCAAACAGCCCAGGTTGTTGTTAAGACAATGTGTTGCTCTCCAAAAACTGACCCCCTTGTCCAGAACAATACCCACACAATTCATTGAGCATAAAGAAGTCACTCTGATGCTACATGGAGCTTTCACCCCTACATTCTAGTCTTTGGAGCAGGCTACCAAAAGTGATCCACAGACACAAATCCAACCATAAAACCTTTGATTTAAAAAATTCTCCACCTGCAAGATATACTGGGGCTATGGTGGCACAGAACTTGTGGGTGTAGCCAACCAATGTTTGACTTGACTTAAGGCCCACTCTTCAAGATGGAACCGATAGCTGACATGGCTCGGTGACCAAGAAGCAGGGACTAGATAGCCCATAGACCTAGGGTAAAACCAAACACTGCTGGTCTTTAAAAAAAATCAATGAAATTATTCCTAATAATATTCTGTTCTACTCATAAATCTGGATTTTTTTTTCCTGTCATCAACAGATGCAGAGACCCACAGCCAGCCAGACCTCCAGATGAGTGAAATGGAGAACAAATGACATGTTGAGAGCCATGGCCATTGGTGAGCACCTAAGATACAACAGGGCTCTAAACTATAATAGCTGGAAGTCCTTTCATTGATCTGAACATAGGCATTTCCCTTTGCCCTCCTTGTGATTCAACTCACACTGTCCTTATGTTCCACCATGCCTACATAAAACGACAGTCCTTGGCCAAGGTCTGCCTCTGCCTTTTAGCTTACTCTGCCTTACTTCTTAATGCAACTGTTCCATGTGTTCTCTATTATGTTCATCCTAATTTAAATGTTTTTTATTTAACATCTTTTGACTATGTGAGCTCACTTTAAAAAGCCAATAGTTCTAATATATCACTTAACATTTTCTTTCTTTTTTTCTCTTTTTTTTAATTTTATTTTTAATTTATTATTGTTACATCTCAATGGTTATCCCATCCCTGTATCCTCTCATTCTTCCCTCCCTCTCATTTTCCCCTTATTCCCCTCCCCTATGACTGTTCCTGAGGGGGATTTCCTCCCCCTGTATATGCTCATAGGGTATCAAGTCTCTTCTTGGCAACCTGCTGTCCTTCCTCTGAGTGCCACCAGGTCTCCCCCTCCAGGGGACATGGTCAAATGTGAGGCACGAGAGTTCGTGTGAAAGTCATACCCCACTCTACACTCAACTGTGGAGAATGTCCTGTCCATTGGCTAGATGTGGGTAGGGGTTTAAAATTTACCACCTGTATTGTCTTTGGCTGGTGCCTTAGTTTGAGCGGGACCCCTGGGCCCAAATCTGCCTATCATAATGTTCTACTTGTAGGTTTCTAGGACCCTCTGGATCCTTCTACTTTGCTATTCTCCCATGCTTCTCTCATCTAGAGTCCCAATAGGATGTCTTCCCCTCTGTCTCAGTTTCCTGATAAGTGAAGGCTTTTCTTTTTTTAATATAAACTTTATTATAAAAAACTTGCAATTAAAATTGTTTTATTTAAAATTTTCAATTTACTGTATGCCAACACAATAGAAATAGTTTGATATACTCCTCTCCTACCTTCTACTGAGAATCTTGTCTACTCATTTTACAGATGAAGCACTGGAGGTTTAAATGACTCATGTAACCTCATAGAAAAAATGGTTTTGCTCGTTTGTTTGCTTTTGCACAGAAGACTAATCCTATTTCATATATTTCATTTTAAGCCTAAACTTCTTTCTGTGTATTTTTTTTCACCACTGACTATAGGATGCATATCCTAGCTAGTGGAGTTTTATGATTCAGCTATGTGCAGCATGTGTTCCTTATGCGTTCTCTGTAAGGACACTAGGAGATAGGCTACTGCATTTGCCTCCATCCAAAGCCATAGGCTACCCACATGCAAATATTTGTAGACCACAGTTGAATTTACACTTCAGAAAACAGTGAGTGCTGATCAACCTTAAGCAATGAGGGACAGGCAAGAGATGATTAAGAAGGAAATAGAACAACTTCAGTTTATGGTTTGGAATTCCATGAATTCCTTGCGAAGTTATGCCCTGTACTTTGGAGACAGACAAGATTGTGGGAATGACAGAGTTATTCATGAAAATCCTCATGCCACAGAAATTTATTGAAACTATTACATTGAAAGCAGGTTATTTAATGTGATTGATCATATGGAAGCTCAATGAGGAATTTTAAAAGCATAAAACATAGAGGCGTGTAACAAAAGAACAGGATGGTTACTAAGAAAGTGCATCTTAATTAGGATGTAGGCTTTCTTTGAAAAAAATAGGAGGCAACTAGTAAGGGTCAACTATTAATAGGAATCAAGTCTTTGTGGGGTTTTTTTATAAGCTGTAATTTCTCAAACTAGAATTCATTTGCAAATAGTCAGAATTTGTGTGTTTGCTGAGTGGTGAGCTTAATTTAAGTTGCCAAGAACTGTCTGTTCTTTCAGAACTGTTCAGATTTGTGGTATAAGGTTATGCTTGCCATGTTCTATAAAATCTCTTCTTATTTATGATAATTCTTTCAACTTTGATTACAAATTAAGGAAAGTTAATTAATTTTAATCTTTGAAGTAGGAAGTGTAAGTTAATAATTCATTTTTAGTTTTTATATATTTATTTATTCATACTTTTCAGTTTTAATGTTTTTATAATATTATTACTTCTTTGAAAAAACACATTATAAGAAATTTCTCTTAGTTCTGAGATAAATCACTATTGTTTTAGATATGTACAGGAAGGCATTATTCACAGAGAAATCATGACATGCCAAAAAAGTTTTTATATGTATCAGCACAACCTTTAATCATTGTACAACAAAACTGCTTAAAAACAAATCACTGAATTTTAGGGAGACTGAAAAGAAAGAAGTGATAAGACAGAATGGGAAAATAAGAAACTGTTTAACTTGGTTTTACCTAGACAATGTTTTGAAAATGTGGTTTGGATCAACTATGGTAAAAGCAGAATGAATAGTTTTGTTTTTTGTTTTATTTTGTCTTCTTTTCTTTTCTTTTAAAGACAGGGTTTTTCCTTGCAGCCCTGGCTGGTCTGAACTTGCTATGTATCTTGGAGTAGCCCAGAACTCACATCAGGCCTCTTGTCTTAACTTCTGAAAAGATGGAACTACCATAATGAGACACCATACCTAGTTTGACTGACTGATTGTACTTTTCAAGACCTAATGTGAGTTTAAAGGGATATGTTTCTCAATTTTTAAAATAGCTTTGGATATATATACAGAGTACTCTCTCTCTCTCTCTCTCTCTCTCTCTCTCTCTCTCTCTCTCTCTCTCTCTCTCTCTCTCTCTCTCTCTGTGTGTGTGTGTGTGTGTGTGTGTGTGTAAGGAAGAGAAATGATACTTCTTATTTAGTTTATAATTTCTTTAGATATGAGAGAGAGAGAGAGAGAGAGAGAGAGAGAGACAGAGAGAGAGACAGAGACAGAGAGAGAACCCTGTTAAATAATTCCTCTATATTAATAAAGGTAGGAAGGAACCTGAAAAAAATCACCTATGTAGAACTGCAGAAACTGGAGAAAAAAGACCTACAATGCTGGAAGAGAGGGCTTGTTTTACTTCCATTAAGAAAATAAAAACCTGGAAGAGCTAGCTTTTCTCCTTCTCTCTGTAATAAAGCATATGATCAATAACTTGTATAAAGGTTCCCAGAGCTTTTTCCGTAACGGTCCTGATCCGAAGTGATATATTCACTAATAGTTATACCAACAAATTGTTGACACACTCATTCTGGAGAATTTCATTCAGTAATTAAGAAGGGTGAATTATTAACATATGTAATGATATGGATGTACCTTAAAACACTGGTATTGATCTACTCACTTATATGGTGTTGAGAGAAATTAAATTCACAGTAAGAATATATATCAAGCAAGCTGGTACCAGAGGATGAGGATGAGGAAGAGTGAGTGAGATGTGGATTAGAATGGACCAACAAGACTTTAGCAATATGGATTTTGGCATTATCTCGTTTATGGTGAGGATTTTGTAAGTGTGCATATAGGTTAAAGTTATCAGGGCATGCATTTTACTATATGCCATTTAGAGCAGAATTATTTTATAAGAAATAAACATGAATATTCATACTGTTCTGATATTTGCAAAGTCTGGGTAACAAGTGGCAAATTTCTAATAAATAGTTCAGGAATACATTTCCATAAGAACTGCTTCATACTTATGGGAAATACCTCTAATACAGTTATAATTTATCTTTATTAAACCAACCAGGGCCTGTAGGTTGTCTTTAATGTGGTCTTGGGATAAAATATTTATTAATCCTTTTCATTAGCACAGTCTAATTCTGAGTCAAGTGAATATGAACTGTGAATAAAGCAAGTAGGCAGCATAGCCTAGAGGAGCTCATGGTTCCTGTGTGACAAACTGATATTCATTAATATTAATTTTGATTGTTTGGAATCAGCACTTTAAAAGAGATAAAGTAGATCACAACTCTATGCAGACATATAGGGCTGTCATGGTTAGTGTGTCAAATTTCAGAATGCAACATGACTAAAGTTAATAAGGGAGATATGAAGCCAAAAATGTACTACTAAAGCTACAGAACAAGTCAAAAAGCAGATGTTAGCGTAGCAAAGACAGACATGATGAGGCTGAGGGAAAACTCGGAGAAGCAATGCCATAAATGCTTCTTTCTACAGAGGGAGACGTGAGGATATTAGTAGAGCACTAGAGGAAAGAAGACGGAGCACTTTCAGATATGAAGCAGTAGCTTACCTCTCATGTCCGCACGTTCACTGAAATCGACTGGAAAGCCTTCTACACTAATACCATGAAAACTGTGTTATCTCAAGGAGGACAATCAGAGTAGCCTCACTTGAGGGACAATGGTTCTAAAGAAAAGGAGATTATTTGGTTTGGTGGTGTTTAATTTCTTGAGTTCTTTATATATTTTGAGTATTAGACCTTTGTCAGATGAAGGCTAGGTGAAGATCCTTTCCCAGTCTGTAGGCTGTCACTTTGTTCTGTTGACAGTGTCTCCTGCCTTACAGAGGCTTCTCAGCCTCATGAGGTCCCATTTATTAATTGTTGACCTTAACGCCTGGGCTGTTGGTGTTCTGTTCAGAAAGCTCTCTCCTGTGCCTATGAGCATATACAGGGGGAAGAGGTCCTCCTCAATCACAGTCATAGGGGAGGGGAGTAAGGGGAAAATGGGAAGGCAGGAAGAATGAGAGGATACAAAGGATGGAATAACAATTGAGATGTAATATGAATAAATTAATAAAATATATTTAAAAAATAAAAGGGGAGCCCACTGAAATGGATCAAGTCTTTCTTAAGTCTTTATGATCTCCCAGCAGTGACCCAAGAGCCCAAGGACAAAGTGGCAATTCAGATGTTCTGTTTCTGGATGACCTTGTCATTCAGGATACCAAGGCAGCCAGACTTTAAGAAGCCATAATTTAGGGTTGGTGAAGATCTTTTCCCAGTCTGTAGGCTGTCGCTTTGTTCTCTTGACAGTGTCTCCTGCCTTACAGAAGCTTCTCAGCCTCATGAGGTCCCATTTATTAATGGTGACATTAAGGCCTGGCTGTTGGTGTTTCTGTTCAGGAAGTTGTCTCCTGTGCCAATATGTTCCAGGCTCTTCCCCACTTTTTCTTCTAAGTGACTTAGTGTCTCTGGTTTTATGTTGAGGTCTTTAATCCACTTGGATTTGAGTTTTGTGCAAGGTGACAAATATGGGTCCAGTTGCATTTTTTTACACATAGACCTCAAGTTACACCAGCACCATTTGTTGAAGATGCTATCCTTTTTCCATTGAATGGATTTGGCTTCTTTGTCAAAAATCAAGTGACCATATGTGTGTGGATTCATATCTGGGTCTTTGATTCGATTCCACTGATCCACGAGCCTGTTGCTGTGCCAGTACCATGCCGTTTTAATTACTATTGCTTTATAGTACAGTTTGAGATCAGGTATGGAGATTCCTCCAGAGCACCTTTTATTGTACAAGATTGTTTTAGCTATTCTGGGTTTTTTGTTTTTCATATGAAGTTCAGAATTGAACTTTCAATGTCTTTAAAAATGTGTAGGTATTTTGATAGGGATTGCATTGAATCTGTAGATTGCTTTTGGCAGGATGGCCATTTTTACTATGTTAATTCTCCCAATCCATGAGCAAGGAAGATCATTCCATCTTCTCAGGTCATCTTCAATCTCTTTCTTCAGAGTTCTGAAATTTTTTTCAAACAAGTCCTTCACTTGCTTAGTTAGAGTAACTCCTAAATATTTTATATTGCTTGTGGCTAATGTGAAGGGTGTGGTTTTCCTAATTTCTTCCTCTGCAAGCTTGTCATTTGTGTATAGGAAGGCTACAAACTTTTTTGAGTTAATTTTGTATCCAGCTAATTTGCTGAACAAAGGTCTAATATCCAAAATATATAAAGAACTCAAGAAATTAAACACCACCAAACCAAATAACCCAATTGAGAAATGGGGCTTGGAACTAAACAGAGAATTCTCAACAGAGGAATATCAAATGGCTGAGAAACACTTAAAGAAATGCTCAACCTCCTTAGTCATCATGAAATGCAAATCAAAAACAACTCTGAGATTCCATCTTACACCCATCAGAATGGCTAAGATCAAAAATTCAAGTGACACCACATGTTGGCAAGGATGTGGGGAGAGAGGAACACTCCTTCATTGCTGGTGGGAATGCAAACTAATACAGCCACTTTGGAAATCTATCTGGTGATATCTCAGAAAAGTGGGAATAGGGCTTCCTCAAGACCCAGCTATTCCACTCCTTGGAATATACCCGGAAGATGCTCCAGCACACAACAAGAAAATTTGCTCAACCATGTTCATAGCAGCCTTATTCGTAATAGCCAGAACATGGAAACAGCCTAAGTGTCCCTCAGTAGAAGAATGGATAAAGAAACTGTGGTACATATACACTATGGAATACTACTCAGCTAGTAAAAACAAGGAATTCCCAAATTTTGTGGATAAATGGATTGAGCTAGAAATGATCATAATGAGTGAGTTAACCCAGAAACAGAAAGACTCAAATGGTATATACTTACTTATATCTGCATACTAGCCCAAGGGGCATGTCCCACGAAAGCCTTCACTTACCAGGAAACTGAGACAGAGGGGAGGATTTCCTATTGGGACTCTAAATGAGAGAAGCATGGGAGAATGGCAAAGTAGAAGGATCCAGAGGGTCCTAGAAACCTACAAGTAGAACATTATGATAGGTAGATTTGGGCCCAGGGGTCCTGCTCAACTAGGCACCAGCCAAGGACAATACAGGCAGTAAACTTTAAACCCCTACCCAGATCTAGCCAATGGTCAGAACATTCTCCACAGTTGAGTGGAGAGTGGAATATGACTTTCTCACATACTCTGGTGCCTCACATTTGACCATGTCCCCTGGAGGGGGAGACCTGGTGGCACTCAGAGGAAGGACAGCAGGTAGCCAAGAAGAGACTTGATACCCTATGAGCATATACAGGGGGAGGTAATTCCCCTCAGGAACTGACATAGGGGAAGGGAATAATGGAAAAATGCAAGGGGGGAGGGAAGAATGGGAGGATACAAGGGATGGGATAAACATTGAGATGTAACAAGAATAAATTAATAAAAAAATAAAAATAAAGAAAGAAAGAAGAAAAAAAAAAGAAGCCAAAATTAAAAAGAAGGAGGAGAAGGAGGAGGAAGAGGAGGGGAAGAAGAAGAAGAAGAAGAAGAAGAAGAGAAAGAAGAAGAAGAGAAGAGAAGAAGAGAAGAAGAAGAAGAAGAAGGAAGAAGAAGAAGAAGAAGAAGAAGAAGAAGAAGAAGAAGAAGAAGAAGAAGAAGAAGAAGAAGAAGAAGCCAAAATTTCAGAGATGAGTCTGGCATCCTCATCCCTTGCCCACCTCCTTCTTTTTTTTTTTTTTTTTTTTTTTTAATTTTTATTTCTAGCTCCTGCAGGCCAGGGTTGAAAGAGAAGATAAATTCTAAAAGTCAAACTAGAGGTCTTCCTGAGGAAGAGGACACAAAGAGAAGAGACCTTGATAAACACAGGAGACTTAAACTAATCTGTGGTGATAACAACATCAGAAAAGCCATTATCTTTGAGATACTAATGGCCGGGGAAAATGGCCCCAGAGCCCCTGGAGTGGTGGCAATGAGGAATTTTTGGACCAGTGGTAATTACAGGACAAAAGGATGAAAAATTGCTAAGATAATAGAAAGAATTTCATCACGTTCTTTGTTTACACAAATTAGTAAAGCACATATCCTTGGATTGCATCCACCTGGGAAAGGCTTTGACACATACAGATTAAAAATTATTTTTAATTCTTGTACTTGCCCTTACTGTAGCAATTACTACGTGTTGGATGCACTCCACTAATGAGGATCCAAAATTGTGCAACTATTGGAAAATAAAAGAAGAGAACAGTAAACCAAACAAATAGTTCTTGTATTGCATTAAAGTTTATGTAAAACAAAACAAAACAAAACAAACATAAATAACAGTTCAAAGAGGTAGTGAGAGCTAAAGATAGCGTGTCGTGATCGGACTAGCATTTTCATAGAAAAGGTGAAGCTTGAAACAGCAATGCAGACCACACATCTGTGTGAGAATTATTCAAGAAAAAAAATTTATTACAACGTATATTTTTACATGAATTTTAATTGTTTACAGCCTCCGGCAGTGTAGTAATGGCATGACAATGTTTCTGTATTTCTTTTAGGAGGCTTTCCGAGATCCCTTTCACAGAGTTACCACTAACATTTGGTTTGCTTTTGTAGCGGCGATATTTTTTTCCATTGTTTTGCATGCTAAGACAGCAATTGATTAGTATAGACTCCTTGGGCCACATTCTGCCCTGGGATATGTATGTGGCCCCCACTAACTTCAAATAGAATTTCATGAACACACACCCTAAACGGAATTTGGCTTTTATGCATAGCAGTCAATGGTAGTCATTGAAGTCAATGGGAGCCATGCATGGATAACTGATGCTTGCATTTGGCCCGTAGGGACTGAAAATCATCTAAACATATCCCTTAGAAAAAATAAAAATAAAAAACTAAGATTTGTAATAAATTTCAATTCCTAGAACTAAGTAGTTTTATCAATTATTTGAAATTGTATGTATGAATCACCCACGTGAGTGTTAAGAGATTATTACAATTTGTCAGATAATTTCTTTCCTCAGAGTAATGATTGAAAAAGACAGCAAGAGACAGTTATTTTCAGGTCATTCCATTAAAAATACATTAATTATCTCAAGAAATGTTGCTACATTTTTCCTGATTTCTCTAGACAATACCTCTTCATATTTCGGTAAAAATTCTAGTTAGTTACTGGACCAGTTAAAAGCTTGTTACTGAATAAGGAATGATTACATTGACATTAATTCTAAAGGGTTGATTCAGAAATCAATAAAGGAGCAGTCTCCACACCCCACCCACACCCTAGTCTTCCCTAACTCTCCTGAGGTGAGGTGGGGTCAGAGCTTGGCTTCAGTTCCGGACCTGGTATTGTAGAGTGCTTGTCATATCTTGGCACTTCTGAAAAACATATTTTAGGAGCCATCTCCTTTTTGATTTCTAGCTTTTTTTTTTTTTAATATGCCATCTCTCCTTACTATTGGGGAAATAGTGGAGTGCCCCCATCTTAGTTAAACTATGACAATTTCTGAAACTAGAGCAAATTGGTTTCCAAAACTAAAGCAGCATGTTTCTCAAGATGCATGCTCTCTGCCCCCCCCCCCATCACTCCGCACTAACGGCCAGAGATGTAGACTCATCATCCCACATCTTTTTTTAAAAGATGTATGGGACTCTAGGTGAGAGAAGCATGGGAGAATGGCAAAATAGAAGGATCCAGAGGGTCCTAGAAACCTACAAGAAGCACATTATGATGGGCAGATCTGGGCCCAGGGGTCCTGCTCAAACTATGGCACCAGCCAAGGACAATACGTTCAGTAAACTTCAAACCCCGACCCAGATCTAGCCAATGGACAGGACAGTCTCCACAGTTGAGTGGAGAGTGGGATCTGACTTTCACACGAACTCTGGTGCCTCATATTTGACCATGTCCCCTGGATGGGGAGACCTGATGGCACTCAGAGGAAGGATAGCAGGCTACCAAGAAGAGACTTGATACCCTATGAGCATATACAGGGGGAAGAGGCCCCCCTCAGTCACAGTCATAGGGGAGGAGAGTATGGGGAAAATGGGAGGGAGGGAGGGAGGAATGGGAGGATACAAGGGATGGAATAACCATTGAGATGTAATATGAATAAATTAATAAAAAAAGGAAAAAATAAAGATGTGTGAGAACATCTGTATTTATTTTATGTATGTTAGTGGTCTATCTACATATATACCTGCAGGCCAGAAAAGGACAGTAGATCCCAGTATATATGGTTGTGAGCCACCTGTGGTTGATGGGAATTGAACTCATGACCTCTGGAAGACACTCTTAACTGTTGAGTTTGGATAGCCCATTGATAAGGCTCCTGATCCTGATCCTGAATCTGAGAGCTCATCTTGAGTTCTTTAACTCACCACTTCTTGGTTACCCCTAATAATGGCCAAATCTGTGTCCTAAATGGAACCTTCCATGCCCTCTTTCTACCTTGTGAGTACCTAGTCTGTCAGCAGAGAGTGGATTCTGACTCTTACACCAGAGATCCCCATCGGCAGGATTTTCTTATGAGGAGAAGTTTGAACTATTGTTGTTTCTGTCTGACTTCCCATCAAGTGGACCTCACCCAAGGAAAGGTCCTTCTAAAAGCATTAGTTGTTTTCCTAGCTTAGTTTTACAATTATATATATGTAATATATATATGTATATATATATAATTTTTTATTATGGGAAAAAGCTAAGCATTCAAGCCTTATGAATGAATATATAAATACCATATACTCTCATAGCCACTGTAACTGTCCCATTTTTCTATATTTTCCCTTTCCTATGTATCTTGTTCCTCTTTTCTTCCCCACTGCCTTCCCCTTTCCATTCTATTATTCTTTTCTGTTGTTCCTTAGTATTTCCTTTAAAAAGACTTACTTATTATTTTTATTATTGTGTGTGTGTGTGTGTGTGTGTGTGTGTGTGTGTGTGTGTGTGTGAGTTTATGTACACCATGTACACTCAGGTGCCTGAAGAGGCCAAATGGAGTCAGGTTCCCTTGACTGGAGTTAGAAACAGTCCTGCACTTCCTGACACAGATGCTGGAACTAAACCCCAATTATCTCCAAGAGCGACAAGATTATAGCCTTCATGGCATCTCTCCAGTATCTTTTTATTTCTTTTTTTATTAATTATCTGGTAAAGTGTATTTTGAAATAAAAAATATTGAAATACCACTCAAATATAATTTTCTAAGATTGTAGATATCTACCCATTACATATCTATGAAGTTAATACTATCTCTAAAATCATTCAAAATCAGTCAATATTCAAGTCCCTTCTGTTGTCCAAGAAATGCAAGATGCCTCACTTTTTGGAACAAGGATTGGATCAATATTCTAACACTGCACTTGGCTCTTCTATCTTTTATCATAGAATTCACTTTTGTATTTATTTCTCAATAAGGTTGAATATTTGATAATACCAGTTATATTAAAAAAAAAAAAAACAGTTTTCTGGCTCTGTCTTACATCCTTATGTTATAATCCCTGGTTCTTCTGAACCCTTTATTTTCTTTAAACTGGAATTTAGGTTTGAAGTTAATTAATTATGTTAAGAATTTTTCAAAAGTGATAGCTCTGTTATTCATATTGTATCAATCCAAGAACTGCTTAGTGTCAGGCTGTCATCAGCAGCGATAATAAATTTGATTATTCGGTTATTATAATGTCTGTGGGATTCTCTCTAAGGGAAAATTTTGTTTTAATTAAATCAACTAGCAAATAATTTGCTAAGTGATAATTTAGACTATCTTGCCTACCAATCAACTTACAAGGAATATTTTCGTATGGTTTGGTGATTATGGCATTAACGTATTTCTTTGGGGCTTTTAATGATGAGAGAATAAACATGATGTTTGACTTAAAGAAATATTTAAGAACTTACATTTTTATCTTTGAAGGATAAGTACAAATCCATATGTTACTAATTTGTTCAATGTTTTTAATATGCGTGGCATGAGTATACTATGCTAACAGCAAGCAGAACTTGTGGTTAAACACTAAGAAATGCAAACTTATAAACAGATAAAGATTGATTTTCAGATACTATTATCAACTAAATAAAATCATTTACTTACATAATGCTACAGTGAGATGAAGTAGGCTTATGCAAGGGTATATTATAATGAGTAGATGTTAGGAGAAGTGTCATAGACTTGTAAAAATAATGTTGCAGTAACTGGGTACATGATTTCACAAGGCACATTCTAGTGTTAACATTCAAGTACAGTACGTGGACCTCAAGATTGTTTCTTATTCCGTACAAAACCTCAATGAGCTGGCACCATTCTTAGTAGCTGCATAACTTCTAAACAGATAAATCAAAGCCACCAGCATTGTATATGTGACAGGAAAAACATTTAATGTTTTTCTCACTGTTTTCTGTCTAAAATTCATTTAGTCAGAAATAAGACCTTTGTGTTTCAATTTCATCTTAAATATTGTTGTAACCTCTAGTATGCTACTTACGCTTCTTGAGTCTTTCTGGTCTCCTAAGTAGTAAAGGAAAGGAGGTAAGATTGATGATAAGGATGGTTTCTTTCAGTTTTCATATTTTGATTTATTCTCCTCCAGGTGCCTATTGATGCTCTTATCAACATTATCTTTAATTGTGCTCTATCTTTCAGAATCAATGGGTACTTTCTTTGGGAAAAAAAGTCCATATTCATCATAGCAGTAATTTATACCGGTACCGATTCTGTTAAGTAGATTAGACAAAGGATGAAAGCTATTGAACAATTTTTTCTAGTTTTAACAGGAATGTACTTGTGGCTCTTTGTCATCAGGGCACTAGGTTGTTTCTGTTAATGACTGTCTAGAAGTTAATGACCGTCTGGGAAAGATTTGAAGTGCAATTGCTGTGAACATGGCGTTGGGAACCAGAAGGCTTACCATCTCCTCGGCCTCTCCATTTGAAGTTTATCTCATTGAAAAGCACTTACTGACTCTCATATGCAAAACAGCAATAAAGATACTGTCTGAAAACAGATATTGAGATAAATCCTTCCCTTATAGTCCAAACAAAACCAAAATGAAAATAAGAATGAGTTACTGGTTTGATCTATTGCTGTCCCTCCACGTAAGCTTCTTCCTGGACTCTCTTCTGTTTTGTATCACACATTTGACATTTCTCATGTGTGTCAGCTAATGATCAGTTCTTTCAGTTTTGTCTTTAGATGCATATTTCATCTTTATTTTTAAGATAAAATATGCTCTGCATATACTTAAATGGGCATATAATCCTAGGTTGGACTTTTACATTTTGAGATATGATGGCTTCTATTTTTCCTTTCAGTCAAAACGTTCGTTTCTTGGTTACTCCTGGTATTCCTCGTTTTTAGGATATGTTCTTGTCTTCAGTTTTTACCAAATTACTAGAATGTTCCTTGGTGTGGTAATCATTACAGAAATATTTCAAATGCTTGAATCTCCATATAATTATAGCCACCAAAAGTTCTCTGTATTCGGGGGTTATTGCTTAATTTCCCATCAACTATGCTTCCAATTACATTGTAGCATTTTTATCTCATGTGTCCCATGTGTCCTGATTTCCTGCTGTACTGTCCCCCTGCCCAGTTCTCAGGTTTAGACTAACAACTTTATTTTCATGTAGACTTGTTTTTTGCATTTTAAAGTTATATTGTGTATCAAGTATATCCAAGCTCCTTGATCCTTACCTCTGTTTTCTTACAGCTCCTCCTCCTCTTTCCCCCTTTTATCTGGCCAAACAATTTTACTTTATAGATGGAACCTATGGAGGTCTGGTTTTAGGGTTCTTTTGTCAAACTTCCATATTGATTTTCATAGTGGCTGAACTTGTTGCTATTCTCTCTAGCAGAGTATGGATATGATCTCCCTTTTGTACACATCCTCACAGTTTTCTGTTATTTTATTATATTTAATTAAGCTCATTCTTTGTCATATCTAATTTGATATTAAGAAGAGTATTCAATTCTTGCTTTCAGTTGCTAATGTTTGAGTTAGGTGATAGAGGGGAGCTTCCTCTTGTTCAAGGTATTTGCCCTTGTTTCCTTTCCAGCAGAGATTCCTGAACTGAGTTTCTGTTTTCCTCGCAAGGAAAACAATTATGTCTTGAACTCCAACCCACTCAGCTCTCTGACTGAGAAGTCTCGGGGGGCACAGGCAAAGCCTGCTGTGTGGAGCTCATGGCTATGCAGCAATGCTCTTTCCAGCATCTTATTCCATCACCAACAAGAACTCATTCAAACACCTCAAACAGACAGAGGGCAGAGGAGCAGGCTGCCTCAGAATTGGTCCACTCTGTTTCACAATGAAGAGACAGAATCGTTCCACAAAACTTAAAATAAGAAATCATAGTATGAAAGTCTCATTGGTATTCTTGTGTAGTGATTTCAAGTCTCAGTGTATATCATAGTATTTGGGAAAAACCTGAGAATTTCTTGTTCGTTTGTTTCTTTGTGTTATTCTTGGTCTGTTAGTCTTGAAGCAGTTCAGAATCTCCCACGCCTGTACCCTCAGGAATTGTCCTTTGCTGGGGCGGCACAGACCACTACAGATCCATTCGTCTTTAACTCTTACATTCTAACCTTTCATTTTAATTGATTTTGTATTTCCTCCATAACATAAAAGAAGTAAATAAATGAATTTAGGAAGGTGGCTGTGGTAAATTAAATGCAGTTATTGTTAGCACAATATACTTGAAAATCTCAAAGTTTGAATCTTATTCATAATTTCTATTTGTTCTCTTTTTAAAACTTTCTCTTTACTCTGATTTCCTCAACTCTAAAGCTAATAAGAGCCCTTAAGTCGTATGTTCCTGGTTCAGAGATGAAAACATAACTTCTGTTTATTGCAGTATTGGTTTTCACCCAACACTCCAACCAAGGAAACTTTATTTAGTTCCAGAGGGCTATTTTCCTTCTTACAGACACCCATTTTAAATGCATCCCTGTCCAGAGCTTTGCTGCCTGAGCTCATAAATGTCTGCAGTTGCTGACTGTGCTGTAAAAGAATTTGAGCCTGGGGCTGGCAATTACAGTAGGATGCAATTTCTCTTTCTCTCTAATTTTTCCTTCTTTCTTTTCTTTTTTTTTTAATACCTTGAGAATGACTTCAATTTATTACTTGCAGCTATAAGCCTTGTTGCATGTACAGAGAAAGAGAACTTATAACTCTGGGTATCTTAAAGGGAGGCAGTTGATAATATTTGCATGCCATCCTGGATTCACAGGTGCTTGTAATGGAACATGTTCTTTATACTGAATGGAACTCACAGGTATACAACATGGGTTTACTTACCTGGTTACACATTCTCTCTTCCACTTAGAGATAACCTGAATCATAGGGGAAAAAAATAAAAGGGCTGTTCTGTTTGCTAAGGACACACTCAGACATACTAGTTGTCAAACACTCTGCCTGTTTTCCTACACACACACAGGTTTCAAGAGAAAAGGGTGCAACACATATGGCTTGGTTTAGATAGTGATGGGTGTTCTTAATATTCAGAGCAAGGGAAAAATAATTCATAACAAAATGTGAAGTCACAAGTTATGCCAGGAAGAATTTGATCCATTGAATATTTTTCATCACAGAAACCTAAGTGCCATGAGAATGAATGGCATGATGTTCCAAGTCTTTTAGGCTTTCACTAACTTAAGGATGCTACAGTGATGAGGAGTGGGTGCTTGTCTGGTTACTAACAAGAAAGAAAATCCAGTCACTATATAGTTATAAAATCATCTCCAGGACTAAAAAAAAAAAATCAAGATGCCTTAGAGCTGAAGAAAAGAAACTGTACTGTTTAATTAAGCACTTGAAGAAGTAATAGTTGCTGATAGAAAACACAAAATGTATTAGGTGTAGAGAAATAACCACCACTACTTAACTATGTTCGAGGCCCTAGTTAGGTTTTGGGGGAAGTAAAGCCTTGAGGGGTAAAAATGGTGACCCTTGTCTTCTAGGTCTGCTGACAGAAGTTTCTGAAGCCAGCGGAAGAGCTCGTGGTGAGAGCTGCAACATGTGGACAAGGGCGAGCACTGGGAAAGCAGTCCACAGAGCACAGCCTTTTGACATTTTTGCCCATGTTGACACTGCAAAGCAAAGGTAAGTTTATAGCTCATTTTTCATGTCATTATGCCCTAACAAATGTCGGATCTGAAGCTTTCACACCCACCAACTATCTCTGAGTTTGAACAGAAGAGTGGCTAGTATAAGCACTAGTAAGGCATTCCTAGTCTAGTTAGACTAGTCATTAAGACTTTTCCTGCTTCTTTGCATTACTTTTATCCTTTGTTGGGCATTTGTCACTATTTTTTTTATATATATATCATTTGTCCCACATTGACTTGAAACTTTTTTAGTGTGTTTAAATGTCTTAAATGGTACTCTTAAGTAAACAGTAAGCAGCACGCCATGAGGATTGGAGAAGACAGATGGTATCCTGAATAATCAGAATCTTTTTCAGAGACACTCCACAAAGCATGAGTCCCAAACAGGGAGGGGGTCCCCTGCCATTTACTTTTCTTTATTAGCATCTTTGTGTCCAGTTTTTCATCTGCATTCTTGTACTACTATGGCCTGTTCAGATAAGGGCTAAGCACCTCCACATAAATATGATATTAAACACATATTTGCATATATACTAAACACACATATACATATCTGCACATGTGTTTGCACAGTCATCCAAGGATAAGCCTTTACTAAGTGCATGCAATGGTAACCTAGCAGTGAGGTTAATCCTCAGGATTTTGCTTCCACATGAAGTGTTGGAAGCTATAGCTTTTTTTTTTTCTTTCTAGAATTTCTCTCCAAAACCAAATAGAAGGAAGGGGCAAATAAAAATTTTCTGAGTATTGAACTGTTTGGTTTGCCTAAAACAATTATTTCAATAAAAAATAAATCATTTGGTAATAATCTTAAAACTCACATTCTGAATTAGTAATGTAATAAGTTGATAGTAGAGAATTTTTGTAAAGTGAGTGTAAGAAGACTCCTGCTTAAATGTTTTCAATACTAGAAATGAGAATTATTTATCGATGTTTTCTATCTATAAAATGCAGGCATTATAAAGGAAAAGATAACTCTATCTTTTTATACTATAATCTCTGTTCTGAATTATTAATTTATTAGATTGCACATTCCACTGAGGAGAAAGATGTGGACTATAGAGTGTTCTGTTTTACCAATTCAATAGTTTTATTCACTCCACATAGATAAGAAGCTTATAGGTTAAGATGAAGATATAATGTAATGAACATTTCTTATTCTCTTTGGGCCTTAGTTCTGTAGATTAAACAGATTATCTATAGATAGATAGATGATATATAGATGAATAAAATAGATTATCTACAGATAGATAGATAGATGATTAATAGATAGATGTATAGTTTCCCTCTGTCATAAAATTACTGCATTGATACCTGCATGTTCACCAATTACTCTTACAAATGTTGACATTGCTTGGAACATAAAGAAGAAAGTCAAGATCATTTTATACTCTCAGATTATGATTTTAATCTGTTAAAAGTTTATTAAAAGTTTTTTAAAAGTGACTCTAGATGAGAGAAGCATGGGAGAATGGCGAAGTTGAAGGATGCAGAGGGTCCTAGAAACCTACAAGAAGAAAATTAGGACAGGAAGATTTGGACCCAGGGGTCCCACTCAAACTATGGCACCAGCCAAGGATAATACAGGCTGTAAACATCAAACCCCTACCCAGATCTAGCCACTGGACAGGACATTCTCCACAGTTGAGTGGAGAGTGGGGTATGACTTTCACATGAACGCTGGTGCCCATATTTGACCATGTCCCCTGAATGAGGAGACCTGGCGGCACTCAGAGGAAGGATAGCCGACTACCAAGAAGAGACTTGATACCCTATGAGCATATACAGGGGGAGGAAGTCCCCCTCAGTCACAGTCATAGGGGAAGGGAGTAAGGGGAAAATGAGAGGGAGGGAGGAATGGGAGGATACAAGGGAGGGGATAACCATTGAGATGTAATATGAATAAATTAATAAAATAAATTTTTAAAAAAAGTTTATGTAAATGTTTATTCTATTAGCAACAGTGCTCTTCAACATTTTTGGCACAATATGGAAGTCAAGTGGCCTCTAAACCTAATCAGTAGAATAGAAATTCTTCCAATTCAATGGGGAATTAGATAAATTATCTATAGATGGATAGATCAATGATACATGGATAGATAGATAGATAGATAGATAGATAGATAGATAGATATAGATTAAATACTGTATTTAAGGCCAAAGTAAGATTATCTTACACTTTTTCACAGTGAGACACAATGTCTGGAAGTGACAGAGATGAGCTAGAGTTTGGATTGACCAAATGTAGTGCTTATAATTGGGAGAATTGTGGAGTAATTTTAATGTACAAATAATGAGTATATTTCTAGAAAAGTCCTTAAAATGTATACCCAGATTTTTGAAAACTATTTTTAAATGAAATTCTCCTTGAGCCTGAGCTAAGATACATGTCGATTTATTTCTCTTTAGGGAACTTACCAAGATAAGTAGCATGCATCTAGTTCTACAAATGAAGACATGTGGTAGAGAACTTCTCTAGGATGTGTAAAGACCTAGTTTAAATTTCCAGCTACACACACACACACACACACACACACACACACACACACACACATACACACGCAAACCCAAAAATCTAATACATAAAAATATGGCAGTGTATACAAGACAGAATACTAACTTCAGAATTTTATTTTTTTAATACTAGATACTATAAAAACTATTTTTAATGTCTACAGATCAACAGCAAAAATATATGTTTGAAAAAAATAACACAGTATTGTTCTATTCTAGCCATTAATTGGTTACCGATTTTCACTTTTTAATTTTGATAATCTTGATATAGAACCTAAAAGAAGTAAAGATTTGTTCTTCTGTTATAGATGTTCAATAGATATTCAGTGTTCATATAGTCACTCTAAAATATTAAGTTCCTATGACTGTTAAATACCAAGCATTGTGGAGTCAAGGAGAAAGAGAAGCTATGGCTATGAAGGTGCTTAGTATATTATTAATTAGAATCAACAGATAGCTAATTAGAGTGCATGCAATAAATGCTATGATAAAGATAGTATACACTTGGTAGAAGGCTGATGAACTATGTATCAAAAGGTGCTTGGCAACATCAAATTTGAGGAGAATTTGTTTATTTTATTTTATGTGTATGACTGTTTTGCCTGCATGTATGTATGTGTGCCAGATGCCAGGTACCTGAGGAAGTCGGAAGGGGCTGCAGTTAGAGATGGCTGTAAGCCATCATGCCGGTGCTAAGACTCAAACCTTTATGAAAGCGACAAATAAATATTCTTAATCACAGAGCCATCTCTCTAGCCCCTGAGGTAACATTAAAAAAAAAAAAAAAAAAGAAAGAAAGAAAGAAAGAAAGAAACCATTTAGGCCTAAGGAGAGTTTAATTGTTATCACACAAAATGTCAGAACCCTCGATTCTAGTAGAACAAAGGTGAGAGACATAAGTTCATGAGTGGTTAGCAGGTGTCAGGGGTCATCTCCAAATACGCATGTTGGAAGGGAAGTTACTGCATTTCCCAAAGACAGCCATATGTGAGTTTCATATATAAAACTCAATCTGAGTAAAATATCCAGGAGAGGGTTGGAACACTCTCATGGTGAACATGACCTTTAATATGGAGAGATTCAACAAAGCCTGTATATGGCAGTTTTACAGAGGACTTTGTATAGAGAATGGAGCAGGGAGATTAATAAAAAATGTAGAATCTGGTTTTAAGCAGGTTGGGTGTAGCCTTAATCTCAACATACACATGTACACAGGCTGACCTGTGCGATTTTTGTTGTTCTTGTCTTGGTACATTTTGTTTAGTACCTTTTTCTAGAATTTCATGCATTAGCCCTGCATCTACATCACTTCCACCCCTCTTTCTCTCCCTCCAACTCTTCTTGTGTCTTATATCACAAATTCATGATATCGTCCTTAGTTATTATTGTTACATGCATTTCTATATGTCTATGGATATGGATACATATAAGTACATATGTATATATAACCCATGGAGTTTATTTAGCTTTGCTTACATGTACATGCATCCAGGCCTGACCACCTGGGATTAGAGAATTTATGTGGGAATTTACTGCTAGAAGAGACTGATGTTTTCCTCTCTTCAAAAGGTATTACTACCAATGGGAAACCTCCCTCCCAGGTACTGCTTAGGGGAGTCTAAGAGACTGAAAAAAATATATAGACTATTGAAATTATCATTGTTTGTCTCCGAGTACTTGAAGGGCAGGAATTTGTGCAATTGTTAATTTATTTATTTATTTTAATTATTCAGATTACATCTCAATTGTTTCCCCCTCACTTGTATCCACACATTCCTCCCTCCCTCCTCCTTTCATCCTATTCTCCTCCCTTAGGTGTGTTATGGAGGGGGACCTCCTCCCCCACTATGTGGTCATAGGCTATCAACTCTCGTCTTGGTAGCTTGCTTATCCTTTCTCTGAGTGTCACCAGGCCTCCCCATCATGGGGAAGTGGTCAAATATGCGGCACCAGAGTTCGTGTCAGTCTGTCCCCGCTCTCCACATAACTGTGGAGAATGTCCTATCTATTGGCTACATCAGAGTAGGGGTTCAATGTTTACTGCTTGTATTGTCCTTGGTTGGTGCAGCAGTTTGAGGAGACCACCCTGGGACCAGATCTGCCTGTCATAACCTTCTTCTTGTAGGTTTCTAGGATCCTCTGAATCCTCCTATTTCCCCATTCTCCCATGGCTCTCTGAAATTGAGAAGGAAATACAACAGACATCTGACATTGTGAAAGCAAGTTAACTATTTTCATCCACTCTATTTGTATAAGGCTGGAAGAGACTGACTGACATATGGCTGCATTTTCAAAGTATTATTCACATATTATATAAACACAGGAAAACTAAATTAGTTGTGTCAGTGTAGACATACACCAGAACAATGCGATTATTAAGTTTTCTATAGTTACTCTTACTTTTTTCTTAATATCACTTATGTTTTGAATAATTTTTCCGCTTACTTCAGTTTAATTTTTTGCTTTGAGTTCTGTCTCCTATTCTAACCCCAACCTTACTGGATTCTTCTAATTCTTTCTTTTCCATGATTTGAGTCCTACCTACTCCCACCCTGAAGTTTGTGTTATCTTGCTTCCTGCCTGGACTTGGAATTCTATCTACACTCCACTGGTGATTACTTTGTTCTTCGGATAGGAGTAGGTGACCGTAAACTGTGAGTCAAGTTCCTATGTGTGGCAGCCCATCTGCACAGAATGAGAATATGTGGAATGTAGTCGTAATTGCTATCAGTGATGAAAAGCAATCATTTTTCTAATTACTCAGTAATAAACTTTAATATATGTTCTGAGGCAGAACAACAATGGAGTCATTGACTGATGTTGGTCTCTGAACTGGGGCTCAGCAAGCTGTGCTAAATGGCACCTAATGACCTTGGGGAGTCAGCAATCCTCGAAGTGTACATAATTTACTTCCCTGTGGAACCCATTGTTCTAAAAGGTTTTGACAAAATTGTTTTTCTCATTTATTTATCCTGAATTACTTGTGATATAATTTCCCTCTCATGAGGGTCACTGACCTGTCCACAATCTAAGGGATAGAAATAAGATGTTGCTAGTGTGTGTGTGTGTGTGTGTGTGTGTGTGTGTGTGTGTATGTAGGGGGGTGGGTGCATGCACGCGCATGTGCACGTGTGTGCACAAGAAAACATACCAGAGCCAGCATCCATGATTCAGACACCGCAGCTAGACTGAAAGACAGGCAGGGGACTTGGGGTGTGATAAACCTAATTATTGGGGGGAGGATGGAGTTCCAGTACAAGAAACAAGATGGAAAGTTTAGGTGAGTTCTCATGTGGTCTGTCCCAAGAGTATGTCAACAGGGTAAGAAATCACACAAGCAGATGGATGAAATCTATCTGTGTGGCCATTAGGAAACTGAGAGGATTGTTTTCAATGGGATAGAGATTATACTGGTGGCTTTGGCCTCCAGACGCTGCCGCGCGGAGTCCTCTTCAGCAGCTATCTATTTACTTTATCAACTTGCCACACAGTGTGTATTGTCATTGTATGAGAAAAGCCTTTCTGGTTAAAATGAATGCTTACAAAGCAGCATTTTCTATCTTTTCCCATCTGTGAGAAATTTGTCACATCTCGATATAAAATCCCTTGCCATCCTTAAAGTTTGTAAGAGGAAGCACATAGTTCTAGGGGCATGTTTGTTCTTGTCAGTCAACTTTTTTTTTTTCACTTTAAAAACCATGTTTGTTTATTTTTGTATCAGAATATGCATGACTTTATTCTGGCTTCCTTTTCCTTCTCCCCAGATAATCTAGAGAAACAGATATTGGCTCTCAAGAGGTTACCTCAAACTATTTTAGGAATGTAAGAAGAAAATGTTTGGCTAACTTTCTTTTGTTGATTTGCCCCAGCAAGTGGGTCTAGTAATAATTGCACCTTACAGTTCCAGCAAGATGGTCAGGCTTTATGATCACAGAGAAACACATGAGTAAAAAGGATCCTGTATCAAAGATCATGAAAATACCGTCCATAGAAGCCACGTAGATCTACTTAACTTTAAGATTTTTGATTTTTTTTTTTCCACACTGGTTGACTGCTCCTCTTCTATTTTCGCTTATTTGCTTTATTTATTTTCTGGAAATGTCGAAGTGTTTTTTTTAAAAAGGTAATTTTCATAAAACAATACCTATTCCACACCACAGAAGCAAACATTTACACATTTCATTTCCAGGATGTGACATGCTGTGGGATTATATTTCCGTGTTTCTTTCCATTTTGTTCTTGGAGAGCAGCAAGAACAAAGTTAAGAAAGTTGACATAACTGCAGTAGCAAAGAAAAATGTAGTATGAAAGTGGGACCCTATGATGTAGGTCCTCATCCTACATGGCTAATGCAGTCATGGTGGGCCACGCCTGCAATAACAGTGCACAAGAATGCAATGTGGGTCCTTGAAGTCCCTTTGCTAACAAGTCTAAACAAATCAATACTCTCTAAGGCCAGGAAGAGACCTTGTCTCCAAAAAATAAAGATGGGAAGAAAACTAGGAAAATCACGGAACATCAGTCTCTGGCCCCCACATGCACATGCGTGCTTTCCCCTGTACCTGCCTGCACACATGCGTATGTCCACACTAACACGTACTGACACCAACCAACCAACCAACCAACCACACATGAGGGGTCACTAAAATTTTAAATTGGGCTTTTCAACATTATGAAAAATTCACTTGGGATGCATTTGGAATGAAATTGTATCCTTATGTCACACTGCTAGATGTTTCATTACACAGTTTTCGAAGGCAATGTGGTGGGTGGCAGGACCACTTTATCCAAAATGAAGCAAGTCCTTGTACCCATCAGAAGGAGAGTCTTTTCATGAAGCAAAATGTAACTATTTCAGCTAAAGAGAGACTGATTAAAAGAAGGAAAGAAATACTGGACAGGCTAAGACATGGTGATAGAAGGGACAAGAAAAAGGCAAATTTCAACAGCTGTTTTGCTTATCTGAAAGTTTTAGTTTGACTCTTGCTCATGTCCCAGGTGAGTAGCCAATAAAAATAATTTAAACTTGAGGAGAAACAAGGGTAATTTATATAATGTGGAAACTGCAGTCTGGCACTTGTGTTAGCAGCAGAAACAAGGTCCCTGAAAATTCCTTTGAGGAATGAAACTACCAGGGACATTCAATTTAATAACCACCCCCCCTTTCCCTACATCGCGTCCCACCCACAGAAACCCTGCTGACAACCGCACATCAGTATCAACACCTTTTTGTTGTCAAGTTTTCCAAAGTGTTCTTAAAGGGAATTTAACTTTCTCCTCTTTATATAGAAATAATTTATCTGTTTTCAATAAGATTATTGCTTCCACAAATCTATAGTTACAGGGTTCTGGTTATACAGAAATAGTTCTGCTTTTCTTCATTTTGAGGCAAGGTTTTGTGTATACCAGGCAGGTCTAGACCAAGTAATTCTATTTTTGTACTAGAATATCTCCACAGTTCAAAATTATATTTTTCTTGGAAGTGTTGGCTCTTTAATCTCTCAAAAGTGCAGATTTTAATATTATTTTTTCATCCACTGAGTTAAGGCAGAAACTAATTTGGTAAATGAAAAGTTACTGTTATCTAGCATATTGCACAAAGTGAGCATGCACATGGAGATTAATAATGAAAAATAAATAAATAAATAAAGCATGGCAGCAGCTTCACAATAATGTCATGCTTAAAATAAACCTACATTCTCATTTTGCCTAGAGGACACACAGATTGTTCTGTTTCAATGGCCTCCAGCCATTTCTATTATATAGCATAAACCCTTAAAGGGGAGAGCATATTTTAATCCTCTGAATGAGGGTCTATATGGGTCTTAATCATCATTAAACATGATGATTAAGCAAGTGTTGTTGGTTCAGTCTGCCTACTTCACATTTTTGTTTAAGTCACTGTAGAACAAATGTCTAATTATTGGGGCTATTGCCTCAGTGCCTTACAGCACTTGGAAAAACTATAGGCATCTCTGCAACCCTGAGGGCACCAAAGTGAGATATGTTCTTGGGGAATGCAGACCTTCAGGGACTAGACAAGCTTGTGTCTATGACCTCAGTTTCTGAGTTAAGGTGAGAAGCTGAAGGTTGGGTCCCGGTTCTGTTTCTACTATTTGAGGTTTGTCAAAGTAATCCAGTCTCTCCTTATAGAAACAGACCGTCTCGTTCATGAGAGTGAGCTCATCAATGATATCAATAACATGAAAGCATTTGATAGCTATGATGGTAAGGAAAAAATCCATCCCCTACATTAAGGGAAGGAACCAGGCACAATGTTTAAGCCTTGATTTTCATATACTTATAATAAAATTAACAGTAACATTTGTTTCCAAGATATTCTAAAGATCACATAACATCACCAACATATGAAATGCTGCATAATGCTACACTTAATATCATTATGTCTCAAAAATGTCCTTTTGGTAATCAGAGGCCGTGATGATTTCTACTCCAGATGGATCTCAAGAAACTAGATTGAGCCTCACTCCTTCCTTCCTTTATATTTAAATTATATTACCAAGAAAATTAAGAACATTTGAAAGTTGTTGATTTATTGTAAAAATTTTAGCATTCTGTTCATGTGTGTTTATGTGTGCATGTGTAGTAGGACACACATGCACATGTCAGTGAAGCATGTGGAAGCCAAAAATCAACCTCAGGCACTACTGTCCTCTCTCTCTCTCTCTCTCTCTCTCTCTCTCTCTCTCTCTCTCTCTCTCTCTCTCTCTCTCTCTCTCCTTCCCTCTCTCCGTCTCTCCCTCCCTCCCTCTCTCCCTCTCTTTGTCTCCAGGGTTTCTCAATGGCTTGGAGTTTATAACTAGACTGGGCTGAAACAGTGAGTTCCAGGAATCTGCCGGCCATAATACCATGCTTGGTGTTTGTATTTTTCACATGGCTTCCTTGTGCTTGGCCCAGTCACCTTACTGCCCTAAGCCATCTCTGCAGCCATCACAATTTAGTTCATCTTTTTCTTTGTGATGGCAAAATAACTACAGATTGTATTTCCTTTTCTTGCATATAGTACAATGACAAACAAATCGTGATGTTAACAGCCTAAGGAATCAAATGAATTGACAGAGCAAAAGAATGAATGAATAAGGGACAGTGTATGTGACGTTGGATGCACTTCCCTAAACAGCTCTAAGACAACAAGTGTTGGGTGCTGTAGAAGAGGACACAAGGCAGCCAGCTTCTTGCTTTGGATGTCATATGAACTTGGACACATCTCTTTCTTGAGCATTTTAATACTTCGAGTCTCAACATTTGTAGGTACATGGAAAGGAAAGAGCTCTGGTCGTTATCCTAACAGTCAGGATGGCTCATGAAGCTGCTGCTTGAGTTTCAGTGTCAGAGAATCTCCTTTACAGAGTGTTTGGAGAGTTCCAGCTGTCTGACTGATTGGACCTTCACTGTAAGCAGATGCTCATATAGGTTCCAGAGAAGCTCTACTGAGTTCGAGAGAAGGAGTAGAGAAGATAAAATCAGGGCTCTCCACATCTGACCAGAATAAAAAGAGTCTATTTTATTATATTTATCACAAATTATTGCAAAGAAAATGTCGAATAGGGTAGGTATTGGAAAGCAGGGTAGAGGACAGCTAATAGGATGAATAATTCACACTAAGGACCTTTGAAAATGCTGTATAGACACCTGCTACTCTCGATGTCTAAAATGTCCACATATTATGTATAAAAAGAGTTTATATGAAGACGTCCTATAATAGGTGTGGGGATAATTCTTCTCCAAGCCGCAGCATAGTCTATCAAATAAAAGCCTTATGCTAAATATGGATTACTTCTTTCCAAGTGATTGGTTAGTAGAGTCCCACAGATGTTCCCCGAAAATATTACAAGCTACTGCCCATCACTTTCGGTTACCTTCCATAATGTGGTGGCAATACCATATGCCAACGACACCACATACTTGAGTTACAGGATGTGGAGAAATCAAGCTGGCACTAACTAGAAGCATCCTTCCTACTGGCTAGCTTTCATAGTACTTTGTGAGGAGCTATACTAAATTCAGCCATGTTAGAAATCCCGTGCTTAGGCTGCAGGCTGTAGGCTGTGACCTTCGAGTTGTTGACCCATGCTGAAGGAGGTCTTGTGTTTTAGGCTATATTTGCATTGTCTGCCCAGAGAAGCAGGGAAATCCTTATAGGGAACTACCCAGAGGATTAAGGACATTCTAGCAGGGAGCTATTCAGAGGATTGTATTCTTGCCTGGGGGCTAGAGAAAGTGAGATTACAATGGATCTTGTGTTAACCTTGCTATATAAAATCTACTCGCCTGCATTAAAGTGAGTCTTAATCAGAAATTTCCAGACTTGACTCAGTTTTCTCGCATCTCTGTTTCCACTTTCAGTCCGCACCCCCTCTTTCAGGTGAACCCTGGTTTGATTTGTCCCGAGGGCCTGGACAGTACTGGACACAAGCGCAATGGTGGCATAGATGTCATAGAATAGCCAACTACTTTATGATTGAATTTAAGAAAAAGAAAACCAAAATAAACAAACAAACAAAAAACAACCCATGCCCAGCACTGTCATCTGGGCCAAAATCCCATGGCTGGCTAGGAGCATATGCCCGAGGGGAGAACTTAATACCATGATGCTACTAAGTTTACGTAGTATTAAATTGCCTCTTAAGTTCTTATCTGTAGATCAGTAGATCACTCATGTACTTCTCAATTCTCATCAAGAAACTTCTTCAGCTGATCAGTCTGAAGAGAACAAGAGACGTCTGTAGAATGCTCAGCTCCAAATAGGATAACAATTTCATACTCCTTCCCTTCAAGGTTCAGGGATCATTGTGGAAGAAGATATTAAAAATACTGTAAGTTTCAGAGATAGTGAAAAATATGCAGCAAAGTACAACTTGCTGGGCGTAAGAGGGCTGCTGCATAAACTTGCCGTGGCTGAGACTGCATTCCTAAGACCCACACAAAAGCAAACCAAGCAATTTCGCAGCACACTCAGCCGAAAACTAGTGAAGCCTCACTCCTGGCAGAGATGCAGTCGACAGTTGATGGATGCCGGGGGAAGCAGAATAAGCTTTCTTCAGGGATGCAGCCCTTGACATCCTGCTTGTATTGTGCTCCTGCACACAGCCCTTCACCCATGCACATACAAGCTGCTCTTAGAGCATTTGATGGGCTTAAGAGAGAAAAGGAGAGACAGACAGACAGACAGACAGACAGAGAAAGAGACAGGGAGAGAGAGAGCATAAGAAGTAGGAGTGGACAAATGATGGTCAATAAGAGGAGCTGGACAGGAGGGAATGGGATGGGAGTGGAGTTAATGAAATACATATTATGTGCATGTAAGAAAATCTCACCACCCTGAAAAAAATACATGTCTTGATGATGTAGTGTTCAACATTGAAAGAGAAATTCCTATTACTTAAAACAAAATAAGTATTGCTGGCAAAAAGCTTTCCTTTAACAGACAAGTATATCATTAGCCTGGTAGTTAAATAACATAAGGGATAATTTCCAATAACAAATAGATCAGTATCAATCTTTCCATTAGTAATTGGAACTCTTCGACTGAAAGCTGGGCTTCACGTGCTTTGCATGCAGTGTGACATGCAACTTAAAAAATACCTACCTCATAATTAATAATATACTTTCTCTCTCTCTCTCTCTCTCTCTCTCTCTCTCTCTCTCTCTCTCTCTCTCTCTCTCTCTCTCCTCTCGCTCTCTCTCCTCCCCCTCTGTGTGTGTGTGTGCATGTGTGTGTGTGTGTGTGTGTGTGTGTGTGTGTGTGTGTAGTACACAAGAAAAGGTGTTTAATTCAGATGAAAAATTCAAAGTTATATATTAGATATAAAATTTTATGATATAAAATTTTATGAAACAGAAATACTTAGTCAATTTCCAATCTTTGGCTTTTTAAAATTTTTTTCCTGAAAGAGTAGTTACGGCATATTTAAAAAAATCAGTCAGCAGTCAGATCTTTCCTAGACACTTTCATACTTTTACTGAATAAATAATTCAGAGAAATTGTTTGAGATATGATTAAAAACATTGATATATAGAAACTGGTGGCAGGAATGGTAAAGATAGATTGCATACATGTATGAAATTGTCAAAGAATAAATAAAAGATTTAAAAGAAAAAATTACAAGCCCTATACATCAGCTTATTAGTAAGTAATGTATGTATTAATGTCTAAATATTGTGCTAGCTTTTTAAAAGTCCAGTGTTCTTAAATTTTTGGAATGTAGCTGCAAAAACAAAAAACCTTTCAATGTTAAACATTGCTTTCTTTATTCATTATACTTTTAGAATGGTTCTGAGTTACCTGATAAAAAGAAAAATAATCATATCTAACCTTGAACAATGTACCAATGTTCCATTCAGAAACTTTTAAATTTCCTTCAGACTTAGTGTCCAGGGAAAATATGAGGGACAGAGTTAGGGGAAAATCCCTGAAGATGGCTGGGGCATGAGATTGCTCTGATTCCTAAAAAAATATGCAAATTCTAAAATATTATTTATTCAAGTAGCTAGTATTGAACTTAACAATACTATATATATGTATACTATAATATGTGTGTGTGTCTCTCACATATATGTATATCTAAACACACACACATATATATAAACTCACGTCTTCACAAATGTACAATATATGAACAAAAATTCCTAGATAACTACATTTGACTATAGAGACAGACAAATAATGACCTTTTCAGAATGTGTGGACAGTGGTCTCTGTTTGTTGAGGTGTAATAATGGTAGAACTGGAAAAGCTGTAAACTTCTAAGAAATTGTCATTAAACAAAAGAAAAGAGGTGCTTTTCATAAGTGACAGAGGACTTCTAAAAAAATAGTATTTCACAGTGTGTGACACACATCATCCTACTGAAGCTTTGCACATATCAGATCTTTGCTTTGACCTTTGCACGACAGCATGATGTAGAAAATTAATGTGCATGTTTTCAGGGGAATGAACATGCAACAGATCATCTGTTAATGCCCAAACTCCCTTGACCATGTGGGAATTACAATATAAGTAAAAACATATTTGACTATGATCATTGAAAAGCAAATTAGTTTTTTTAACCTTATAATTCACTCTGTTGAATTGTCTCTGTGTGATAAGAGGCTTCCCTTTGTGTTTTGATGCTTTGTTTTTTGTTTTTTTTGTTTCTTTTTTAGTTTTTCTTTTCTTTTTCTTTTTCTTTCTTTCTTTCTTTTTTTTTTTTTTTTTTTTTTTTTTTTTTGCCCATAACCATCTTCAAATTACTTTGTGATATCACTAAATATAATATTCCTTGTCTTTGGAAACTTTTTACAACTCATCAAACTTTATCAGAAATCACATTGAAAACAACAAGAGTCGTGTGAGTTGCAGTGATTGTCCCTGTAAACTCGAATTGGACTAAAGCACTATGTTGGTACTTACTTCGCCGGTGCACATGATACCAGTATAACCGTGGTGGTTTCCCCTTTGTATCTGGTAGCTGGTTTACCAATTAATAGTAAACAAATCCTGTCCTCCTGGGTTCAGGAGTTGGACTTTGCTTGGTGCCATACTGAACTCCTGGTGAGAAGCAGTAGCTGCATAGATACTGGTCACACTACTGAGCTTAGACAGAATGACACTTATCCACAAGTTATTTTTTAGTATATTTTATTAATTTATTCATACTACATCTCAATTGTTAAACCATCCCTTGTATCCTCCCATTCTTCCCTCCCTCCCATTTTCCCCTTACTCCCCTCCCCTATGACTGTGACTGAGGGGGACTTCCTCCCCCTGTATATGCTCATAGGGTAGCAAGTCTCTTCTTGGTAGTCTGCTATCCTTCCTCTGAGTGCCACCAGGCCTCTCCTTCCAGGGGACGGGCACCAGAGTTCGTGTGAAAGTCAGACCACACTCTCCACTCAATGGTGGAGAATTTCCTGTCCATTGGCTAGATCTGTGTAGGGGTTCGAAGTTTACTGCACATATTGTCCTTGGCTGGTGCCATAGTTTGAGCAGGACCCCTAGGCCCAGATCTGCCCATCATAATGTTCTTCTTGTAGGTTTCTAGGACCCTCTGGATCCTTCTATTTCCCCATTTTCCCATGCTTCTCTCATCTAGAGTCCCAGTAGTATGTCCTCCTCTCTGTCCCACTTTCCTGGTAGGTGAAGACCTTCATGGGACATGCCCCTTGGTCTAGTGTCCAGATATTAATGAGTATATACCATTTGACTCTTTCTGCTTCTGGGTGAACTCACTCATTATATCCCACAAAGTGAATATAAGTTCAAGATGGTTTGTTGATTGATACTCAGTTTAAGGTATCATGTCATTTGAAATATGTTTAATAGCACAACACAAAAATGAGGAAATATGCTGAAGGTCAAAAAGCAACAAGAAATGTTTTCTTAATCTAATAAATAAAGATGAAGGATTCTATTAGCATAATTGCCTTTGGCCTTCGCAGTGTTACTAACGAGACTACAGATTTTAGAAAATGAACGTAACAAAATTATTCCACAAATACTGCCATTAGCCACATAAATGGTTATGTTAAATTTTACCTCCTCCCCTCTCAAATGCTTCCTCGTTGTCAACACACCATACCATTTCAGTGATACTGCTGGTCTGCTGGACAGCATCAGCATCAAGTACTCATTAAACAAAATAAGTATTGCTAGCATAAAGCTTTCCTTTAACAGACAGGTATATCATTAGCCTGGTAGCTAAATAACATAAGGGATAATTTCCAATAACAACAATGAAAAAATAGATCTGTATCAATCTTTCCATTGGTAATTGGAACTCTTCGACTGAAAGCTGGGCTTCATGTACTTCGTATGCAGTGTGACGTATTTGTGAGAACAAATTTCAAACTCCATGCTTCTTGCTGATATACAACAAGTAGTAAATGTTTTAAGAAACATTTAAGTCCCTGTTGAAAAAGAAAACAAACAACAAGCAAAAAAAAAAAAAAAAAAAAAAAAAAAATCCTTGCTGATGTGCCATTGAAGTGTTCAATCCCTGTGCTGTGATTGCAATCTGATACCAACTGTGGAAGGATCCAGGTGGGGGGATGGGGGCTGTCAGGGGCTTGCTCCCTTGGCTGTGATTAACAGTTTGATAATGAGGGTCTGTTGTGACGGGAGTGGGGGGGGGGGGGGGGGGGTGAGAATCCAAACACTGTGTCAAATGGTTAACTGCTCTTTTAGTGACCCTAAAGTGCTTAGTGGTCCTAGAACTGAGAACTTCACCATGCACTGGGATGGGGGTAGGGTGGGTGTAGAAACTTACATTTTAAGGTTTGCACTACAAAGCATTCCACAGTATCACCTCCTCAGTAGTGAAAAAAAAACCTGTCCAATAATAAAAGACAAAAAAAAAAAAAAAAAAATGAAGACATTTAGGAGATTACATTTAGGAATTTGTTGAACCTGTTAACAAGCTACCATTTTTTTTTAAACTGGGAAAAATACAACTTTAAATAAGAAACATATTCTTTAAATGTAGTATTAAAATAGCTCCATTATAAATTCAACTGCCATATGAATTTTCTGACTTGCTGGTTAGTTTTGCATTAGAAAGTAATATCTTAGATGTGTGTAAAAAAGTTGAAATGGGAAACCTAAATGTAGGGAGAAGATGTTAACTCCATACTATGGTGTAAATATGTTTACTGGATTCAAGTCAACCTGGTATGAGGTATCTTAGAAATTGTGTCCATAATGGCTATGTTGTTTTTCTTAGTTGTGCACTCCAAACTGTCTCCTACAGGAACAGGATTCTTAGGCATGGATACTGGACCTGGCAATTAGTGGGTCTTTGCAAAATCACTTAGCTTTGGTTCCTTGTAATAATACTAGAGCAATAGCTCCCATTTACAGTTACTGTGAAGGTTGAAGGAGGCTATAGATACAGCAGCTGATACTTAAGGAATCACTCACGGATATTGGGAGTGTTTCTCCATTTTCTTCCTTTTCAATGGAACATAGCTTCAGTTTTTATGTTTTTTCTAGAATGTGAGGCAGGATGTACATTTGTCAGTCCTAATGGTTATCCCTCAGTATGAGGCTGCAGAGCTTATTCATCCTAGTATTTTGGTACTTTGAACCTAATAACAACAAAATATGATTTCAGCTTCAACCATAACAAACAAAATTATAATAATGATTATAACAATTGAGGTCTAACCATAACAGGGCTCAAGTTTGTTTTGTTAAAACAGTTGAGCCGGGCGTGGTGGCACATGCCTTTGATCCCAGCCCTCGGGGAGGCAGAGGCAGGCAAATCACTGTGAATTCGAGGCCAGTCTGGTCTACAAAGTGAGTCCAGGACAGCTAAAGCTACACAGAGAAACCCTGTCTTGAAAAATGAAAACAAAACAAAACAAAAACCTAAAGAAAAATTTCCATGGATGAGAGTACTCATATCAGACAAGCAAGAGGAGTCATCCTGAAGTAGCTGCTAGCTGGTACTTTCCCCAAGAAAGTTTAGTAACACCCCATCCCCCGGGCTTCTGCCATTAGTCTTAGAAGCATTTTCATTTCCACTGTCGTAGAAAACAAAATGTGATAGAAAATGGATAGAATTGGTGTCTCTATTACAATCAACCAATGTTACTTTGTGTGAACAATTTTTCACTTTTCGTTTTGAATCAATCTTAGGGAATAGACCCATATCATCACTTAGAAATTTTTCATAATAAAAGAGACAGGCAAAAACCCAGTGTTAATTTGAGAAAATTAGCACTGAAGTACTGTGATATAGCATTTTAGGTAGTAATTTATTTTGGTCCTTAACTGGGAAAACAGAGACTTCAAAATTACAGCAGTGGTAATATTAAATCTAGTGATTAAATATTCTAGTAATATTTTGTCTATGTTGAGCATGTTAATGGGGGATATTATAGGTATGTTTGTGAGAAGGGATAATCCTAAGGAGCAACATGCTTGACAGTGTCTTCACAAGTGTCACCATTTATATACTGTGGAGATCCTCATGTCTTGGTGGGGGTGGGGGGGGGCGGAATATAGTGCCTTTATGCACCTATAGTGCCTTGTTTTTCCATGAGCTCTTCCTGGCTTCCTTTTGCTGCAAAGTGCACTTTCCTGTGCTAGGGAGCAAATCACTCATTCTTTCATTCAAGAAGGAATGCTGTGTAGGTTCTAGGCACTGAGACATGGAAATTTTTTCTAAAAGGGAACAAAAATTTCTGCCCTCACAGGTTTCAAATTACACGAAGAAGTGATGAACCAACATTTATAAATATTCAATATAATGACATGTGATGACAAGGCAGTGGAGGGTACTGACCAGACATCCCCAGTGTTAGAGATTGGACTTGTGTGTGGATGAAAGGGGAAGCAGTGTACCAGAGGAATGGAGTAAAGACTATTTGAGCAGAGATGAGCAAACAGAGGAGAGAGACATGGGAACACGGTGTATGCCTGTCAGGGGCGGGGCATGAGAACATGCAAAACTTTGAGACCCGTTTGAAGAAAAGCACAGCATGTGTTGGAAAAGTGACAGGTAAGCAGTTCGAGATGACCAAAGGCAGGTTGGAGCTACTGAGCTGACTCACGGTCCCCGGGAGACTTCCATCCACCTTCTGGTGTTCAGCGGTACTCTAAGTGGAATGCCAATGCAAAGTCCACGTCAGTGTTTGGAAGGAGAAGTTAACACTGACTGATGCATGTTAGTAAGGTAAGTCCAGCAGTTGAGTTTTGTTTTATTTTGGTTTGGTTTGGTTTTTTGCTGGTGCGTAACTCTTTTTTTAAATTTTATTAATTTATTCATATTACATCTCAATGGTTATCCCCTCCCTTGTATCCTCCCAATCCTTCCTCCCTCCCATTTTCCCCTTCCTCCCCTCCCCTATGACTGTGACTGAGGGGGACTTCCTCCCCCTGTATATGCTCATAGGGTATCAAGTCTTTTCTTGGTAGCCCAGCAGTTGAGTTTTAAATACAGCCACCTTATACACTTTATGTTTTCAAAATGAAGTTATACATTCATAAATTATGTTAACTTTGGGAGAAAGAGAAATGTCCCTGGCAACACTTTTACTTCATCTGCATTAGTCAGTGAAATATTTACTGATTATAATAAAGGCATCAAGTACCACTACTGACCTCACTCAATTCTCACTCTCTGTTTATTTCCTTTAATGTAAGTTCCAGAATGCTTCAATGGCCTGGCTTGTCTCTTTGTTACAATTCTATATTACAAATGATTAGAAAATATTGGGAGTATTCATGAATAATATGAAAAGTTGAATTGAAAATTAGCCTTGTAATTACTGTAAAAACTACAAAAGTTAGCAGGGCGTAGTGGCGCATTCCTTTAATCCCAGCACTAGGGAGGCAGAGGCAGGCAGATCTCTGTGAGTTCAAGGCCAGCCTGGTCTACACAGAGACTTCCAGCAAAGCCAGGGCTATTACACAGAGAAACCGTGTTTTGAAAATCCAAAACAAACAAATAAGCAAACAAACAAACAAACAACCTACAAAATCTGCCTCCCTGCAGGAGTCTTGGAAATGTCACTGTGCGCGTGGAAAATGAATAGTAAGTAGATTCTCTGATACTTTTCACCTATCAAACATCTTCTAACAGCCTAGAGTAACCCAAATATAATGCTCAATTTAGGAAGTGGAAAACGCAATCAAAATGGTGTTCTGTAAGAAACTGTCAATCAACAAAATGAACTGTAGTAAAGCAAGTGTCTCCTCAGAAGGACGTTTCATAAGAATGTGCACAAAATAATAAAGTCGCCTTTCTAGTTCAGTGATTCATCTCGTCTTGTTGAAGAGAACAGATTCAGGATGACACTTAATGAGTGGGGCCATAGCTGATCCCAGGCTCAGTGTTCAGTCTCTGACTTACTGAGCACCAGGGAATTGTCCACTGATGCATTTCAGGTTTGGCACTTTGAGGTATTTGACCCCGTATAAGGTAGAGATGCCAAATTCCCCGAAGTTCATCACGTCTGCACAGTTCAGGTGTCTATCTCCTTATATCTCCCTCCAGCTGAACAACAAGAATTTATTTTTGAGACTAGTTTGACAGTGTAGAGAGCTAGCTCTGTGGCTGTCTCCAAGGCTGCAAAATCACAGTGTTCGATCTTATCTATGCAACCTACACGCTGCATAAAGGTATTTGAAAGATTATTAATTAACACTGATGAGGTGCTCCTCATAGGTTAAAGGCACTGGTGTGTGCCAAGTCCCCTCGTGGGACCTGGCCACCTGTGGATTCTTGTGGACTCTCTCAGACTCCTTGCCACTGAGAAGACAGGCTTTGTATTGAAACTCAGCTTTCTCAGGGTTTCCTTCTGCCGCAAGTGGAGGAAAAATGCAGTATTTCAAGGAGAAATATTACCACATCGCTTGTTCTTGAGATTTTTCCAGAAGAAATACCACAAAAATGCTTCCTTTTAACATCCAGACCAAATTCTTTCTGAATATATATCAGCACAGCTCATATTCTCAGTATATTGTTTTTTTGGAAAGGGGCATACAGAAATCCGTGGAATAGCTTCACTTGGTAGATGGAGTGGGTCAGGATGAGTGTGAAAAGTACATTCACTGGAAAAATTCTGGGTCATGCTGCTCTCATTTACAAAGTGAGAGAAAGGTTACTCAAAAGACGAACAAACTAATAGTAATTTAATAATAAAATTGTAAGCAAAAATAATTTAACAAGAAATATATTTACTACTTAAATGCTACTGGCGGTGACATAATTTACTTCTTATTTCTGGAAGGCAAAAGAATGGCAATTTGAGAAGACAGTGGCCATTCCCCCTCCCTTCCCATCAATAGATTAAGCATAGCTAATGAGTAGGAAATTATTGAATTAAAAAAGGATCATGTAGGATAATGGTATCCTAAAATAATGGAATCCGTCTATTTGGTTGATCATCACTGCTCTGCTTGGCAATTGGAACTCGCTGTCAGCGGATGAAAGAAAATGAAAAGAAAGTTTTTCCCATTAGACTTAACTGGAATATGGGAGTTGGTAAGATGCTTCATATTTCAACATTCAATTTGTCAGTATGACAGATGTAGATAACAACGTTACTCGCTGTGGACTGCGTATAGGTAATGTCCTCCATGGGTCTGTGTGTCAGGGTTCGGTCCCCAAAGTGGAAGTGCATGGAGGTGAGGTAGCCCCTTCTCAGGTCATTGAAGGGAACTCTACCTCTTTCCTCTTCTCGGCTGCCGCTCATTCCAATACAGGCCTCGGCTGTGATGTGACATTCTCATCAGAGGCCCAACCCAATGCTGCTGCCTTGTCTCCAGTTTGACCCACTGGCACTCAACCAAAACAATCCTCACTACCTCATAGGTAGTCTTCTTTAGATAGTCTAGTCCAGTGAGGCCAAGTTCACTAATCCCCTTGTCAGACTTGCCATTTGTTGGAAGAACTAACACAGAGTAAACTCTCTTGGGGATTGTCTTAAGGCCTGTAAGGAGGCTAAGGATGCTGAAGATGATGTAATGTGGTTATTGAGGAGCTTAAACTCTTCATGTGAAAAAAATAAAAAAATAAAAACCAACAACAACAAGTGGACTTTACGAACCAGAAAGATAAAAGAACGAATTATAAAACATTAATTTAATTTAAATGACTAGGACTATGGGCTTAAAATTTTGCAATTACTAAAAACAAGTACATGTAGTACCTGACGTTTCTCTCCTGTGACTGATGATGCCACGTCACAGAATTTTCTGTGTTTTCTTTAAGTGAGATGGCCCCCTCCATGTGTGTGTGCGTGTGTGTGTGTGTGTGTGCGCGCGCGCGCGCGCGCGCGCGTGTCTACTTGGCTTTGAACATTAGTTGTCAATTACAAAGTCAAAGGACAAGTTTTAACTTCCTCCTGTATCCATGTTACTAAAAATTCCTCTTCAGGCCCTATCTAAAATTAAGCTGTTCCTCTCTGAGCCCAGCCTTGTCAGTGCTGCCACCTACAGGAAGATATGGTAGCAAAACAGTGAGACTTCCACAGGAGAAAACCTCAGTCCTCTGTCCTGACAAGGATCTCTTGAAGCAAGCCAGAAACTATAAAAACCAGTAAATGCAAATATTCTGGCCCCTTTTCCCACCCTCCATCTTCATTGCCCAGGTATCCCACACACAAATGGTTTTCAGCGACTTAACTGTGATACAATGTAACATCATGACTTTCTGCAGGCATGTGGGGGTGGGGGGGTACGTGTCCTGTGGGTTTACCTGTTTGGGAATATAGATATTTTAATATAAACTCTAGTGATGTCATGCCTTAGGTGCCGTCTAACTTTTTTTTTTTTTTTTGAGACTCGGTTTTTCATTAGCCTGGGCCTCACCATCTTAGTCAAGACAGACTGGTCAGCAAGCCTCAGAGCTCTAGTGCTGAGATTCCCAGTGATGGGCACCAAGCACAGATTTTTTAAATGTCTTTTTTGGGGGGAAATGAACTTAGATCTGCCATGCCTAGGGAGCAAGTATCTCAGCAACTGAGTGATCTTCTCCACTCAGCTCTTTAGCTTTGAGCACACAGTTTTTTTTCCTTGATGCTGTCTCCTTGTTTGTTTTGAAACAGGGTCTCATATGACTTAGGCAATACTGTATATTACGAAGTTTGGGTCTGACCTTGAACTGTTCATCTCTCTGCCTTTACTTATCAAGTTCTGGGATTACAGGTGTGCCACCACACCTGACTGTCTGCATTTTTTAAAGAATATACAAATATAAGTCTTCGATGTATCTATCATTTAAGTTTGAGGTCCCTTTTTTACCCAGACTGAAGTGTCACATGGGAAAGTAGGAATTATGTAGCATGAAGAGAAAGGCTGGATGACATAGCGAATCAAACATTGACTTTTCACCAGAAACGCACAGGCTTCCATCTGACCAATCCTTCCCTCCAATATGAGTAGTCTTGGCTTTGTGCCTCTAGGCGACAGTAGTCTCTGTGCAGAAAACCACTGTTTAGAGTCGGGCACAGCAGGAGGTCATGCTAAGTTGAGAGCTAGGACTTCATTTTGCGAAGAGGATTAAATAAGCCCCCACTTAAGACTGACAGAGAGGGAGACGCTTCCTATCTCAGAATTCAACTCATTGGAAATGGCTAACATGAACCATGCTTGCCCTTATTTGGAAGGAGTAAGGGCCGCCGTTTGCAACTAAGCACACCTATATTTACAGTCTTGCTGCATCTTATTTATCTGGCTATTCCTCTGATAAACAGTAAAACAGTTTCCCAGCAACTCTTCAATGAGATCATCCCAGCTCTGACTCAGGGTAGATGAACGTGGTGAATTGGTTAACTCAAGCGTTTGTTCACTCATGTCCGTGTAGTGTCCTGGTGAGCTGGCTAAGGAAAACCAATCTAAAGCCTGACCCAAATAATGGCTTCTAGAGAAGGCACCCAAGGAGGTAATTCCTATTCTGTTGTCTCTGGTCCAGGTGCTACACAAGAATTTAGAAAACAGTCCTCATTAAAAATAAATATCTATAGGAGACTGTGCTGCCTATCAGCTGCATCAGAGCAGGGGGTCTAGGTCTTCTCCATGCATGGTGCTTGGTTGGTGCAAGTCTCTGTGAGTTCCCCTTGGCCCAGATTTGTTGGCTCTGTTGTTCTGTTGTTCTCCTTGTGGAGCTCCTGTCCCCTTCAGGTCCTTTTATCCCCCAACTCTTCCCTAAGCCACCCTGTGCTCTGCCCCAAAGTTTGGCTATGAGTCTCAGCATCTGCTTCCATGGTGAGTAGGATGTGCCTCTGACATGGACCCTGCTGCCCTCTCATTGATTACTTCCCCCTGGCAGGACACCCATGGCAGCCTGCAAGGAAGAGGATGCAGGTAGTCCAGGTGAGACTTGATGGTTTGAGGTCAGATGGTAGTAGAGGAGGGGGGTCTCCCTTTCTGAGGACTAGGGAAGGAGCAGGGAGGAAGGAGAGAGGGTGGGACTAGGAGGAGACAAATGAGAGGGCTAAAGTGTGTAAATTAAAAATAAACATTATATACGCAAGGGGCCAACTGTTGCTGGCAGGGTGTTGAATAAAAACAGAACTGTGAGTTTAAAGAAGTATGGAGCGGGACACAGAACTGCATTTCTACTGTAAACTCCAATAGCTAATTTAACAGCCCTCTCACAAGGCTCTTTCATTCACGTTGGCAGATGGGTATGAAACTGTAGCCTGAGACTGGTTCATATACTGCTCAGTTTCTTATCTGGAGTGGTACATGTGTTGCTTTTTTACTGATACCTTGGGTTTCTGATTTGACTTTCTTCCTGGCAATGACCCGACTCGTCTTAGTGTAGGCCTCCAATAGCCATATTATCACTCATTTCTGAACTTTTCATTGAACCTTGAGGCCCACCTTTGCCTTGTCAAATTTGTGACATTTCTCCAGTCATTCCTAGTGTGACATTCGTGTTTGATTCCCTCGTCAGAATCATGATTCTGCCGTCGTGCACTGTCCTGGTTCCTCACAGTGTCAACACAGCGAGTCATTCTAACTCTTAAGAAAAAAGGTCCCTCCAGCAAAGGAAAGCCACGAGGAAAGAGGCAGAGGGGAGTGGAAACAGTAGGGAGAAGAGAGGTCAGATAAGCGGAGCACTTCAGAGAATGTGGGGGCAAAACTAGAGCGAAGGTCTCCTGGGAAAGGTTCTGTGTGGTCCCGTAAAAAGTTCTCTTAGATGGTTAAGTCATACTTTGGTAGTCTACTGTGGGAAAGAGAAAATATAAAAAATATCATTTTCCTCAAGAAAGTTGGAAAGATTTTGCCTTAATGAACTGTCGAAGGAAATTCTGAGGGGCACAGTGGGATAGTGTCAGGGGGACAGTGAGGGAAGCAAAGAAAGGTGGGACAGAGAGTAAGAAGGAATCATAGGCACATTTGGTAATGTGCCATGCTAAGAACTTGTGAAAATTCCCTGGGGGTCTGTTGACCCCTAATACCACCCACTCCTGAGTCTCCAGATAGTTATTTTGATGGCAATTAGACTAAGAGTAAATGTGTATGTGTGCACATGCATGTGTGTGTGTGAGTGTACATGTGAATGTGTGTGCTCGTGCATGTGTGTGTGTGTGTGTTTTAATAAAGAAGGCTTATGTGAAATTGTTTCATGGGAAAATCTATCCCCAGAGCAACATAGAGTTCATTCCCAGGCCTGTCTTTTGGCCCCTTGGAAAAAAATAAAAAATAAAAAAGGCTGACTTGAAGGTTTGGTTTAAGAATGCCTGGTTTAATCCGTGCTGTTAGGACCTCACACTCTTAGAAATTAATTGGGTCAGTCAACATGCCGGAAGTAGCAGAACAAAGCTCAAATGCTTTAGTAAATCCTAAATAGGTGCTTTAAGTTCACTCTTGTTTTTTCTCATTTATTTATCTCCCTACCAACAAATTTCTAAGTATTCAGAAAGAATGAGATAAACTTTTATAGCACATAAACTGTCGACACTTTGTTGTATGATAGAGGGTGAAATATCCAACAAATAAAGCAAACTCTGAAAATATTGCTTTAGTTTATTTTCTGCTTTGAATAACTTAACAAGCATGGTACTCGAAGGCATTGATAATTCAGATATTTTATAAATAAAGAATGTGGCATAAGTTTTTCTTAAACCATAAACATAAGAAATTCTCTATTTACACAGTTGAAGTTCACTCTTTTTCATTTTAAACTTTTCTTTAAATGATATGAAAAGTAGAATGGACAAGATTATCTCCTAATAACTCAAAGATATCAACAGACTTATCTTTAACCAGAGGATCAGGGAGTCTAAAAATTACACTAAACACACAGACACAGACACAGACATACACACACACACACACACACACACACACACACACACACACCAAAAAAAGACTTCAAAGTTGTTTACACATATTTTTAGCTAATCTAAAACTTCCTAGAATGAGATACAGAAAAAATGCTTGGAATAAAATTTGAGGCCATTCACAGTTTGACTGGAAAATTTTTGAAAATTAGTGAGTTACTGTTCATCAAATTCTGTGGTCCCCAGATCGAAAACAACACAAAATTGAGATTGCTAGAAATCAACAGAGCCTTGCAGACTCACTGAAAATGAAGAAGTTATCAAGCCATTAAAGCTTTCTGCTTTATAGGGACATGGATTGGCAGAGAGATAAAAATCACAAATGCTCTAAGGAAAAAGCAGAGCAAGGCAAAGCTAATGGTAAGAACATCACAGCGAAGCCACTTTTGTTGTATTAACAGTGTTTAGATGTCACCAAGTGCAATGTGCTTGACACTCACACCATCCCAGAGATCACCCCCAAGTTAAAATCTTTACGACTGCCAAGGAGATTCCTGATGGATAAGGTAAGAATTACAGAGGTCAGCCAGCCGAGAGTTTAATCGTACCTAAATAGGAAGAATTTAAGATCAAGACGTGTCAGAGAAGCTTCTGAATAAAGATAAACTCTCATTTTATTGTTAATACTAAAACAAAGTAAAGCCAAAGTAAATGAGATTCCAAAATCATTTTTCCCTTTATGATACCTCACATAAACAAACTGCTTGCAGTCATGTGAACCAATAAAAATGTTTGTCATGGCTACTTTGGTTGGGAATAATTGGGCTTCCTTGCATGGCTTGGAGACTTACCACTCTGTAGACCACCAGAGATGCGGCCATTTCCATGCCCATAGAAGTCCGGCTTGCTCTGGGTGTAATTAACAACCTGGCTAATCATTCTAAATGTTTTACATTCTCTATTGTACTACTTGGTCCAAAAGCAAAGAAAGGACAACATGAGCCCAATGGCATTTACAAGGGGTCGTGGCCTCTTGCTCTGTTCTGTGTACTGACATGGGCATTGAGTTCTCATTTTTCTTAATAGCCACCATGAAGCACAAAAGATTTTCAAAGTGTTCTTGTTTTGTAACTAAAAGTTGCCCTTTGATCATCTCAACATTTTCTTGTCCCCCAGTCCCCAGGAGCCACCACTCTGGGCTGTGCTTTCATATATTTGTCTTTTTGAAATTCCACACACAAGTCATGCAGTATTTATCTATCTGTTCTTAAGTTAATTACTTAGCATAATGTCCTCAGAGTTGCGTGGTCACAAGTGGCCAGATAGCCTTCTTTTATGCCTGAAAAAAAATATTCCAGAGCATATGCAGCGTATTCTAAAATTTCTCAATAGTTTTCTTGCATATATTGGCTATTGGCTATATGTTAAAATTAATATGGAAGTGAATATTCACAAATATATCCATGTTTAGTCTATATAGATGCACATAAAATTGCTGTTTCATACAACATTTCTGTGTTTAATTTGTAAAGTAATCTACATGCCGCTATGGATACCATTACAGATAATGGTTATATCAATCTAAATTCTCCTCAACATATAAAAGGATTTTTCTTTCTGCATACTCTTTTGGACACTTGTTATTTATCTTTAGTTCTTTTCATTCTAGTCGTCCTAAATGGTATAAGACAACACCATGGCTTTGAACTCTGTTGTTCTGATTCATGACACTGAATGCCTTTTCATACACTTGTTTTTTTCTGATATGAAAAAGTATCTCCTGGTGTTACCTAACTCTACCTGTGTGCTTTTACTTTTATACTGGCTTTAGGAACTGTTTTTATTCTCAGCTTTAAGAATTATTGGATCAAGGAATGGCCAATTGAGCAAATACACTGAAATAACTCAATACTTTTTCAGTTTGATATCCATGTGTTTGTTTTAAGAGTAGAAATCAGAATCAGTAATGTGATCAAGACTGAGAAATTTTCCATTTGAAACAATCAGATGGCATTTTGTTTTTCCTGTTTGAGAGCTATGTATGTTCCTAACTTAGGCCTACGGAAGAAGTAGAAGCATAAACGCAGAGCACGGAAGTCTCACTGACCCGCTGTTGGTGCTCACACTGAGCTTCCTGAAACTGACAGACAACAACTGAACAAAAACCAACACTCTCAGTCACAGCAAATGATAAATATGTTTATTGACTAATTTTTTGTGAAACAATGAAACTATGATGAAAATTTGTAAAATAACTTTAATGTACTACTCTAATTTATTTAAAGATTGATCTAAAGGAGGAAAAGTAAAAATAAATCTTTTTGACTATTTCCTGGCTAACCAAAGGTAAAGGAGAGCATATATGTCTATTGTATGGTTTAGCATTTCTTGCAAATATTTCAGTGAAACAATCATAAAATGACTTGATATACAAAACTATCATTTAATGTAGAAGGGAGAAATTTGTGCAAAATAATCGCATGATCTAATTGGCTTTGGTCTCTTCAATGAGTAGCTAATTCTTCAATATTATTTGTTACATTAGTGGCAGAGGGCTTTGTGACTATAATTCACCTTATTCTTCAAAATACTAAAAGTTGTAAATGATTTTCTGTACCTTCTGACAAATTAAATATTAGAATAAATCAGTTTCTATCTATCTGTGTGTCATAACCAATATCTGTTTACTTGCATTTATATTTTTGTTAGGCAATATTATATTTTTCTCTTATGACCGTCATCTTCCTGTATCTCCTAATATGAAATGCATCTCAGCATATTCTGCTTTATTTCTACTCCTAATGATATTGACTATCACCATAAACCACTGGTTCTCAACCTTCTTGATGCTATATTCCTTTAATACAGTTCCTCATGCTGTGATGACTTCCAGCCATGAGATAACATTACTGATACTTCATAACTATAATTTTGCTACTGTTGTGAATAATAATGTAAATATTTCATATGCAAGAGATATGATATGTCACCTGCAGAAGAATCAAGACCCACAGGTTCAGATCCACTGCCACAGACTAACAAAAATCATTAGAATGATTTCCTATGGTTAAGGATTAAACATAGATCCTTAACCTGCATCTACTACATCATCATTTGTATCCAGTCTTCACATGAGATTTCCTCCTCTTATTCTTTTCACATCTGAGTCTTGTGTCTTTTGTTCTTTTTTTTTTTTAATCACGTATTGTCCTTGGTGCTTCCTCTGATGCAGTTGTCCTCCTTTGTCCCTTATAGTTCCTCCCATTTTCTTTTTCTTTTTTATTATTTCCTATTCATTCTAATTCAGGCTCATCTGATATGTCAGCTTTGTTCATTATGCAGTGTAAATACTTTAAGATACCTAAACAACATCTATCTTTTGTTCATTACAATGTACGATTCTCTGCATTGGCTCCTGAAAATAGTACTTCCTGTGTCATGACTCATCGTGTATTTTTTTTCCACATAAGAATGAGCAAATAACAAAAGAACAAGACAATCAAAATCCACCATCTTCCTGTTAATGTAACTGTTGCCTTTTCCCAGTGTTTTTACCGTCTATGTCAATGGAAACTGGGGACAAGCTATAAGAAAGGCTATGTGTCAAGAAGGGGTGATATTTCTGAATAACATAGCCCTAGTATGAGAGCTGACCACAAAGAAAGAAAGGTGTCATTAACACAAAGAAAAAGGCAGACACACATAATTTTATACAAAATGCAAATTTTAAGGACCTTCAGACTAAAGCATATCCTGGGATGGCAGCAAGCAAGGAGGATGTCGGCATGGTAAGGCAGGCAGACAGCATTCATATGTTAGACCACATAAAGGTAATTTTGCACCTATAGGCCTAGGCTTTCTCCAAAACAATTAGCATACTTAGCATTGTAATCAAACAGTTCAAATATCAGTAATCAGTCTAATAAGCTTGGTCAATCACCTTAATGGCTTCAATATGTTCTATAACATCTGGGATGGGTGCTGGGGTCACCTGACAGGCAAAATGATGGTTATGATCAATCAAGATGGTAATACTCACACCCTGATGGACCTCTGCAGACACTGATGCAGACTCATAGAAAATGAAACAGAGAAGAGCAAGCCTGTACTTTTCCTATTAAGCACCTAAGAGAAATATGAGGAAAACAGAAGTTGTTTGTTCCTCCTTGCTTGTTCAGTTTGCTTTCAAACAGCTCTCACGACCATCTGCCCAATGGCATCACCAATACAATGATCTGACCCCTCTCACTTCAGCCATTAATCAATAAAATTCCCTATTGACCATCCTATAGGCAATCTGATGAAGGCATTTTCTCAGTTGTGTCAAGGTGATAAAAGATAATCAACCAACTCATCTTCTGAGGCATCAAATAGGAAGCAGGCCACAAAAGAGTCTGAGCAAAGCAAGCTTCAGAAAAGCATTGAGTATATAGGTTAGCCCTCAGGCAGCCTGAGAGAAGAAAGGCATAATCAATTTATGATTTCTATAGGAGTCTCTAAAAGTGTATTTTTTATACTTTTATTTTATTAAATATGTATAATATATATGTATAAAACCAACTACATACAGCAGGGAGAGCCATGTGACAATCATGAGAATAGTGAGTTCTATACATGTTACATTCATAGTGACTTGGCCATCTGCATTCGTCTCGTTTGAAGTAAGTATTTTTCCTATCTTGTTGGGTCTAGATTTCTGAATGAGATTCAATATTTATCCTATCTCAACTCTAAAAGGCTTAACTTCTTTATCTTGATCTAAAACGATCTTGTCCCCTAACCAACTAAGCTTGGTTGTAAAACTATACTATCTTGTCTTCAATGCCCCTCAGAGACTTGAGAAGGAATAAAACTTAAATTCCTAAAAGTGTATTTTCTAATCATTCTATAAACAAAGGAACAAAAGTGCCTCTAATATTTTTATACTACACAATTCTACTTTTTTTTCTGTTAAATGAATGAGCTATAATGAACAGAGTTATGAGTTCTATAATGGCTAAAGTAAGTGGATATCTGTGACAACTCAACAGCATTTGTTTTCTTTTTTGTTGTTGTTTTTGTTTAATTAATTTATTCAAATTACATATCAATTGTTATCCCCTCACTTGTATACTTCTATTCCTCCTTCCCTCCCACTTTCACCCTATTCCCCTCCCCTAGGTCTGTGACAAAGGGGACATCTTCCCCTGCCTTATGGTCACAGCTTATCAAGTCTCATCTGGTAGCCTGTTTATCCTTTCTCTGAGTGCCACCAGGCAACAGTAGCATTTTCTTTCTTTCTTTCTTTCTTTTTTTCTTTTTCTTTCTTTTTTTTTTTTCTTTCTTTTTTTTTTTTTCTTTTTTGGTTTTTTGAGACAAGGTTTCTCTGTGATAGCTGTCCTAGACTCACTTTGTAGACCAGGCTGGCTTCGAACTCACAGTGATCCACCTGCCTCTGCCTCCCAAGTACTGGGATTAAAGGTGCACGCCACCACGCCCGGCCCAACAGTAGCATTTTCAATGGAAGTCTCTTTGATACCTATTTACTGATTTTTCTCGTATGGCCTAAATATTGTTGAAAGTCTTAGTTATTATAGTTGCGATTAAAGCAGTGGTGTGCTTTTATGGCCTTGTACAGCTTACCTGTCAGTGTTGGATATCAGAAGAGGACAAAGAATTAAATATACATTGATATCAAGAAGTAACAGGAGTCAGGAAAAAACAAAGGGATGAGAAAGGTAAAACCTAAGTGCTGCTGAGTATGCTGTGGTATTCTAAGGAAAGTTCTCTCTGAGAAGTAGTATTTGAGTGAAGGCCTGACTGAAAGGAGAGAAGAACTGTTTGGAATTTTGGATGATCAAGATTCCAGATGGAGGAAACAGCCCATGCTAAGGAGCTGAGACCAGAACAAAGATGACTCGTTCAAGGAATAGCAAGGTCAGATCAGCTGATGTGTTGTAAGAGGAAGTCTATGGGGGAAGATGTGAAAGAGTTAACCAGATTCCCCCAAACCCCTCGCAGGCCTTTAGATATTATCTGACTATGCTGGGAAGCCATGGGACTGTTCCTAGCGGGAGAGTAAAAGATTGGAATCTCTTCTTTAGAAGCCTTTCCTGGCTTCAGAGAAGAGAATGTGCTGATAGACAGCAGAGGCGTAGACACAGATTACCAGGGAGGCTAGTCCTGAGACCGATCAAGAACGTCTTCTGGCTCTTTAGCCTAAACACATTTTATGAACTTTGGAAATACTGGAATACATTAGAGTAGAAATCCAAGGGCTCAATTTGGGGTGTGTTGAGTTTGACATATCTATTAGGTAATCAAGTGAACACACCAAGCTGTCAGTTCATCATATGGAACAAAGAGTTTGTTGAAAGTCAGAATAAAAGATTAATTAGGAACCAGAAGAATGTAGGCAATATTCAAAGCTGTGTGTCTAGATGAGAGCATGTAGAGTGAAATTATAATCAAACAAGCAAGCAAGCAAACAACCCCAAACCTTAGTTTAAGAATAAACCATAAATACTCCAGTTGTTAAACTTGCAATAATCCCAAGGGCTAAGAAAAAAAAATAGGTCAGTAGTTGAGATTCACTATGTCTAATATTCTGGAATTCTTCAGGGCCCAGCTAGATGGCTCAGCGGGTAGAAATGCTTGTGCTCAGGCTTAACAACCTGAGTTTCATACCTGGATCCCACAAGGTGGCAGGAGAGAACCAACTGCTGAGAGAGCTGTCCTCTGACCTCAACATGTATTTTGTGGCACACGCGTGTGTGTGTGTCTGCATGTGCACACACACACACACACACACACACACACACACAGACACACACACACACACACAGACACACACATGGAACCAAAGATTGAACACCAACCGTTAGCTTTAGACGTTTGGGGCCCAGTAGCCTTTGGAAGATTAACTTTATTATAGTGGTAGAAATAAGAGCCAGAATGGATATATGCTCAAGAGAGTGGGAGAAGTGAAAGAGTAGGACCAAAGCAAAACAGTTTCAGAGAAGCTTTGCTATAAAGGATTACAGAGAAATGGGCCGCTAGATGGATGCAATCCTAAGCATGTGGGAGGGTTGTTTTACTGTCAAGGTTGGAGGTTTGTGTGCTAATGCAAATGGTAGGACAGAAAAAGGGAGGAATGAACAACACCTTAGAGAACAGGAAAACACTGTCTAAAATCTTTACATGGGTGAGAGAAAAGGAACAGCAATGTATTGGCTCACAAAACCCAGATACTCATCACTGAAAGAGAGTGAGAGTGGTGCATGGAATTCCTGACACATGCAATGACGAAAAGCAGAGATAGAAGATAAGAAATAGATATCCTTATTAATTCTACTTTGTAACTATAGGGTTTGAAAACAGAAGTAGAACATAGGGACAGATGACATTATTTAGGCACTAGAAAGTGAGGAAAGCCATGTGGTACTTAGGTTTGCGAGACTAGATCAACAGGACACAGTCCTACTATGTACTGTAGAAGTAAATGCTTGGGACACATCCCATGCCACAGCTCCTGTATACTGACTGAGGCACGTTTCTGCCTACATCAGCAGTTCTCAACCTGTGGATTGCAACTCCTTTGGGGGATGTCACATATCAGATGTCCTTCATATCAGATATTTACATTATGACTCATAACAGTAGCAAAATGACAGTTATGAAGTATCAACAAAAATCCTTTTATGGTTTGGAGTCACCTCACATAAGGAACTGGATTAAAGAGTTGCAGCATTTGGAAGGTTGAGACCCACTGTCCGAGAGGTGGCTGAGCATCTAGCTGCACAAATGTTTAATCTGATCACCTGCCTCAGCAGTATCATGTAGCTCCAACTTCTACCCTGGGGTTTCTCCGCAGCTGCTATGTCAATTGCAACTGAATTCACCAGCTGAGAGCTCAAGGCAGTTAAGAATCCAGGGAATAAATCATGACCTTGAATAACAGAAGTCATGAGTAAATATGCCCCTTCAACTCTTCGGGAAATTTGTATGTGCCTTGTAGAAGGTTCCCCAGATGAATCCCAGCAGTGAGTCAAGGCTCCAGGGGTGGCGAGCTATTAATACAACATAGATTATCTTTCCTTCTCTGTTTTATTTTTCTCACTGCTCCACTTCTGCTCCTTCAGTCATGTGCCAAAACAAGCTTGTCTCAGCCTGCTTTCTGGGAATCTCAAGCAAAGTCACCTGCCACCAGACAGGAACATACTGAATAGCCCTTCCCATATGGGGCAGTGACTTCTCCTTAATCTCTTACTGTCCTATTGTTGATTACTCTTATACATGACTACATGGCTCTGGAGAAACTGTCTGCTTTTGTGGACACAGAGTTTAACAATATAAATACATATATCTTTTCTGAAGAATGTTGGCAGATCCTTCTAGAGGCCATCTATTTACACTGAACCGCATGCGCCAACCAGTGAAAAGTAGGAAAAGAAAAGACATCAAAAATATGAAAGTAAAAGAGTCCAAATGACAGTGTGTCCATTCTTACTACTTTGATAGATAACTGTATGAACGGTAAGAAAGAGGGGGTTTGCTGTAGATGCCTGAATTCTTTTTCAGCCTCCCTCCCTGGGGTCCCTCACTCCTTCTCCCTGGGACAGCCTTCTGTTGTTCTTGGCCTTCTCCTCTCAATCAGCTCCAGAGAGCAGCTCACCAGAGAGCCGGACAAGTACTTGTTGGCTACAAACCTTTTCAGGTGGTTGGCCTCCAACCTGAACTATTGGGAAGGGCTCCTAGGAGCGATTGTTTTCCAAGGCAGCTGCTCTCTTCCCACTACCCATCTGGGGGGAGTTGGGAGGAAGTCAGAACAAAGAGGAGCACCACAGAACACTGTCAGGTGGAGAAGTAGCCGATCCCCCTGCCAAGCAAGCAAATCCCTCTTCAGGGCTCAGCTGACTCCCTGCATCCCCTTGGATCTGCCTACTGAGGGTCAAACTGTCTCCCTGGCCAGCCGGCTTGCTTCATGATTCTTGGAAACGCATCTGTATCTTTCATAAAATCTTACAGGGAACATCCAGAACATTCATAACATGTTCATAAATATAAATCTTTAAATGAAATGATTCCCCACCTCTTGGATGAAATGAACTTGTTGAAAAAAGAAGCATTTGGCATCCCTCGGACAGCTCTGGATCATGTGCTGTTTAAGTAGCTGTCAGCTCGCTGTGTGGTTCGTTGACACTTGGTTCTGTAACGGTGCTTAGAGTGAATAATGCTGTCTACACAGAAAGGGTAAAGAAAACAGTCATACAAAATTCACACTGCAGGCTGGGAGATGGTGAGAATAAGAATTTGTGATAGGCCTGTTCAATCTAACGTCCAAATTCTCTTCCCATGCAACCAACAAGAAATCAAATATTATTATACCCAAATGCCACATGGACAGGTTTGGTCTATTTTCATAAAAGAAAAAAAAATAATGGATGGATAGAAAGAGTAACATGAAGGCATCAAAAACAGCTGAATAAACTTTCCGTAGTCTAGGGAGAAAGAGATCATGTGACTTACATTTAACATACTGGCTCTTATATACTTGTGTGCGTACATTGAAGGTTTGACTTACATTTCGAAAAATGTGCAGCATACACTAACTAGCTAACTAACTAACTGAATAGAACATAATCCAAGGGAGTGATAAAATCATGTAAGTATAGTCATGCTTATGTGTTTTACTGTTCCTCTAACAGTCAAAAGTATTATGAAACTGATTATTTTGTATGCTTAACATATATTGTTATTGGTTAGCGTTATTAGAGGGCAGGGAAGCGTCTGGGGATGGATATTTCTGTATTAAAGCTCATTTAGTAATAAATATGTCCTCATTCACTCCTACCAGGATTCTAAGCTGGTTAAAAAGTCTACAGACATTAAGTAAAGGATGAGATTTTTCTGGAACTTATCTCACGGGTGTCTTTTATAACAACTGACATTGATGTCAGAAAGCTGGGCTGTCCCCTTCTTCTATCCGCTGATTTTTGGAATCCTAGAAAATTTGTTTAATCAAATGTAAAACAAGTAGGTTGAACCATATGATGTCTTTATTTCCCTTATCTCAAACACCTGATTATCCCCCAAAGAGATGGTCAGGTTCACCCAGGTTGCATACTTAAAGCTGAAGCGGACAACCTCATGCCTGCTCTCCTCTCTTACTCAGCTCCCAGTCCTCTGCTATCTTGAAATGTCTCCCACGCAGCGTATTGTCCTAAGAGATTCTGTTACAAGCAGATCCATTACTGGCCTTCAATATTTTCTAATTAGTCTTCAAATTACCAGCTGCATAAAGAAACAGGTTCCTGGGAGGTGTGTGTCTCTGACATGTTCCACTTTAGGAAGTGCTGAGAGCAATGTAAAGCTCAAAGGGGAATCCAAGCAACAGTAAGCTGAGACTCCATTGCAGTGTTTGGGGCAAACACCATCGACACAAGCTTATCTAAGAGGGATACATTTTTCAGGGACATTCTACCACTTTCCCCCTTTATACATCATCCATTGTTCATTGTAGAACATAAAAATCCTTTGCAGCCGTTGATCACCTTCCCTTTATGCTCCCTCTGCCATTCACAGAAGACAGCACAGCCAAGACTGCTTCTAGAGTCAAAACGACATCATCTAGTTTATGCATGCTACAAGCCATGAATGCTTGTATAACGGGGAAAGAAGATCCTCAATATTCCAAGCATTGATGTTGCACATTTAACATCCAAATGCAAATACCTCTGACTTGTAATCATTGTCATCATTGAAAATGTAGAAAGCATTTGGGCATGTCACCAAAAGCTACTTAATTTTCCTGTTTCTTTGAATAACATTCTGTTTTTCAACTTACTTAAAACTTTTCTCGAATCCGTTTGTCACACAAGATTTTTAAATATTTTGAGATGTCGTTTGTAAGCATAAATACAAAACACAAGAAAACTACATTATTATGTAATATAACCCCTAGGGGCAAGGAAATTACAGGATTTTTTTTTTCAAAACAGAAAACATGGTAATAAAGAAACATGTTAATCTTAGCTGAGTTCCTAAGCTAAATTTAGCATATTTATTTCCACCCCTTTATCCCGCTAAATCTGTTTAATTAGCACATTGCTTGGCAGTTTGTTATTCTGTATGAATATTCGTTGTTATTAGATTCCATATGTAAAATTCCAAGTGGTAAATCTAAATGTGTTAATTGTACGTAAATGTATCCCCTAAGTAGCTTTCTTTACTCGACACTCTTTAGGAATTCATTAGAAGAAAGGACTTCTACAGATGGCTTTGAAATAGAATTCATAATAGCTGTGTACGGCTGTGTGGATGGATGCAAAACCTGCTTGTCAGTATACTTTGAATAGAAAGCTGGGAGTTACAGAGAATATGGACCCAGAGCCTCACAGAAAGAATCCGGTAGAAACAACCACCCCTGCCTGCCATGAATTTGAGAAAAGCTTGCAGTCGCCTTTCTTTTCTTGTTCCTCCTCCTTCTCCATCAGACTTGACTCAGCCTGAGAGGAGGCTTATACATGACCATATAAAGTAGCTTCTAAGAGACTATCAGAAATGCTGACCTGCAGTGCTTAAAAATTACCCCCATTTATCTCCAGCCCTCTTCCCCGCTGCCATCTCCCCTAATGCTGTGGACAGGGTAAGCATCCTTGTTGACCCAGTGGCACAGCTATCTTTGGCCATGTGCAAAGAAAAACCTGCTAATTTAAAAAGATAACTTGATGTTCTGGGTCTTCACACTGGTACTTCTCCCTTCCTGTTTTTCCAGACAAGCCGGAAGAAGATATATACAAAATTATGCAGCCAAACTATTATGGAGGTTGCAAAATTTTATTTCCTGTGAAGAACTAAGGTTTAATTAGCTAAAAAGGAAGTGAACACAAAAATGATAAGTAAAAGTTGGTCCCTGTCTCTCTTTGAGATTATCCTCAGTACTTCTGAACTTTATTATCCAAACAACGAGGGGAATAGCGTGACTTGGCGCCTCCAATAATCTCACACTCATTATTGCTCATGTAAAGTCGTGAAGGGGCTGTCAGTTCTTGCAATGGCTTTGGACTAAGGAGACGTAAACCTCAAAAGGTTTGGGATTTGGAGCGAGTTCAGATATGCTTCCAGTATTTGGCCGCTTGTCTAAAGCTTATCCGAACTATCGGAACCTTTTAAGTCTTCAGAATTGGCCTGGAAATTTCTGGCTTTTTCCGGGCCCTGGCTTGGAACCACGTTAGGATGGGCTTTTATAAGGATTTTTGGCACCTCGGGTTCTGATGTTGCTTACAAACTGCAAACAAAAAATATTAAAGAATAAAATGTTCTTTAAGTGTGTGGAGCATCCATATTTGGGGTTTTGTGAAAACATGGGTTTTTGTTTGTTTGTTTGTTTTTTTCCAAGTGAATTGATTTAAAAGTCTTCATGTACCAATCTGATAATCTAAGAGCCAGAAAAACACTTGTTTGACTGTCAAGAGCTGAGGAATTTCTTTTCATGTAGAATTTTCTGGTTAAGTAGATAGGGTCACAGCAAACAAGAACAGGTTGGTCACCTAGTATGACATTTCAACAGATAATCAAATCCTGGGCATGTGCACAGCAGAACGCAATACTATCATTGTTTAGTTAGTATGTTTACTTCTGCTATTTTTATATAAGCTGATCTTTGGCTAGCACCAAAGACTTAACAGATAACCATTTGTTTCCTACTGATCCTGTGGCATGAGCTGCAACCACTTTTGATTTAAGTTCAAACGTGAGCGTAATTTCACACAAAAATAAGCAATGATGTTTGAAAATAAAATGTAAGCAAAAGGCCTTTTGACTTGTACCCAAATGTCATGACTGTGATCAAAATTCATCTTTAGAAAACGCAAAGGCAAAACATGTTCAAATGACTATTCAACCAAGTATTTTAAGATAGTATCCTGGGTTAAAATGCAGCTGAGTAAAGAACAACTCTGAGAATTATGAGCCAGATGGTTACTGATAATCTTTCAGTTTAACTCATGGTAACATCACGTCCCTATTTTCTGCAATGATGCGATTTTCTAAAATATATGTTGCATTTTACTTTGTTTCCTCTTCTTGGTTTTGTTGTTGGTTGGTTGGTTGGCTGGCTGATTGGTTGGTTTGGTTTGGTTTTGGTTTGGTTTTGGTTTGGTTTTTTGAGACAGGGTTTCTCTGTGTAGCCTTGGCTAATCCTTTGTAGACCAGGCTGGCCTCGAACTCACAAAGATCCACCTCCCTCTGCCTCCCTGAGGGCAGGGATTTACAGGTTTCCTTTTAAACTGTCTTCAGAGGAGCCCGTCCATTTTTCCATACTTCCAGCTCCTTTCTTCCAAAGACACATCAACTTTCTTTCCTGAGACCATAAAGTTTGGGTGAGATTATATAGGCTACTATCCTTATCAAAGCTTTTGATGTGAAGAAGGTACTATTAATAACAAAAGTGGCCCACGACATACAGCATACTATCAAGAACATTCACTGCAAATGGCTCAGTGTTGGTGTTGGTTACTTTTCATCACTGTGGCAAATGTCTGAGAAAACATTAGAAAGGAGGGGAGATTAATTTTGGCTGGCTATTTGAAAAGTTCAGGCCGTGATCAGTTGGCTTGTGATGGGGAGCAAGAAATAGGACAAGGTTAGTCATATTACTCATATTTTGGCAAATGTGTGTGTGTGTGTGTGTGTGTGTGTGTGTGTGTGTGTGTGTATGAGAGAGAGAGAAAGAGAGAGAGAGAGAGAGAGAGGGAGGTGGGGTGGGATATATCCTTCAAAGTGAAATAACACTTCTTCAAATAGCATCCACCAAATACAACAGGAACCATCAACATATGAGGCTTTTCAGATGTATACTTTATGTCCACACCACCATATGGTCTCACAATATATAATGTACAAAGTGTACAGTCTACAACAGTGGCCAGCAAGGTGCACGGGTCACAGGTTTTAGAATTTGATTCTGAATCCTCATGTACATATTTATTTAATTACTGGGTTTTTTACTTTGCTTTTATCTAAACCCGTGGCATTCTTCTGATGCTATATTTCCCCAGGTCGCCTCTGTGTTCAGGAAGCAAATCTGTTGTTCAGTTCTCTTCTGCTTGCCTGGCTTCCCCTTGTTCACCCTTTCCCCATCCTCTCCATCCTTTTCTTCTTGCTTTTCTGCTTCTGTGGGGTCTATTTGACATTACACATTCTGGTTATTCTTTGGACAAAAGAGAAATTATTATTCTAAAATGACTATAGTTTTTCCCTTTAATAAGCTTTAGCTCATTCTGTCTTTAAATACTTCACATCTTTTTTAACACATTTTTATTGAAAAATAAAATAATTCATATACATCTCATTTTCTATCCCATCCCATGCATCCTCCCATTCCTCCCTCCCTCCCACTTTCACCACTTTAAAATATGTTTTAAATAAGTTTTTTTCCTTTCATGTTCACTATGTTCTGTGAAAAAAAATTGAGGCAAACCCTCCAGTTTGAGGATAGTTTCCTTTTTCCCTTATGTATGAAAATTTGTTGTAACTCTAGATATCTGTTAGTGCAAAGCACACTAGGCATTTTCCTCTCTGGGAGCCTTGTAGCTCAGATGTAGTCACAGCTTGTGGTGACCCTCTCACTTACCAGAGTTCCTTCAGCAGGTAAATCAATCATGCCTTTTCCATGGGCACTATAACCACGGGCAAAATACCCTCAAAATTAATTGGCAAATATATTCACTCAAACTATATTTTTCAAGTAAGAGGCAAGCCTTTGATTAATAACTTTGTTCTAATCTCCATATAGTGATTCAGAATTCTATTGGATGCATCTCAGTCATTTAGGAATATCAGGCATTGTTAAAAATATCTTTGTATGTGCCTCTGTCTCTATCTCTCTATGTGTCTCTCTTTGTCTGTCTCTGTCTCTGTCTCTATTTCTGTTTCTCTCTCTCTCTCTCTCTCTCTCTCTCTCTCTCTCTCTCTCTCTCTCTCTCTCTCTCTCACACACACACACACACACACACACACACAGCATGCTAATGATCACATAATAAATAAAGCGCAGAGTGCTGAGCCAGATTTCTAGGCTTGTATCCCAGTTTTCTATTTAAAATACTCATTAATTTTGTTTTTTTTTTTTCAACATATGAGTCACTCTTGAAGTGGAGTTGTATCCATGTGTGTCTCTCCATTTCTGAATCCTTTATACAAAGGGTTCCCGATGCCTCTGATCCTTTAACGTTGGGCACACAGATATATGAATCCAGTTTCTCTGCATTTCCCACTACTAAGAGTGTTTGGGTTTTTTCCCTCTAAAATCTACTAAACTTGTTACCACCCTGCTTTCTAGTTTCTTAAGCATTGTTCTGGTTGTCTCTACTCTTTCTTTGTGTACTCTCTAATGGTCTTCTTAGTGGATCTCCTGCTGTGAGCACAGTCAAGGACTTGCATCTTGTCTATAATTTTCTTAGAAAGTTTTACTTTTATAAGGATTTATTTTGTTTTTGTTTATGATTAAGTGTGTGTTTCTCATATGTATGGTACCTGCAAAATCCAGAAGAGGGCATTGAATCCCCTGGAGCCAGAGGTTCCAGGAAGTTGTGAACTGCTTGGCGTGGGTGCTGGGAACTGTATGCCAGTCCAAGGCAAGAACAGCAAGCACTCCTTCCTAAGTGCTGAGCTCTCTCTTCAGCCCCCAAAGTTTCATTTAATCTCTCTGGATCTGAAACTTTCCCTCTTCAATCAAAGAAAGTTAAATAGATAATTTCTTAAATTTCTTCCAAATATTTAAAGCATCATACAATTTTTAAATCACTTCAATGTACCTTAAATTAACATTTCATTCACTAATCTTTATGTTGTACTTTCTATTAAAGGGTAAGCTTAGTTTACTACTGAGAGTCTTATGGTATGCGTCAGCCATGCTTTTCATCATTTATGAGCAGCAACAAGACATAAACACACAAATTTTTTTAAAACGTGAAGAAGAGATAATGAGAAAGAGAAAAGACATATTTTAATGTATTTGTAATGCCCTCTCTCTAAGACAATGCTAAGCTGCAGCCCTGTAGCCTAACTTAGTTTGTGGTCCTTGAATATGTGACAAATGAAATCTGTTATAATGTGTGTGGGATGTCCATTACTATGGGCTACAGGTTTCCCCAAAAAGAGGACAGGATCCTAAAATGAAAACTTCAGTTACCTGGAGGTTTACCTCCCAAAGAAATGATCTATCTACTGGGAAGACCTGGAAAGTTTGTTTTGAGATTAAGACCTTATGGAATCAGACTTTTTTGTTTCAAATATAATGTAGATGAGAAGAAAGGGTAAAACACATTTGATTTTGTTATGGCTTTTGAATTATTTTTATGTCTTTGGTCCTACCCTCTCACATAGTCACATAGAAGGCAGCAGAAGTGAGCAAAGGAGCAAACTATACAAACTTTTTTTTTTAAGCTGTTCCTGGTTGTTCCCCCTCTAGACTCATGTAGGACCTCAAAGGACTGGTGTTTAAAGGAAAATGAAACAGACATCCTTGTTGAGACGCACACAAATCACTACATGCCTTTTGAGCAGAACTGCTCTATTCAAACACTATATTTCTGTGAACTATACACTGTATGGTAAGCATTAGGCCCTATTCCTCATAGGTGTTCTTTGACCAGCAGGGGAGACATTAGTTGATAAACGCCCAAATTATGGAATGACCAGCACACAATCTATGGCTTAGACAATGACCATGGTCAAACAAATCCCACCCCTCCCTCTGCATTTGGAGCCAGACTACAGACTGTACACTTCATTCTGCTGTGGAGCGCTGCTGCCTTTCTGTTACTGGGTAAACTAACCAGGCATATCAAGTGAGCTCTCTAACCCTTAATTGATAATGGCAACGAGTCGTGCCAATCATTCAGGAACTCCCCATCCCTGTCTCAAGTAACCTTGTGGATGAGGGTTGGCACATCTCCTGCCTTTCAAACATTTCAAATACAGTTTCTTGCTTTTTTGGCAGGAGTCTCACTGATTCTGGAAGAAGATCAAGATATATCATGTTGTTGCTTTTTCAGTTCTGACTTTGCTGTAGACAAATATGCCCACTGGTTTCTTAGGTGGAGAAACCATTTCTCCTCCTTTTCTCATTTTTCCTTTCTCATTTAGGGGTTCAAGGTGATTTTAAGAATGCTATTAAGCTAGGCCCTGGCAAGCCGGCCCATTGTGCTTGCACTTTAGGTAATGAGCTTCCTATGGAACACTTGTGCATACAGAGCTTATGGCTCATTTCCTTAATTACCATTTGGAGAGACTAAAAAAAACCCTACCCATTCCAACACCATGTCTTATTATGTTTAGCCAAAGGTGTGTGTTAGGAAGCTTAGTGTACTATTCATTTGGTATGGTTTATTAAGACATCAAAGTTGAAACCCTATACATCAGTTTACAATTGCATACAACAAAATTTCTCCAAAGGGGTATTCAAATAACAGTCAGCCTTCCCAGGTGGCTGCTTGTCATCTTTAATAAACTGTTATCACTAACTAAATGGCACCGAAGCCCCAAGAATCAAGCTCATCATAGCCATGGTAGCCACCCTGATGGCTTCAAATAGCTATGTTTTACTTTTAGATGCTTTGCTCAATGATGGGAGATTTTATATTGTATCATAAAAAGCAAATCTTGTAATTATTTCCTGTAGTATGACCACATTATGCCAATAAAGATGCTCTTTGCCTATCTCCTCATCTCCCCTTAGTAATGGAGTAGGAAAGGACAAAGGAGAAGGTGAGTGCACCACACCCACTTTGCGAATGGATCAGAAACAGCTGTAGGTGCTCCTGGAGAAGTAAGGATCCTCAGCGGCTGCTTTCTGACACAATGAAAGGTATCAACCTTGCTTCCTGTTGTTTCATTAACCATAACATTAACCATAAACAGAGAACATTGCTGCTGTGTTTAAGATGGTTATCAATGTTAGCTTTAAGGAGCCTTTTGAAGGTAAGGGTAAGTGGGCCTCTTAAAAGCATAAAGAGAGAAAGAAGGAATGGGGTTTTAGGCAATAAAGAGGTAAGTGTGGGAAACAGAGGGCCCTGAGGGCCAATTTCTGTCTAAACAACATGGCACTGATATGGATACCCAACATGAGCCAAGATACCTAACGCTGGACATCTGGAAGGCTATGAATCAGTGCAAAATGGCTGACACCAGATGTCTGGGGAACCAAAAAGTAAACTGTGATGTCGTCCCTTACATAACTATTTCTTGCAGAATGCCACATAGTGTCTCGGTTTTGTGTATAAATATGACCTTGAGGTCAGAAGTCTCAGTCCTTTGCCTTTTCCAGCCTGCCTGTCTGTGCCTGTCTGTAGGCCTGTGTACCTACCTCTGAGTGGTTTGTGTCCTGGTAAACAGAGGGTGCCTTATCTGTCCGCAGTTCCTCGTGATCTCTTCAACCCATCAGCCGCCTGAGATGCCTCTCCTTTGCTGAGGTCAGGACTCTGGCCTTAGTAAAGGAAGTATCAAACTTAGAAGAAAAATGAAAAAGAATAAAAAAAATTCCTGGCCTGGAGGGAACTAATTGGAGAAATAAGAGGAGAAAAGAATGAAGCAAGAAGCAAATGACCTGTTCACCACATTTCAAAAATAACCAAAGCGGTTGGCTTAGGAACTCCTTGTACCCAATAAGAAATTGATGGTGTGAGCATCCAGTGCTTGGACAGCACGGGCCTTCAGAATTATTAATATTAATAATTAGATGTCAGCACAAAGGACCGCACATATCTTTCATAATTTTTCTAATATATTAAGGCTTAGGTAATAGAAATGAAATACAGATAGCAATAGTCCTGTATAGTTATAACCACTCAGTTCCATTAGGCAAGTCTTTTAAGTCAGAAAATGTACCAAAAGCAAGACCCAAATTAGGCAAGTCTTTTATATCAGAAAACGTACCAAAAGGCAACACCTATATTGAGGTAGAGGTCTCTTAAACAGTTCTGACTAGAGTCCTTAACTTTTAAATGGAGCCATCATTGTCATAAATACCATTGAGACATCAGTTAGCCAGATGTTCACTGTCTCCTTTGGGGGTGATTGGAGAAAAATGTGTAAGGAGATGATTTAAATGATATAGAAGAGATTATTTTTATAGTGAAGGCTATAAAACTCTGAAACATGGTAATTTTGAAGACATAAAATGTCCCTATGATCGTCTCTGCGATGTAACCTAGCTTGCTTGGTTTGAGTTTGGCAGGTTTAAGGTGTAGCGGAAATCAGCTATGTAATTTCTTGGCCTTTTTCTGTGAGAGGACTGAACATTGTGCTTCTTGTGCCTGGAGCAGAAAGATAGTTCCTCTCTCTCTAATCTTGCTTGGTATGCAGCCTAGGTTGGATGCCTCTCTCTCTTTGCTCTCTGAAATTGTCTCCCAGGAAGACTCTTGGGGCCCTGAGAGGGTGGGGGGTGGGGTCCTGAAGTGAAACTCATCTGGTTTTGTTTGGATGTGTGTGTGTGTGTGTGTGTGTGTGTGTGTGTCTGTCTGTCTGTCTGTCTGTCTGTCTGTCTGTGTTTTGTGGTTCATGTGTAGAGGCCAAAGGACAACTGTTTCTTCTCTTATTCTGATTGCTGGGCTGTAGCCGGCCCAGGAGCTTCTTTCTGCCTGATTATCCTGTCTCCACCTCCCCTTTCACCCCAGGAGTTCTGAGATTACAGATATTTGCCACCACATGTGGCTTTTTATGTGGGTTTATGGGATCAAACCCTTGTCAGCAAGCTTGCACAACAAGCAACTTGAATTGCTAAGACATCTCCTTGCCCCGTAAGCAGAATTCTTCAGTTGCTTCGCAGGGTAATTCCCGTATTTTACAGCTAAAGCCTGCTGAACGTCATCACCTTTATCTACATCTCCCTCGGTGTCTGTATCTGGTGAGATCAAGCAGATAGCCCATGGGATGTATGCAAAACCTTTCCATTTTTGAGTGGCTAGTTTTAAACCTTTAAAGCGACAAGAATGACTGTCATCACAATCATGCCATTGGCTCCTTTACTGAAGCACAGGCTGAGATGTTCTGCCTCCTTGTATAAATTAGAGGTGGTTTAGCTGTTAAATGCTTAATTGCTGGTTAACTAGTTATTATATTGGTTGAAATCTATTATCTGAAAAAGCTGCTAATCTATCTTTTTGGTTTCTGAGTCTGCTTGAACACTAGTCTAGTGCTCTGTTGTCAATTCTTGGCATCTTACTCAGCAACTTCTCACACTGCCCTAATGTAACTGAGATTATCGGCTTCATTGTGCCCGGAGAAGTAGGAATTACAGTTTTCCAAACAATCAACAACCCGTAAAATTGACTCATCTTTAAAGCACATCCTGGTTTTGAAAGTGAAACCTAAAAAGGAAGTGCCACAGGCTCATTTGAGCTCTCATTTGTACATGGCAGTTGAGTCATACGAAGAGCTGAGGACTTAAGTGGGTTGACAAGGCTAGGCCCTCTCCGGTAGGATTAACACCCTTATAAAATGTCCTTTGGAGTAGTCTCTATTCCTCCCCCACTTCTACCATTAGGAAACGCAACTGGAACATGACTGTGTGTCAGCGAGGAAATGGGCCCTCGCTGTGCAGTCTGACAGCACTTAGATACGGCCTGCTTGGCCTCCTGAGCTGTGAGAAGTGAGCTGCTGTTTATTCTGCATTCACTCTATCGGATTTTATTATAGCAGCCCAATTTAGTTCAAACTTGGTGTTGTTTATGCATTGAGATAGGAAGCTGTCAATTACAAGGTATCACTCTGTTTTAGCACTTCTGAACAGCGGGCCAGTGCTTCCTAGCATAATTATGATTCACATCATTTGAAGAACGGAATAGTTCCTCAGATTCCAGGAACTTGCAGAGAAAGGTCCAAAGGTCTGGAGGAAACCTATTATCTTTCAGGTTTGAGGAATAGGACACATACAGCACATGGTATCAACATAGCAATTAGTTTTAAAAATCACAGAGACAATACAATTAAGATTAAACATTTTAAAGAATTGTTCTTCACATTTTTTTCTAAGCTAAAAATATTAATGTATTAGATACCTAAAAAGTGAGAGGTTTTTTTTTTCCTTTTTTTTTTTTTTTTTTTTTTTTTAGTGAGTGGGCCAACAATCAGTTGAACTGTTCCCCTCGTCTTCCTGTTTGCATTCCCAGCATGTTCCTGTGATTAAGTACAATTTGAACTCTGGCTAGAGAGCATAGTGACGACAAAGGACGAGGAGGGCTAAGTCACCTCCACACGTAGCCAGTTGCTATGGGATTTTGTGACACAGACATTTATTTACTTGCTTGTTTTGGAGGAAAGAAGCAAAGCTCTCATTCCTACAATCTGAAATGCAGACAAAACTGACTTTTAATGACTGTTAATTAAGACAGTCCAGAAGTATTTATTTTGCTACTTTTCTTGTTGTTCGAAAATTTACCAACTTTCTATGCTTTAGAAACTCTATACAGTGAGATTCCTGGGTACTCACGTCAGAGTCACAGTGGGAAAATGCATAAAAGGAGAGAGGCCCAATACTTGACAGGATGTGTCGTCAAAGAGAGGTCAGTTAAGTCCCCTGGCTACAGAGAATGGTTATAAATGCAGTTGCCTAACCTTTGGCAATAGGACATGCGGGAATTAAAAATGAAGAGAAATGGCATGTTGTCACGACCTCTTTGTTCACAGAAAGAAAGGCTTTGGTCATTGGTCAGGGGCTCACAGGGGAGACAGATGAGACTCCAAGGCTGGCAGTGGAGATGTGCCTGAAAAAGGCTGGTAATACTTTTGCCATGTGGCTGCCATAACAGGGCACTCATTCGGGGGGGGGGGGGTATGGTTAAAACTTCTTCCAAGACACCTAAATACCAAACTTAGCAGAAGAGGAAACGAGAGTGATTTTGCCAAGAATGAAGAGTAATATATCCCCTGGGGGAAAATCTGTAAGTAAAACTGGAAAAGACAGAGGTTGTAGTATAAATGTAGTGCTTTCAAGACAAGATGCCACCTGTGTCTAAACATTCTGTAGAACACCACAAAAAAAGCATTCCTATCCCTTTTGGGGAAAAATGTTATTTTAAATAATGGGAGAGAAAGTGAAATTTTGAGAGGGAAGAAACATCTCAGAGCAGACTGAACCTAGATCCAAAGTGTGTCTCTCCTTCACATAGTGTTATGGTAGATGGTGTGCATGTTTCTCATGATAATGTGTTACAGTCCTAACAATCTCTTCTTAAGAATTAGACACACACACACACACACACACACACACACACACACACACACACACACACACAAAATGTGTGTAAAGAAAAATCTTAAATTGAATTCTATACCAATGTATCCAAAATTAAACTTATTTTTCATCTGTATACAAAATTATGTGGCAGTAAATTAAAAATAACCTTGTCGTATGTCTGCCAGATATGTTGGGCCAGAAGGCTGAAGATGATGCTCCAACATTATAGAGAATTTTGGGTGACTGTTCAGATAGCAAACTGTCTCTGTCATCTCCTCATTTTGGAAACTGCTAACCTGTACTCCCTGTATACTCAAGTAATTAATTTTAATTGAAGACCAGAGAGTTTAGTTTTACAGTTAAGCTTAGTTGTTTAGGGGTTAAGATGTTTTTAGGTCTAGATAGATGTTTTAAGTTGATAATGATGAGATATGATAGATACTGATTTACATTCAGAATTTTAGCTGCACCAAGACAGGAAAGATGTTTGCTTCAAGGTTGCCAAATACAAATAGCCAAAACACTGTGAATGTAACATTTATATAATTTCTGATTGTTTTGTGGTTCTTTTTGCTGTAGGTAGTTTACTCTATATATGTGTAAGAATATAAATGTATATGTAAAAAATTTAAAAAATGAAGAGAAAAGAATAAAACACACACCTACGCAGCATTGCTTTCTAAGTGTATGTGGGTTTCAGTGAAGGCATTCATGCGGTATGCCTATATCTCTAGGCTGCAATGTCATCCTTATCTTATTTTTATCCTTTTATGAGCCCGACGCTGAAGCTACAGAAATCTACTCTCCACATCAAGTTGAGAATTTTCATAACTCCACAGCTTAGCTCGGTCAGTTTAATCAACCAGATATGTCTCACAACACAGCAATAGTCTCCATTGATCGGCAGGCAGGAATAACAGCTTTTTCCTCTATGTGGCTTGATTTGTTTATCTAATTTTATCCTACAGTTCATTTTCTTCAAACTAACCAGAAATTGGGCTTCTTTGATGAATCATTTCTTATATTTTCATTCATTGTCATAATCTTAGTGCCTGGAGCAGAGTCAGTAAAGATTCCATAGACATTTTTTCTATAAAAAAAATCTGTCTACCATGAAGTTAAAAATTTATATTTACAGTTTAATTAGTATTTAAGAAAAAAACACAGACACTATTTGAAAACTTGGAAAACTGTTTTATCCAATTATAAATTACTTTATTGTTCCTTAATGGAGTATTTCCTATGAATTTATGCTTTATAATATTTTGACTATTATGAACTAATTATAACTTTTAAAATGTTTAAATAATTATTGCATTTATTTGAAAAATTGTTCATTTTTAATGTACAAATTCATTCTAACTTTTTAATGCGCTGAAATTAAATTGTATAGACCTCAAAATAAGCTGTTCATAATCAGAATTAGAGCAAGTATTTGCCCTTTTTTCATGAAAACTTAATTTTTTTCATATTTCCTATTTTATTTTTTTAATTAATTGGTTAACTCTTCTCTCATATATTAAATCCAGACAGCAGTTTCTCCTCTCTCCTCTCCTCCCAACCCTCCTCCTCCCTCCCCTTTCCTCCCATCCACTCCTCTTTTTTTCTTCAGAAAAGAGTAGGTTTCTAGGGGATATAAACTGAACATGGTATAACACGTTACAATAAGACTGGGCACATCCTCTCATACTAAGGCTGGATGAGGCAGCCCAGTAGGGGGAACGGATCCCAAGAGCAGACAAAAGAGTCAGAGACACTCTCCACTCTGGAGGGTTAGGAGTCCCAAAAGGACACCAAGCTTCACAACCATAACATATACACAGAGGACCTAGGTCAGACCTACACAGGCTCCCTAATTGTCACGTTAGTGTCTGTGAGGCTCCTAGGAGCCCTGGTCAGTTTATTCTGTAGGCTGTGTTCTTGTGGTGCCCTTAACTCCACTGGCTTCTACAATCCTTCTGTTCCCTCTTCCAAAGGATTCCCTGAGCTCCGTCTAGTGATTGGCCCTGGGTCTCTGCATCAGTTCCTATCAGCTGTTGGACGAAGCCTCTGATGATTACGTTAGGTACTGGTCTATGATTATATCATTACAAATTATTTCACTGACTTTTTTTTTTTTTTTTTTGGCTGGTCATGTGTGTTTGGTTCTATCCTAGGTCTCTGGTTTCTGGCACTCCAGGCAATGTCAGGCATGGCTTTCAAGCCGGACCAGTCATTGGTTGGCCACTCACTCAGCTCTGTGCCCACTTTATCCCAGCATATCTTATGGGCAGGAAAAAAACACTGTAGGCCAATTGTTTTGCATCTGTTGTTGTCCTAGTCCATCCACTGGAAGCCTTGCCTAGTTACAGAAGATGGCCAGTTCAGGCTCTGTATCCACCATTACTAGCCATCATTGCTAGGATCACTGTTACAGATTCCAGTTAGTTCCCACTGCATCAAGTTTCTACTTCCTTTGGCCCTCAAATCGCCCCCCAATTCCAGTTCTCTCTCTGAGCACTGTCTCCCTTTACTTCCCTCTCATCCCTAACCTTATGGATCTTGTTCTTATTCTAACCCAATCCTACAAAACCCATTCTATTTCTCTGTTCTGGAGAGATCTATGCATTCTCTCCCTCCCCCGCCTCATGAGCCCTCCCTCCTTGTTACTTAGCCCCTTGGGGTGTGTGGTCTGTGCATGGTTATTCTATATTTTACAGCTAATACTCATTTATAAGTGACTACATACCATGTTTGTTTTTCTGGGCCTGGGTTACCTCACTCAGGCTAATTTTTGCTAGTTCCATCCATTTGGCTGCAAATTTCATGATGGATTTATTTATTTATTTATTTATTTATTTATTTATTTATTTATTTATTTATAGCAGCTGCATAATATACCATCGTGTAAATTTACCATATCTTATTTAACCATTTTTTTTAGCTGAGGGGATATTTGGGTTGTTTCCAGTTTCTGGCTTTTATGAGTAAAGCTGCTATGAACATAGCAACATTTGGGTATAAGCTTAGGAGTGGTACAGCTGAGTCTTGAGGTAGATTGATTGCCAATATTCTGAGAATTATTGAATTCCAAGGTGGCTGTAACAAGTTTGCACTCCCACCAGCAATGGAGGAGTGTTCCTGTTGCTCCACATCCTCACCAGCATGAGCTGTCACTTGGGTTTTTGATCTTAGTCATTCTGATGGGTGTAGGATAGAATTTCAAAGTCATTTTGACTTGCATTTCCCTGATGGCTAAGGATGTTGAACATTTCTTTAAGTACTTCTTGGCCATTGGAGATTCCTGTTGAGAATTCTCTGTTCATATCTGTATCCCATTTTAAAATCAGATTACTTGGTTTATTGATGTCTAGTATCTAATTTATTAATTTTGGATATTAGCCCTCTGCCAGATGTGTAGTTGTGAAAATCTTTTCCCTTTCTGTAACCTGCTGTTTTGTCCTACTGACAGTGTTCCTCACCTTACGGAAACTTTTCAGCTTCTTAAGGACCTGTTTATCAATTATTGACCTTAGTGTCTGGGTTAACAGTGTTTTGTTCAGGAAGTTGTCTCCTATGCTAATATGTTCAAGGCTTTTCTCCTCTTTATTTTCTATTATATTTAGTATATCTGGTTTTATGTTGAGGTTTTTGGTGTACTTGGAGTTGAGTTTTATGCACAGTGATAAATATGAAACTATTTGCATTGTTCTAAATGCAGACAACCAGTTAGACCAGCACCATTCATTGATGCTTTCTTTTTTCCATTGTATATTTCTGGCTTTTTTATAAAAATTTGTCTGTAGGTGTGTAGATTTATATTTGGGTCTTTAATTTTATTCCATTTTTATGGCAGTACCATCTGATTTTTACCACTATTGCTCTGTAATACGGTTAGAAATTAGGGATGGTGATACCTCCAGAAGTTCTTTTGTTGCTTAGGATTGTCTTATCTGTTCTGGGATTTTGTTTTTCCCATACAAAATTGATTATTGTCCTTTCAAGGTCTGAGAAAATTTGTGTTAGAATTTTGGTAGGATTGCATTGAATCTGAGTGTTGCTTTGGTAAAACTGCCCTTTTACTCTGTTTCTTCAGAGACTTGAAGTTAATGTCGTACAGGTCTTTCTCTTGCTTGGTTAGAGTTACACCAAGATACATCATATTATATCTGACTATTGTGAAGGAAATTGCTTCCCTGACTTTTTCTCATCCCATTTTCCACTTGCATATAGGAAGGCTACTGATTTTTTTTTTAGTTAATTTTTTTTTAACTTTTTACTTTATTTAGTTGTTTACTTTACATCTCAGTTATAGCCTCCATCCTCCTCCCTTCCTGGTCCAAATCTTCCTCCATGTCAGAAATAGCCTGTTCTACTTTCTAGGGGACCCATGCACGCAGGAGGCCTATATTCAGTGCATGCATGGTCTTTGGCTGGTGTGACTCTACAGGACCCCCTGGGACCAGATTAGTTGACTCTTTTGGTCTTGTTGAGAAGCTCCTGTCCCCTCTTGGCCCTTCTTTTCCCAACTCTTGACAAGGCTCTCTGAGCTCTGCCCAATCTTTGCCTGGGAGTCTCAGCATCTGTTTTGATCCTTTGCTGAGTGGAACCTCTCAAAAGGCTCCAGACTGCAAGCATAGCAGAGTGTTGTTGTTAGTTCAGGGGTTGGCTCTCTCCCATGGGCTGGGTCTCAGGTTGGGGCAGAGATTGGTTGGACATTCCCCCTATCTCCGTTCTATCTGCTCTATATTGATCCCTGTACATCTTGTAGGTGGGGTGGGGCAGGAGTGGGGAGGTGGGGGTAAATTTTGGGTGAAAGTTTTTATGGGTGGATTGGTGTTCCGCCTCTCTCCGTTGAAAGTCCTGTCTACTTAGAGGATGGCCTCTTCAGTCTCTGTGATCCTCTCTACTAGGGGTCTCAGTAGAGTCACCCCATATCTTCCCTGGAGTTTACAATGTTGTAAGTATCCAGCTTGTCTCAGAAGCACCCCTGCCCACAGTTTCTCTTCTCTCTGCATGCCCTCTGTCTCCGCACCTTGTTTCCCTCTGTGGTCCCTCTCCTATCCTGTTTTGTCTCTTCATCTACTTCCGTTGCCTATTTTATTTCCCTTTCTAAGTGAAATTCAAGCATGCTACCTTTGGGCCCTCCTTGTTACTTAGCTTCTTTGGGTCTGTAAATTGTAATTTTGTTATCCTGTACCATCTGGCTAATATCCACTTATAAGTGAGTACATATCATGTGTGTCTTTCTGGGTCTGGGTTACTTGATTCAGCATGGTCTTTTCAAGTTCCATCCATTGTTTTTAATAGCTAAGTAGTATTCCACTGTGTAAATTTACCACATTTTTTTTATCCATTCTTCAATTGAGGGACATCTGGGTTGTTTCCAGTTTCTGACTATTATTAATAAAGTCTCTATGAACATAGTTGAACAAATGTCTTTATAGTATGGTGGAACATATTTTGGGTATATGCCCAGGAGTGGTATGGCTGTGTCTTGAGGTAGACCTATTTTCAATTTTCTGAGAAAGTGCTTTCTGACGTGATTGTACAAGTTAGTGCTCCCATCAGCAATGAAGGAGTGTTCCTGTCTCCCACATCCTCACCCGCATGTGCTCTCACTTGAGGTTTTGATCTTAGCCATTCTGACAGGTGTAAGATGGAATCTCAGAGTAGTTCTGATTTGCATTTTCCTGACGACTACGACATTGAGCACTTCTTTAAATGCTTCTCGACCATTCAGTTTTCCTCTGTTGAGAATTCTCTTTTAACTCTGTACCCCATTTTTATATTAGATTATTTGGTTTGTTAGTGTTTAATATCTTGAGTTCTTTATATATTTTGGATATTAGCCCTTTGACAGATGTAGGGTTAGTGACGATCTTTTCTCAATCTATATACTTCTGTTTTGTCCTACTGACAGTGTCATTTGCCTTATAGAAGGTTTTCATTTTCATGATATCCCATTTATTAATTGTTGATCTTAGAACTTGAGTTGTTGGTGTTTGGTTCAGGAATTTGTCTCCTGTACCAATGAATTGAAGGCTGATTCCTACTTTGTCTTCTAATAGATTTATTTTATCTGGATTGATGCTGAGGTCTTTGGTCCACTTAGACTTGAGTTTTGTGCAGGGTGATAAATATGGATCTATTTGCATTTTTCTACATGTAGACACCCAATTAGACCAGCACCTTTTGTTGAAGAGGCTATTTTTTCCATTGTATCTAGCTGTGTGGGTTAATTTCTGGGTCTTTCATTTGATTCCATTGACAGTCCAGTCTGTTTCTATGCCAGTACCATGCAGTTTTTATTACCATTGCTCTGTAGTACAGGTTGAAGTTAAGGATGGTGATAACTCTAGAAGACCTTTTATTATATGGGATTGTTTTAGCTATTTTGGATTTTTTTTTCCAAATGAAGTTGACAATTGTTCTTTCAAGGTATGTAAATAATTCTGTTGATATTCTGGTGAAAATTAATATTGAACCCATAGATTGCTTTTAGTAAGATGGCCATTTTTACTATGTTAGTCTTACTTCTTACTGATCCGTGAGCATCTTTCCATCTTCTGTTACAGTTTTCAATTTTTTTCTTCAGAGAATTGAAGTTCTTGTCATACAAGTCTTGTACTTGCTTTGTTAGAGTTACACCAAGATACTTTATGTTATTTGTGGCTATTGGGAAGGGAATTTTCTCAGCCCATTTGCCAATTGCATATAGGAAGGTAACTTTAAAAAAAAAAATTAATCATATATACATATATATATATATATATATATATATATATATATATATATATATATATATATATATCAACTTTGCTAAAGGTGTTTATCAACTATAGGAGGACCCTGGTAGAATTTTCGGGATTGACTACATATTCTATCATGTCATCTGAGAATAGTAATGCTTTGACTTCCTCCTTCCCAGTTTGTATCCCTTTGATCTCCTTTAGCTGTCTTATTGTTTTTTCTAACTAGAACTTCAAGTTCTATACTGAAGAGATATGCAGAGAGTGGACATCTTTGTTTTGTTTCTGATTTTAGTGGAATTTGATATTGGCTATAGGTTTGCTAAAGATTGCCTTTATTTTGTTTAGGTATGTCCTTTGTATCACTATATGTCCAATACTTTTATCATGAAGGGGTTTTAGATTTAGTCAAAGCTTTTTCAGCATCTACTGAGATGATTTGATCATGTGGTTTCCTCAAAGTAATGGTTTAGAAAGAGATTTTCAAAGCAAATGGAAACAAGAAGCAATCTGATGTAGCTATTCTAATATCTACCAAAATAGACTTCAAGGCAAAATTAATCAAAAGAGACGGGAAAGGACACTTTGTATTCATCAAAAAACCTCCACCAAGATGACATTACAATTCTTAACATCTAAGCCTCAAGTACAAGAAAACCCACATTTTCTAAAAGGAACATTACTAAAGCCTAAATCACACATAGAACATTGGGAGACTTCAGTACCCTATTCTCAGCACTGGACAGGTCATCCCGACAGAGAAACAGTGGAGCTAACAGATGTTATGAACCAAATGGACCAATAGATATCTACAGACATTTTACCCAAACACAAAAGAATATACTTTTTTCTCAGCTCCTCACAGAACTTTCTCCAAAATTAACCACATACTCAGTCGCAAAGCAAGTCTCAACACATGAAAGAATATTGAAACCGTCCCCTGTATTCTATCATACCACCACAGATTAAAGCTGGTTTTCAACAGTGACATAAAACACAAAAAGCCTTAAAATTCATGGAAACTAAACTACCCTCTACTGAACGACTACTGGGTCAATGCAGAAATAAAGAAAGATTTTAATGACTTCCTAGAATTCAATGGAAATAAATGCACAACACATGCACCCTTATGGGACACAATGAAAACAGTGTTAAGAGAAAAGTTCATAGCACTAAGTGCCTAGCAAAGAAACTGAAGGGATCACATAGTAACAACTTAACAACATTCCTGACAGCTCCAGAATTAACATAAGCAAACACACTGAAAAGGTGTAGATAGCAGGAAGTAATCAATCAAAATGAGGGCTGAAATCAATATGGTAGAAACCAAGAAAAGAATACAAAGGATCAATGGGGAAAAGGTTGTTCTTTAAGAAAATCAACCAGACAGACGAACCCTTGTTTAAACTAACTAAAAGATGGAAAGAGGATATCAAAATTAAGAGAATCAGGAAAAAAATGGAGACATAACAATGGACACTAAGGAAATCCAAAAAATTATTAGGTCACACTTTAAAAACCTGTACTCCATGAAACGGGACTATCTAAAAGAAATGAACAATTTCCTCGGTAGATACAACTTACCAAAATTAAATAAAGATCAAATAAACAATTTAAATAGCACTATAACTCCAAGGAAATAGAAACATTGGAGTCTTCCAACCAGAAAAGGGCCAGGGCCAGATGGCTTTAGAGCAGAATTCTACCAGAGTTTCAAAGAAGAGCTAATACCAATACTCTTCAAACTGCTCCACAAAATTGAAACAGAAGGGACATTGTCCAATTCTTTTTATGAGACCATAGTCACCCTGACACCCAAACCACACAAAGGCTCAACAAAGAAAGACAGTTACACTCCAATTTCCCTCATGAACATTGATGCAAAGATACTCTACAAAATACTCATAAACCGAGCAAGAACACATCAAAAAGGTCATCCACCATGATCCAATAGGCTTCATCTCAAGATACATCCAAAAGTATGTCAATGTAATCCATTATCTTAACAAACTGAACGAAAAAAATCCTAGTTCTATTTTAATCTATGTTGGGAAGAGAACATTTCTCTTTTCTATGCTTGAGGTCTGCTTTAAGCCTTTTTTGGCATCATTCTCCTCAATTGCTTTTGGTTAGAAGCATACTGGAAAGGCCAATATTTCAGGATGATTTCCAATTGACCAAAAGCCATGTGTGTAGTGAACGAAGGTCCCACAGTCATGAGCTCAGAGGGGATGTGCTGCTAGGCTCTATGGGGCCTATTGTAGAGAAGGAGCCCCAATTAAGTGATAGCATGTCTTGGTGACAATGGAACTGTCCCATCCTGGGGATAAAACACTGCATTTAAAAGCATATGGTTTTGGATTAGGATCTTGTGTTCCAGTTTCCTTTGAAGATAAATTTTCTTTATTTCATAATAAATTATAGACCAATCATCTGAATTAATGTTGCAGTTTCTTTCTGATGTACAGGTAAACAAGTGCTGAGGTTCTACATCTGCTTATGAGTGCAGAACACATTGATTTAGATAAAAACATACTGAGTACTTACAATGGTGACATCTCCATTGTATGTATGTGTTTAGAAATACATTCCCTGATCAATTCTGCATAACTTGAGCCAACTACTTCAGGAAGATTTTTCTAATTTGTGTCTTCAAATTGGATGGGGCAAAGTTTTAAGAAGAAATAATGAGTCTTTTAGGATTGATAATCTTCCTAGAGTGGCCAAGTGAAAAAGGAAAAGAGGAGATTTTCTAGTCATCTGCCTATAACAGAGTAAAAACTAACTCTAGAAATACAGGAAACATCTGATTTAAAATTTTAAGGAACAAATCTAGTTGCCACAAAAATAATGTAACTGAATAATTTATGTTCAAGATAACCCAGATGATGCTAATGTATTGTGTGTTTTTAAAGCAATTAATTACTTTGAAAGATATTTGGTGACTTAAGGTTAATAATATGTGTTTATAATATGTCATCTCTTTTATCTGTTTTTTCCTCTTGGTTTTAATTGTAGTTTTGAGGTAGATAATAACATCTTCATCTTGAGGAGAAAGAGATGGAAGCAGATTGACCAAGTTCTACCTCCTCAAGTGTGGGAAACCAACGTTCATCTACAGAATCCTCTTTTTAATGGTTTATTCTACTTTTTCTATGAGAAAATGGAAATTCAGTCTTCATATTTACTTATTTATTCCATTTTTCTTCTTAATGATAGCTCAAATATTATATTAAAGCAAACCTTCACAAACCTTACTTTTATTTAGAAGTCAAGTAATAACAAGTAAAGACTGTGAATACAGACTATAAATAATATCCTATAAATCTGACCAGGTATGTAATTTTTAAGGTTTTAAATTTAATTTAATAATATAAATTTTAATATTAATATCATATTTAAACCATAAAATCTTATTATTTATTTTCAACCAGACCTTTAAAGTCTTGTTTGAATAAAAAGCAAAGTAGAAGTCAGAGCAATTAAGTATTCGGTTTTAAAAAATTCTAGCCTCGTCTGGCTTAAGGGATGCTGCCGAGTGCTTCTGTTGCCGTGTCTTCTCAGCTTCAGAAACAGTGGGTCATAGATCTAAACATACCATCTATGACTATGGAGCTGACAGTCAGGGTCATGAAAACTAGGCAACAGTGAAAGGTTTCAGAATGTATAAAATGCATAATCAAAAACCAAATGTGCAATGATTCCCAGTGTTTTTGTTGGCACTTGTCTGGGCAGCGCATCATGCTTTGTGCTAGCCTTGGTCCCCAGCACTGTGTGCTCGCCACACTGTGCGCTGACCCTCACCAGGCCACATCCACATCATAGCAGTTTTCTGTACAAATAAACTTTTCTGCACCTATAAAAATGCTTTAATAACAAAGAACAGTCCTGTCTTTGTGTTGCATTACGTAATTAGCAAATCAGTACATGTTTGTATTGTCTTGTGTTAGAATATTTGATTTTAAAAATCATTGGTTGAATTTCTGTCTTTAGTTTCATTAAATATCATTAAATGGATTTTACCCTGTTAGGACTGGATAGAATGTCCATTGTATTTTTTAAATATCTACAACATATTCCTACCACTTTCTGTTATATCTATATGTTAGGTAGAATTCTTAGCATAGTTGATTCTAAAATCAAAATATCTATTAAAATATCTAAAATCATTATATCAAATATTCAGAGAAAAGTAAATTCTTTATGGAAAAATTAAAAAAAAATAAATCTCATGACAGCAAATTTGATTTCAAAGTTAATAAATGCTAAAATTTATGCATAACAAAACTTGTTTCAAAATATTTTGTGATTTATTTTCAATAAATATTTGATTTGTATACCTATTTTTGTTTGTTTGTTTTTTGTTTTGCGAGACAGGGTTTCTCTGTGTAGCCTTGGCTGTCCTGGACTCACTTTGTAGACCAGGCTGGCCTCGAACTCACAACGATCCACCAGCCTCTGCCTCCCGAGTGCTGGGATTAAAGGCGTGAGCCACCACTCCCAGCTGTATTCCTATTTTTTTACACTATATATATTTGGAGTTGAGCAAAAATTTCTCAAGTGAATAAGGGTCAAAACATGTAATAGGTATAAAACATGTAAAAAAAAAAAAAAACACTGCTGTAAGTACCTCCTTTAGTGTGTGTGTGTGTGTTTGTGTGTGTGTGTGTCTGTGTCTGTGTGTCTGTGTGTGTATGTGTCTGTGAATTCACATGCATGCCTTGGTGCCTATGTGTGTGGAAGTTAAAGAACAACTTGGTTTTCTCATTCCACCATGTGGGCTCTGGGAAGGAACTCAGGTCATAGTTTGGTGGCAAACAACCTTAATCATTGAGTCATCCCTCTTGTCCCTGAGACAGATTCCTAAACTAACACAATCGCAAATTGTCCCCCTGTCATCCTGGTACTCTAATCCACCTGTCATATGCTCTGGCATCTCAAGTGTATGACGTCAACATCAAAAATTCTGTTGCTCCGATAAACATATTTCCCCCTAGAAAAGGACAGCTGAAACTCTGAAAGCATCATTATTTGCTTAACATTTCATTTACTTCAAATCTTCAAAGATTCTCCCATCTTTATCACCAAAGCATGGCTACAACCTGATAGTCTTGCGCGCTAGGTCTTCATCATATATGGCATTAATTTTTCTCTGTCAAAACCGGACTCCGTGATGCTTTAATCTTTCCCTCTCTAGTTAATTCTCTCAGTGTGCCATGGATTTCTTTTCAAGGCAGGGCTTCGCTTTGTAGCCCTGGCTGTCCTTGAGCTCGCTCTATAGACCAGGCTGGCCCTCCAAGTGCTGGGATTAAAGGCATGCGTGAATTTTTAAGTTTACTACATTTTTGATCCTCTTCAGAAAAGGCTACTGTCACTTATTGGCCTAAAATGGCCTGCCACTGCTTGTCAGCTCTGGCTGCACCTAACCTCAGCTCCTACATTTTTTTTTTTTTTTTATTTCTTTTGACTATTTAAAGAATTGAATTCAGGACCTTGATCTTTGTATGCAAATGTTCTGTACAACTCAATCTTGTTACTTTGTCCTTAGTACACCTCAGGAATCTGGCTGGAGTGCCTTATTTTGGATTTTATATCTCTTCATTTGAATTTTTTCTTTTTTCTGTCTATAAACCACTTTCCCTGTACTTTGCTTTCTTTTACCTAACACAGTCTTGCCTATGTTTTGTTGTTCTTGCTGATCTCAATATAGCTCATTCCTTCGGGTTCTCTAATGAAATATTCCCTCATTGTAGACACCTCTTTGACCTGTGTGTAACCATAGTCGTCCCTTCTCTGTGGTCTGGATCTCCTTCCTTACTTCATTCTCAGACTTTTCCATTTCCTACCTATATATTTAAGTTTATTTGTTCAGTGTCTCCAAGCCATGAATAAATGAGCACAGAAATGTTCTACTCTTCTTCGGTGCCTTCTCCGGCTCTTGGAATGATGTCTGCCATGAAAAGGGGATCAGTAAATGTTCATAGGATTAGTGACCAGAGGGCTACCAATGGGATAAACTAGTGAATTCTGTGTCTTCAAGTGCTTATTGACAATGACAGGAATCTTCCCATAGCCAGGAAATATAAACAATTTACAAATCAAGGAAAAATAAGAGGAGTGTAGAAACAAGTGTGGGAGCTTTTCATTTTTATTCATTTATTTTTATTAAATATACATATACATTTATATTATTATACAAATATACAATAAACTACCTACAGCAAGAAGAACCATGACACACTCATGAATTGTGTAAATGTTACATTCTTAGTGTTTTGTCTATTTGTATTTGGCAGCCTTTAAGAAAACATCTTTCCCACCTTGGTGAGTCTAAAATTCTGAATGTAAATCAATATCTATCATACCTAATCATTATCATTTATCTAGACCTAAAAACATCTTAGCTGAAAGAATGCAAGGGGTTGTTAGCAGAAACGCGGACAATGGTCCTGAGAAAGGTGCTCAAATTTTTGAGTAAAGCCAGAATACCAAACCAAATTTTGTCCTTAATAATCTTTGAGACTTAGTTGGAGTTTCAGGTAACTTTTTGAAGTCATGCCTCCTCTAGTAGTTCATTTACTATTGTTGTGATAAACACCATAAAAGCAACTTGGGGAGGAAGGCATTTGTTTCATCTTGCACTTCTGCATATAGGGAAGTCATGGCAGGAACTTAAGGCAGGAACCTGGAGGAAGGAACTGAAGGGAAACTTCAGAGGAACACAGACTACGGTTTGCTTTCTATGCCTTGTTCAGTTTGTTTTGTTTTGTTTCTGCAATCCAAGTCTACCTGCTTTGGGATGGCGCCACCTACAATGGCGTGGGCCCTCCAACATCAATCCTTAATAAACCCAGAGCATCGCCGACAGTCCAACCTGATGGAGGCATTTTCCTAATTGAGGTTCTCAGATGACTCTAGCTTGTGTCAAGTTGAAAGCAAACAGAAAAACACCTTGCCATTACCTCTCCTGTTTCTACAACAAACATACATAGAGATTTCTCTATCATATGAAAGCTGTTGTGCAGATAAAATAATATGCATCTACTGAGACAGCATGGGTGGTGGGATACAGCATTCAGTCACTTAGATTTAGCCTTTGGTCTCCTTGGACTTTTCTATGACATTAGAGAAAGCAACTGGCCTTATGATTTCTGTTCTTTTGTCTGTAAAAATCAAATTATCTAGCTATTTGATGTAAAAAAGTGTTTGGAGTCCAAAATGGTATACTTTAAAAGTTTTTTTTTTTAGCATAAAGTAATCATGTACATAAGTTATTAGCAACTGTGACAGCTGCTACAACAATTACATGGACATCCTATAAACATGTCCCTCCACAATCTGCCATGGTGAGCTGCTTCTGCCCTCATCTACAGGGACCCAGAGTGCTCACACCCCACTTTCCAAGACAGTAATTTCCAGGAATAGACATTGAAGTCATAGGTTCTGATCAATTTGATTTCTAAAGTCCTCCCTTTCCATATGACACAGTTTTGTAGGGTTTTTGTTTGTTTGTTTTTATCTAAGCCCACTCAGTTTTCATTCAGTAAATTATGCAAGTGATAGCCACTTTTTAAAGCTTCAAATTATCAATGGATTTAAAAATACAGATGATCAACATTTTTTCTTAATAGTGAATAAGCAAATGTATAAGTCAATTGTTTTATTTTAAAACAAGATAATTTGCTCTAGCAGAAAAACAACCACTTAAACCTCACCTTTGGTTTTTGAAGAGCAGAGTGTAAATGAAATTTTGTTGCACATTCCAACAACTATAATTTCTGAGATATCTACTGCAAAGTGGTAATTAAGCTCATTACAACTTGGGCTGTTTCATAATCTTGATGAGCACTGTAATAAAAAAATTAAGGTATCAGCTCTCTTTTCTATATATGTGTTTTAGTCTTCCCCCACTGTGAAAAATATGACTATCTCATGTGAAACAAAGATTTTTAAAGGTATGCATCCAGCTTACTTTCGTCTTTCAGTCTATCTTGAATCACATAGCAACTTTCACTCAGTTGTGATAGTTATTGAAACAGTCAATGAAGATGCTACATCGGAAACCACAAAGGATCTTGTGGTATACAAGTTAACCCTTAGGTGTTGACGTCTAGTAAACTTAAGCGGTGTGGATGTGATGCTCCAGTTCTGGCATCACCTCTGAGAGGGAGAGCAACCTATTCTTTCTCACCTCCCTGTCATCTCTCCAAGCTCTTTCATGAGCAATAAAGAATAGCAGATAATGAGTTCAGCAGTATCAAGATGAAACAAAGCCAGTCTAAGCACTTGATAACAATGTCCACAATATAGGGTAATGCTATTCTACTTTTCATTGTTCTAGATCATCTGTTATAAGGTGCATCTGTTTCTTTTGTAGTTGCACAATTAAAAAGGAACTTCTGTTGTTGTTGTTGTTGTTGTCGTTGTCATTGTTGTTGTTGTTGTTGTTGTTGTTGTTGTTGTTTTGGGACAAGTCTCCATTAACTGGAGAGAGTAACATCATAAACCTTCCTGGGGAGCATATGGATTCGTTTTGTTTCCTGTTCAAGAATTTAAGTCTTTTTTTTTTTTTAATTGACTTTCATGCTTTTTAAGTGGCAGTGTTCTTCGCCTTCCCAACCAGGCAGCTCCAGCCTTCTGAGCCTTCTCCATTGCTAAACCCCGCCCCCACCAGGACTTTCACCACGTCTCTCCAGGGTTAATTTGCATAGCTCACCTGCTCCCCTGTAGTTGACCTTAGCTGTGTGTGTGGTATTTGGAGGGGCAGGGAAAGAATAATGAAAGGAATGTGGATGTCGGCTTCCTTTGACTGATACACAGCCACTGGTGGAGCTGGGCTTCTGCCCTCTCGCTGAAAACACGTAAGTAATCGTCTTCCGGAGCATTTGAAGAGCATCCAAAGAACCCAAAGCACTTTATAAATATGATGCCCTTGACACCGCGCTGCTCTTTATTCTCTTTCTGGAGAAGCAAAGCTACTCCCATCCGAAGGCCTCTCCTTGGAGGACATTCGGTGCTAGACCCTTTGACGCCCACATCTGGGAATGTGAACTGAGAAATCGCTACCACTCTGACTTTAGAAGCATCCTGGACTCCCAGTGTCTGCGTGATTAAGCGGGTGAGCAACAGACATCACCACCACCCTCCCCAGGCATTTCCCCTGATTAGCCTGAAATGCAGCCCATGTTCTTAATGTGGCTATTCTGCTCTGTGGGTTCATACTAGGTTCACACATGAAATGAAGCAAAATCAAAACCTACAATTCTGCTTGTAAGCAAGACGCTGAATTTCAGTTTTACCAATCTCTTGTTCCTGCAGTTACGAATGTGGATTATTTGTGAATTCAACTAATAGTCAACACTCTAAAATGAATACAGCACAGAACTCTTAAAATTGCTACTGAATAATGCACTGTTTTCATTTTTTTATGTTAAGGGAAAATATCTCAAAATAATATCGTTTATAGCATACACTCATTAGCTAACATGTGGAAAGCCACTACTAAAATTCTCCAACTGTTGCCTGCAGCCATCTTTCCACTTTCTTAGAAATGGTTGTCATGTGAACCTTGGATAAATTATAGACAAACACAAACTAGATATTTGTCTTATATCCAAAATTTAGTTTCAGTGGGTATAGCCTCAGCTTGTAATCCTTGATGGCAGTTATAAAATCTCCGGAGATACTGGAAAATCACATTGTAGCATATTTTCTTTTTCAAAACCAAAGATATACACCCAGCTGTTATGGTTCACTAATGCATTATTTTGAGTAATTAGAGTGATTTTATTCCTTCGTTTATTTCAGAAGACCGTTAATTAATCTGGAAGGAAAGAAAGCAATATATGCATTTAAAATAGAAAAGCACAGGAATACAATGACACAGCTCCTCTTTGTGATGTGACAATTTGGAGTCAGAGGAATTAAAAAAAAAAACTCTAAAGTGTTAGTGACTGAAGGTCACATAATTCCATGGATAATTGACCCTGTGACAATGATTGCATGTATTAACCATCTGGTTCACCATTAAGTTAACTAAGAGAGCCCTCCTTCTCGGAGAGACCCAAACTGGCTTAAACTCCTGACTGGAGTTTGCTACTCTCCTGGCACTAGCGTGCCGAAACTCACAGGAAGGCAGCCTCGTGCGGCAGAGCAGACCAGGGAACACCTGGAATGTATTCTCCAGAGTGAAAACAGCAGGGAACTGACCAGAAATAACCTCTCTCATATTATTGCTTCAATTAGACCAAAACAACTTTCCCTTTGAAAACTTAATAATAAACACTGCGGGTCAGTCACTTGTTTTGAGCCCCTTTGGGATTGAGGAGCAGATGTAACCCCTTAGCGAGCCCCCTTTCTGTCACAGAGACAAGAGGCACAAATCAGGATAGATATTGATTTTAATTGGAACCAACAGCACGTACATGCCATATTAATTTTCACATCTTCCTGAAAAAAAATTAAGATTGTATTTTGGTTCTCTTTGGGTTGTTTAGACAAAGTGATGTAATGAATGCATTTGGAGCCTGGACAGTACCTAAGCAAATTTACTTTAAAAATTCCCACTGTATACCAGAAACAGAGAAGAAAACATCCTGTACACATTATAGTGTCTTTTTTATTGCCAGGATAGGGGTACTTTTCTTGAAAAATTTCATCCCAAAAGATACTATACACATTAAGAGATCCACTAGTGTTAAAAAAAATTATTTATAAAGCTAGACTGTTAGTCTCAACCCTCTTCCTTCTATTAGAATTACAAAATATACAAAATAAAATTATTTCCACTCAAAACAAAACTGACCTTCAAAATCGCCTTCTTTGGCATCATTGCTCCCCTCTACGTCACAGGTCACTACGCTTCCCTTGTTCTCTTGTTAGTGTCATATGTTCACCCAGTGCATGCTGGGAAGGACACCATATTCTACAGTAGGCTGTGCTCAGTTTAGATTTCTGCAATCTGACTACAGATAAGATGCATCACTATTCCTTGAGCGAAGTTCTGGGAACTTACATTGACAGCAAGTACTCTAACGAGTAACCCTCAGCAGGGTTTCCTGTGTATTGTAGGTCACTGACTTAGCCATAGGTAATGGTGACACTTAGGAGATAGCCTTGTAAAGAAGACAGCACAGATTGCTGTATTTCCATAGTGTCGAAAGCCAAAGTGGAGAAAATGCAAAAGTAAACACTGTTGGCTGCATCCTCATGGGATTTAGCAGCAGCCACACACTAAGTCACCCGGTGCTTATTGAGGACCATTGTTTATGGAACAATGGTGTAAAAAATCCATGAGGAAGAAAATGTAAAACACAGTTTGATTGATGTTTGAGGTTATCGAGATGAGTGGATAGTTTCTGTGCTTTTATGTGAGGTTTGCCTGACAGGAAAGGAAGACTAGCATGCCTTTACTGTGCAAGACAAAGACTAAAACTATCATTTCCCCTCTTCTTTACTGTATGAAAAACTGATGGCTTTATTGTGCTTTGATGTGTAGACATTTCCTGTCCACGAGGCAGGCCCATGACCTAACATTTTCCCTGCCGCTGAGGTCCTTTTCTCATATGCATGTGATGCAGCAGTTCCTATTACAGATACTAAAATATAACTCTTTTCATAGGAATGAAGTCACACAGTGATAGTGTTAAAAGGAGTGTGTGTGTGTGCAGGAGTATTTTATTTATGCTAGATGACAAAAGACCTAAAATATCTATAAGCACTATATCATACTCCAAGCATATTTGTAAGCTAGGAAAAGTTAGACAACTGAGATTACAGACGATTTCACTCATTTTTATAGCTCTGTCAATGTCTTCTAAAACAACCATATTTACTTATTTATTTATTTATTTATTTTTAATTCTTTTTGGGGGGCGGGGTTGTTGAAACAGGGTTTCGCTGTGTAGCCGTGCATGTCCTGGACCTATTATTATGTTTATAATATTATCTTTTCTATAAAGGGAATGTTCGGTGTGGTGGGGGAAGTATTTAAGTTGAATTTCAGATAACAACCAGGAGCTCGTGAACCAGCAGGGTGCCACACGCAGGTCGTGCTGCAAGGGCAATTCCTTGGGTTTTTGTATTAAACTCTTTCCTTCGTGGAGGAGTTGTCAAGAGAGAGCTGCCAGCTGCAACAGGCCCTGGAGCAGACTTACACAGGGCCCGCGCCCCTACAAGTCACCTGTACCTGTAAGGAAGTGCACGGCTTTGCTCGGAAAGCTTGATAAAATGGTTAATTATGCTCTGAGCGTAGAAACACCAATGCCAGAGACTGGAAATGCCCTGTCCCCTGGTCTGTACTGTATCTGGAAACCAAGAAGTAGATAGGAAAGAACTTTAGAAGTTTAAGGACTGTGTTTTATATCTGTCCAGGTCATTACATTTTATTAATCTGTATCTATCAGATTTATTTGAGGTAACCAAGAACATGCTGTAAAATTCATATGACTAAAAATTGGAAAAGAAGGGGAAAAGGTTAAGTAGAAGAAAGATGTTGATATTGAATCCAAGGGTCTTACTATTTTATGTAACACCAAATGAGTAGGTGATGTTAACAGCAAAGAAAACGTCATTCTTAATTTGATGCGTCTTCTGAGAGAGGAACACAGGCAAGATAGTTTTCATAGTAACTACATGGATATATGCTCACGTATTTGTATGAGGGTAGACTTCAGATTCTACCCTGTGCCCAATTCAAACTGCTTCTTCAATGCTGGGGAAAGTACTAACTACATTTTCTTAACGTTTCCTTTATTCCTCCCTCCCTCCCTTCCTGCCTCCCTTCCCTCCTTCAGTCAGCATTGGGCAGAAATGGCAAACAAAAACAATTCCTGTATCTCCCACATAATATTTCCAAAGAAAGAGAGAAGATAACATGTTTGGTGTATTATTAGGAGGCGAGGAAAAGGCCAAATAATTTTACTGAGAGTGAGGCAAGCCCCAAAAAGGGTTTTGTCTTCCTAAAATTTTAGTTTGGATAAAACATGTTATAAAAGCATAGATAGTGTAGTCCTTTATATGAGTTTGAAACAAGCCAAACCCAGTCTGCCTTGTCAGGGCTGGGGTCCAGAAAAGGCTGTTCTCTAGTATAAAAATTTGCTATATTTGATCAGAGAGTTATTTCCCATACTTTGGTTTAAAATTATTAACAGTCCCTAAGAGCCTAGGTTTTTGTTTTTTTGTTTTTGTTTTTTTTTTTTTGGTGTGTGTGGTGTGTGTGTGTGTGTGTGTGTGTGTGTGTGTGTGTGTGTGTGTGTGTATTCTTTTTTCTCCTATCCTAGTGGCTTTAAGTGGGTTTGGAAAGCCTGGAAGACTTGTTTTGCAGAATCTTCTGGGTTCACTATATTTTCCCAAGCTTGGGTTTTAAAGGGCCCTGCTGGAGAAGAGCTAGAAGAAAACCCCCCAATTAGCCTAACCATTTATCCAGGAAGATCTTTGATCTTTTCTCACCTACCCAGTTCTCTACTTTGGCTTCATTTCCACAAGTATAAAGTGTGTTTACATAATTAACACAACAGATTGAGTTTTGCTGAGTATGTGATAATAAGCCTTCCAAATGGTTTGATCTCAGGATAAAAGAGGAAGTCTTCAGAATTAACACTTCCTCAGAGATCCAAACTGGGGCAGCTATTGTAAGATGCTCATAAAACAAAAGTTCCAGGTGTTCCCAAACAGGGCTATCCCACAGTCTTCCCCAGCTTTTGAACTGTAACCCAGGATGTTTTTTCAAGAAATGTAAGAGCTGGTGCAAATTCTGAAATATATTTAATGAAGAAGGGATAAGGCTGAAACAATTATCTGTCATTTCCAATCAACTTCTAAAACAGGCTGATATTGAATAAGTTAATATTTGAGAAGAAGGCCTGATAATTGAAACCTAAATGTGGAGACAATGAAATGTGAAGTGAGTAGGGTTGTTGTTTTTGCTTTTTTTTTCTATAAAAGTTTAATATTTAATGTTCACCTTCTTTTATAGTTAAAAAAGAGTTGTCTTGTTTCATTGATTATTTATCACATTCTACTGTAACCTTTTGAACTCTAAAGTGATTTTTTTTTCCTTGTTCGAGAGAATCACATCTTTCTAAGGGCAAGTGGCCAGTTACATCAAAAGATCTGAGTCAGAGTTAAAAGCTCCCAAGTTCTATCCTTTTGTAGCAGGTGAGATTGTCACATGTTTGCCCATCCCAATCTCTGCCTTTGAAAGTCAGTGCTTTCCTCTAAGAGGCCAGGCACGTTCTCTGGTAAAACTCAGCTTTTTTTTGGACAAAGATAGAGACTCCTGATCACAAAACTGTTTGACAATTTCAGTGCAAATGAATCAGAAACACGTGAATTAAAAAATGTCCCTTGAAACAGAAATGACTTTAAAAAAAAAATTTTTTTTTTAAATTAAGAAGAGTGGAGCTTGGCAGTAAACATTTCAGTTTTTGCCAAACCCAAAGCATTTGAAAACTAACCCAGATCGTGGTTTTACATGCTGCTCAATTCACAGTTTCTGTCCATTGAGATGTGAAGTTTCAGTCACAAATATAGCTAGAGGTATAGAATATAGCTAGAGGTATAGAAATACTTGAGTTTTTTTTTTTTTTAAACTGGTTGTGCTTTCATACTGTTTTAAGACCAATAGAATTCTTAATGATTGTGCACAGACTGAATTAGGAGGTAAAGAGGGGCTCCTTGACAGGGGACTGGCCCACATTCCCAATATAAATAGAAACAAGTGTTTGTTTGGGGGTTTTAAAAAATAAAATCAGCATTTTCCACATCGAAAGGAAAAAATATGTTTAGAGAATAATAAAAGGTTTCAATGTGTTTAAGATAATCAAGAAAGGGCCGGGCGTGGTGGCGCACGCCTTTAATTCCAGCACTCGGGAGGCAGAGGCAGACGGATCGCTGTGAGTTCGAGGCCAGCCTGGTCTACAAAGTGAGTCCAGGATGGCCAAGGCTACACAGAGAAACCCTGTCTCGAAAACAAATAAACAAAAAAAAGATAATCAAGAAAGCCCAGGTAACTTAGGAATCAGTGTGCTAGAAATTCTTTCAATCTACTATATTTAGACTATGTTAAATATTATTCAATCTAAACTACTTTTAGTGATTCAAATTCTCAACTAAAGGCCATTGGAGTCAAAATGTGATACTGAGCACTTATTTTTCTTTCTAGAGCATACCACCATTCAGGTGGTATAAAATACTGTTATACATGCTGAAATCTATATCATTTATTTTACGTGCCCTTTGGATTCACATACAGTACCAGTCAAAAACCTGTTGGCAACAATACAAAAGGCAAAATAAAGAAGGGAAGAAAGATGACAGGAACAAAAAGGAGGTAAATGATGCAAAGGAGGATGAATAAAACGGAAGGAATAAAAAGAAAACAAAGATCGAATTTCTAGATGTCCTTCAAATGTGATTTTAGGAGGAACAGAACAAAAGGGACCAAATACCTGAGCATTCAGTATAAAATCTGTAGTGTAACCACATCTAACAAGGACAATGACAACAAAACTATGAGTGTTGTTGTTTCAGACACCACATACAGATGTGTTTCATATGCATTATTTCAAACCCATATACACAAGAGAAAGAAAATGCATAGGTTAGTTAATCCACATGAAGCTATATGATCATAGCTTCTTGCCCTTTTCTTAGAGTCCCAAACATTTCACCACTATCTTCTTTAACACATGTGCAGCTGTGAACGTATTCAATCTAAGATTTGTTATTGTAAACCTAGCCTTACCGTTTAATGTATTGGTGTGTTTTCCATCGCTGTGACAAAATATGTGAGATTCAGGACATTACAAAGAAAAGAGGCTTATATAGTACAGGATAATGATAGTATAATTCACAGACCCAAAGAAGCTAAATAACAAGAAAGGCCCAAGGGAGGATGCCTGAATCTCACTCAGATGGGGAACTAGAATAGATAGCAGAAATGAGGAGGAGGAGGAAGAGGAGGAGGAGGAGGAGAAGAAGAAAGAGAACAGGATAGGACAAGGAATGGGAAAGAAAATAGGGTGGGAATCAGATATGGGAAGAGTAAGGGACAGAGGATAGAGGGTTTTCCAAGAGAAGAGACACCATGGGCAGGGGCATCTCTGAAACAAGCTGGAAATCTATAACAGGGTAGGCTCCTGGGAGGATATGTGGGGACTCTAGTTGAGACACCTAGCAGCAGGGGTCATGGAGACTGAAGAGGCCACCCTCTAACTAGATGGACTCCTAGTGGAGGGAAGGGAACACCAAACCACCCACAAAATTTTTGACCCAAAATTTACCCTGCCTACAAGATGTGCAGGGATAAAAATAGAGCACAGGTTGAGGGAATGTCTAACCAATACCTGGCTCTATCTGAGACCCTTGATGCTACTAACACTATTAACTGTTATACTTGCAGATGGGAGCCTAGCATAGCTGTCCTCTGTGAGGCTCCACTCAGCAGCAGATGGAAACAAATGCTGAGACTCCATGTCAAACATTGGGCAAAGCATAGGGATCCTTGTGGAGGAGTGGGAGAAAGGATAGAAGGATCTGGAGGAGACAAATGTTCCATAAGAAGACCAACAGGGCCAACTAACCTAGGCCCAAATGGGGTTTGTGGAGACTGAAGTACCAAACGAGGACCATGCATGGACTGGACCTAGGCCCCCCTACACTTACATAACTGATAGGCAGCTTGACGTCCATGTGGGAGCCCTAGTAAGGGCAGCTGGAGCTATCCCTGACATGGATTCTGTTGCCTGCTTTTCGATCACTTTCTCCAGTCAGGGCCAGCATGGAAGAGGATGTGTTCACTCCTGATGCAATTTGATGTGTTCGGGCAGGTTGGTGATGGTGGGTGCTCCCCTTTTCTGAGGAGAGGAAGGATAGCGTGATAGGTGGGAGGGTAGGTCAAGGAGGTGAAGAGGGAAGGAGCTATGATTGAGATGTAAAGTGAATACATCAAATAATTAATTAATTAAAGAAAAACGGCTTATTTAGCTTTCAGTTGTGAAGGCTGGAAGTCTAAGATTTGGCAGCGCTATCTGTATTGCCTCTAGTTAGAGCCCCCTTGTGTTGGCATCACAAAATGACAAATAGTATCTTGGTGAAAGTACAATATACACTTAAAAATAATTTTCTCAAAAATTAAAAAAAAAGCTTATTGAAATATTATAGAGCGTTTTTTAAGTTATTGATTGCTAACTGGAACATAAGGCAACATGTATGTAGAATCTTAATGACGTGTGCAGCCAGATCAGGAAGCTTCATATAGAGCTTCAAGTGTCTGAGAGATTCCAAGACAGGCTTCTTCTTTTATAACAACTTTCAAAGGAATCAGCTAGGGTCCTGTGAAAATTGTATTAAACCATTCCAAGGATGGCAACTCACGGAGACCTAGACATCATCTTCTGGTCCCTGCCTCTTACAAGGTTCTATCAACACTGCCATCCCAGCCATTCAGCATCCGTCATATAAACCCTGACGGAAACACCCAAACATTATCTAAAGTTTAGGTTGTAACCCGTATAGCAACCCAGGAACCATATCCCAGCCATTAGTGAGATATACCCCTGAGCATCTTTTGGATTACCATCTAATGCCATTCAAAACTCTTTGATCACACATAACGGCAAGTGAAAGAGGGGAAAGAGGAAAGATGATAGAGCAAAAAGAGAAATAAAAGGAGAGAAAAGATGGAAACAAGGAGTAAGATATCTGGCCTGACAGTGCAGTAAAACTTGGAATTCGTTTTACACACTGGGTTCTACTGTACCCCACACTTTAAACCGAGCAGTGTTTTCCATTTGACAGACTCCTTTCTAATTGTCCATCTGTTCCTCATGGGACAGATAGACAATTGTCCACTAAGATGCCCAAAGTAATTAATTTAGTGGACTTACATTATGCCAGTGGAACTATAGCCTCTATACAGAAACATTTTTAGAACACACACACACACACACACACACACACACACACACACACACACACAAATACAATTTTCTCAAAATTTCAAAAAAGTTTATCGAAATCTTATGGGGTATTTCAACTCATTGGTTGATAACCAGAAGATAAAAAGACATGCATGTAGAATCTTAATGATATGCACAGCCAATCAGAAAGCCTCCTAAAGGGTTCCAAGTGTCATTGATTCATTCCTGTCATTCCTTGATATTAATTTCTGTCTTTAATGATGATTTTTATCTCCACTTATAATTAATTATTAAGTTTATCTTGAGTTTATTTTTACTCATGTAGTTGTTGTTCGGACTTATAAAACTATTCTACTTTCTATGGGACCATGCTTTCGATATGCACACACACACACACACACACACACACACACACACACACACACACACACATATATATATATATATATTCAGATATTTATGTATTTATATGTATGTAAATCTCTTGTTCTCTTTAGTTGCCTTTCCCCCTTGAAATATTTCATAAAGATACATTAGTTTCTGAAACTACACTTGATTAAACATTACATAAGTAGAAAATAAACATTTAAATTCATTGCTTTCACATAAATTCTCACTGTTTTAAAGAAAACATGGAGCTGAGGACTGAAAACTGTGCTCTGTCCTGAAGGACCCTGAAACCGAGTCAATTCTCAATGCTATTTGTGAGGTGGGATGCACTTTCTGCAAGGAAACAAGGGTCCTTTTCACAGTCAAATCATATTCTTCCTTGAGCAGGAAACTCTGACGTGTCACCCACGTGACTATGAACATCTTACTGGCCACTGTGTCATTTTCTGTGGCCTCTTACTTCAGCTGACTTTGACATGTCAAAGCAGTTGATAAAGTTAAAACAGTCAGAAAATGAGTTAAATAAATTAGTTTGCCTGCATGTTAAAGTCATTTTGACATCTTTTCTATAATTTGACTTATTTCATTAGATAAATATTTTCCTGTTTCAGACGCTTGGCTAAGAGAGACAAATAAGGTCCATACATCACTTCCTTTGAGCATACAAACCCACCAGCAGGTAACCTGCGTGCCCCCGCTCCACATGCCTTGGACATTGTTGAAAGGCAGCAGTGGCTGGAGTGTCATCTGGAAAATTTTGTCACACTGTTTTCCTACATTACCAAGTGACACTCACAGAACATTCACTGAAAAACAAAACCTCTTGTGAAATGTCACAGCTTCTAGATGGCTAGTTGTCAATTGTATCTTCTGAGAAGATCCCACAACTTTGAAAAGTCGCTTACTCAGTGCTCCCTCTGACAATGTGACTGATAACTTTCCACCTGTGGGGTGTGGGGTGACCAGCCCCCTTCTTCCACCCTCAGACCTCACTTTTGGCATAATGAGGAAGCGGGTTGATGGGTATCACGTTTTTTCTCTCTGCTGGAACTCTTGCTTCCTTCAACTTAGCAGTAGTAGGCATAGCCTGCTCCCCTCCATCCCTCCATGGGCTTCTGTGTGAGCCTCCCCTACCTGATGCCCGGTCCTGTTTCCCACTGCATCTGCTCTCTCTTCCTCCTCCTGCAAATCTCAGTCCATAAGCATGCTGGCAACAGCCAATATGTCTGTCTGTCTGTCACTAACTCAGTAATGAGAATGACTCACAAGGTCATATACTTCTCACTCTTTAGGAAACAGAAAAAAAATTCCTGTTTCAGTCACTGACAGACAGTCACCTTCATCTCCAGGATTCAGGAATATGGAAGATCATGTGCTCACCAGCAAAAAAAAACAAAAAACAAAAAACAAAAAAAGAAAATTAGAATTAGTTTCATATTCTCTCTCTTTCTCTCTCTTGATCACTTGCTCTCACTCTCTCTTGCCAAATTGCCTAAAGAATACCACCCCCCAGTGTTTATACCTCTTTTGCCAATGCCCTTTGCTTCAAGTTGAAAAATAAAATAAAATAAAAATATTGACATTTAGGGAGGAAATTAAGGTCTAAAAATGCGTGAATTGTTACAAAGAGCACTTACTTTGTTCCAGTAGTGTTCTTTGTGGCCCCGCCTTGTTTGAATACAACATTTAGAGCGCAATTTCCAAGCAGCTGTCAGTAAGAGATGCATGCTTGTATAGATCAGCATAATTTTTCCTCAGGAACATTTTGTGCCATCATCTGACTAGTGCAAATTAAATTCTGTGTCAGTTTTGTCCAGAGGCTGAAAGTACCTCATTATATTTTATTGAATCCAATAACTGCAATCAAAATATTTGTAAGCAAAATCCAACCAGCGTGTTTTGGTTTTATGCTATAAGCTGTCATGCACAGCCTATCATATTCATTTCCTGCAAAGCATGGTACCTTGTACCACTGCACTTCCTAGAACATTCAACAACTTTTAATTAATTATGACATGTTGATACTGGTCCACATTTAGTGGTAACAGATAAAGAATGTACATTAACGTGTGAGGTATTTCCAGGTTATCTGCACTCCAAGAATGGAAAGGCTTTTGTTTTGTTTTGTTTTTGTTGTTTTGTTTTTGTTGTTGTTTTTCAGTCGTGATGCAGGCAGTGAGTGCCCGATGGATAGTGCCCCTAGCTTATGACCCTGAGTTGTTCTCTTTCTCGATGGAAAGTCCTTTTTTTTTTTTTTTTTTTCTGGATCCAATTTTAGGTCCTGACTATATCAGCCCCTGAGCCCTACCTGCTCTTGGACTTCAGAGCAGGAGTCCCTGCTCCAACTCACAGTGTCTTCCACTTTCCAGTGAGAACCAGGTTTGCACACAGCACTGCTTCTCTGCCAGCTGCTTCCCAACCTGTTTTTCCCATTTAGTATTGCAACTGGAATTTGAAGGGTCACGTGAATCTTATGCAGCCGTCTGACTGCTTAAAATCTCCCCATTCCCTTAAGCAGTTTGATATGGAGAAATCTGCCCCTCAGTTGGGATTCTACTTAAGGTGTTCCAAAAATGAAGACCATATCAGGCTCCTGTTCTTGGATGTACTGCTTATTTATCTGAGCGGTTCATGATGTCCCGTTCAGAATTTTCTGGGTAGAGTCCTTCACTCCCTTTACCTCATCCTAGCTGCTCTGTGCCATTTGCAAGCTAGCTCTGAGGTAAAGGTGGATGAGTGAGTGAGGTAGTCAGAAGAGTAAGGGCCGAACCTCGTCATGCTTGCGTTGGGGGTTTTCACTCAGCTCACTGCTCGTGTTTAATGTATGGGCCCTTGCTCCCAGAAACATGGTCTCAGATGGTAAAAAAAAATCAATCATCCATTTAAAAAATTCTAATATTGATTGGTCTCCAGTTCAGATCATTCAACGGGAATTACAAAATTAGCAGAATTAACTTTAATTCTAGTTTTACATGTTGATGCCAGGTGTGAACAGGCACCAGGATAGTACTGACTTGTGTGGAAATTCATAGCACATGAAAAAGAAAAAAAAAAGTGCATGGCCATAGAACAATAATGGTGTCTTTCTTTGATTTTCTGTATTTAAGTATAAATTCTTTGTTTTTATTTGAGAGACCTCTATACACCTATCCTCTATAAAAATTACAGTATTGTCAAGTTTGAACTCTTGTTGTAATTTAATGGAAATAGTCTAGTTGTATCCATATTTTCCCATCATTTTACTGACCTACCATTGAGACAGGACCTGGGTTGAATTTCTGGTAATAGTGTAGAACTATTAACATTCTTTTTTAAAAGATTTATTTATTTATTATTATGTATACAGTATTGTGCCTGCATGTACACCTGCAGGCCAGAAGAAGGCGTCATCTCATATACTAGATGGTTGGGAGCTACCATGTGGTTGCTGGGAATTGAACTCAGGACCTCTGGAAGAGCAGTCAGTGCTCTTAATCTCTGAGCCATCTCTCCAGCCCCTCTATCAACATTCTTATTCTCTGGAACTAGAGATACAGGTGCTTGCGAGGCACCCAACATGGGTGCTAGCCACTGGACCTGAGTTCTCTGCAGGAGCAGCAAGCACCCTTAACCACGCTGCCATCTCTAGAACCTCCATGATTTCCTTTAACTGATTTTTATAGAACAGTTAAAATGTTTTGAAGACAATAGTTGAAGGACAAATCAGTAAGCCTAAGGCCAGTTTGAAAGAAAAATCAATATCATTTTCTAAGTTACTAGTGTTTAAGTTGAACTTTGACGTGTTTTTATTTACTTCGTGTATTTTCTAGAAATAATCATTACTGTGGCTGATAACTTTTTTCAGGATGAAAATCTAGTGACAAACCTAAACTTTTTTTAATTTGTTTCATCTAATCATTTATTTCTAAATTTCTGGGGGCAAACAGTGGACAGGGCTATGAAAAATAGACGCATAGGTTTTGGGACATTGGATGCAATAACTGACCCATTCAGATAGATGTAGGTCAAAGCTACATTAGCAACTGATATCCCAAAACTCCAGAAGAAATTGCTTAGCTTCTGTGTAGGATGCAGAAGGAAGCATGCAAGCTCGCCGTCCAGAGATGTATCACTGTTGGAGGATAAACAGGTACCTGGAGCATTGTGAGAACACTGATTCAACAGGCAGGCTTCCTCATGACAGAAAAAGAGCTCTAGGCAGTGTGCTGGTATGTGGACTGAGGATTAAGGGTCTCAGAGATTCACAGAAGTCAGGCTGGAGGGCCCCCGCTAGGACGTTTGGAGATGACCCTTAGAACAATAGCATTTTAAGACTACATTGCCCTGATAGTGTTACACACAAGGAAAATGGAGACCAGGGAACGGTGCTGGAGCTGAGGAAACATGCAAGGACACAGTCTTGGCAGGAACTGCAGAGAAGCTGCAGCAATAAGAATGGGAGAATATTTAAGAGCTGTTACTGGGGTTAGAATTATGAGGACTTGATGACGGACTGGCTCCCAGTGTTTCAAAGAAATAGGAACCAAACAAGAATTAACGGGCTCTGATTTGGTAAACTGCATTACTCTCTTAAGACAAGCTGAAAGAAGTTTTGTTTGTTTTAATTTTTTTTTACTCGGGGGCATATTAAATGCTGGGGACTTGTTTGTTTGAAGCATCTCTAGAATGTGGATGTTGAGATGCTCAGTGTGTAGTTAATGCTTGGAAACGAGAGTCTCTGGTAAGATTTAGACTAGAAAGCTTCAAGGAGAGAAAACTTGAAGCTATAGTACGTTACCTTGTTCTGAGTTTCGTGTCCTCTTAGTATAAACTCAAACGGAACTGGAAGTGTATTTCCACTGGTGATGAAGCCTCCTTCTCCTATCCTGAATATAAATCATAATCCCTGAGAAAAGGGTGAACACAGCCCAAGAACAAGAGCACCGAGTAGAAACGAGGAAAGGGACAAGATCGCCATCTGTGTCCTTGCAAACTGTGGCGATGGGGCTAGGTGTCTCATGGAAGTTGCCTGTGCTCAGGACCGTGTCATCTCCAGATTATCTTCTGAAAGGCAGAGGATGGAGCTCTGGAGCTGCACCCTTAGGAGACTGCGCCTGCTGATAGGGAGCTGCAGTATCTCAGTGGTGGGCCAGGAGGACATGTATCAATGGGGAGTGTCTGCAGATGATCAGCCTCTCCTGGGGCAATCTCTCTTCTGAAGCATTCCCTAGAATCTCCCCTGACAGGCATCTACTTGAGTACGTTTATAGACACATCTAACCATCTGTTATATATTTATCTTGTTCTCCTATAACTGCCTCTCTTTCCCAAGTCAAACAACCTATCAAACAGGCCGTCAGAGACTATCAAGCCCAGGTAGTTGCTTCTGTTGCTGTTTCTTAGTTTCCCGCTTTTTGTACATATCCACTTATACTGTGCTAGTTTGCCTATAAAATATATTTTGAGGTATAAAAACTTCCAAAGTCTTTAATTTCTACCTACAGGGATAAAAGTAACAGCGATGAGTTCTGTTTGATGATTGCTTGCACACAGTCTGGCTCTCAGGCTCTTCTCAGATCCCATCTGTTCCCATTGTCGCTCTGATAATAAGCAGCAGATTCTCACAGACAAGATGCACGTGACACATAACACCATCACCACAGTGCGCAAGGACAGAGATTCAACAGCATTCATTTCAAATTTCTGTTCAACCTTATTTCGTGTGTGTGTGTGTGTGTGTGTGTGTGTGTGTGTGTGTGTGTGTGTGTGTGCGCGCGCGCGTTTATCTTTTGAGACAATGTCTCAGTGTGTAGTTCTGGCTGTTCCGGAACTCTACATAGCCAAGGTGGCCTTGGACTCACAGAGATTTTCCAACCTCTGTCTCCTAAATGCAGAGATTAGAGGTGTGAGCCACCAGGCCTGGCTGGATCTCTGGATCTTTTCTGTGGACCAATCCTTCATGACATTTCCAAGATTAGGATCTCACAGACATATATTGAGGATATTTAACCATTCCTTATTTCAGAAATGACTTGTTCACGTGTGGTGTACACACACATGTGTTCTTCTGGGTGCATAGATGTAGGTGTGTGTGTGTGTGTGTGTGTGTGTGTGTGTGTGTGTGTACCTTCACAGGCTTGCAGAGGCCACAGGAGAATGTCTAGTGTCCTGTTCTATAACTCTTTGTCTTATTTCCCTTAAGTCAGGGTTGGTTTTGAACCCAGAGATTGCCATTGATCCCAGTGTGGCTGGCTCAAAGCCCAGGTAATCTACCTTGTCCACTTGTAGCAGTGCTTTCAGTGGGTTCTGAGGGTGCAATTCAGGTCCTGGTCCCTCCACAGCAGGAGTTTCTGCCTGTCTCCTAGTCCCAGTTGGTAACATAACCAACAAGCTTACTACTCACTGATAATGCCTTTACTGGTTTACTTTGGGAGCTTTGGATTTTCCTGAATCCTTCAAGGACTTGTGACTTGTCCTCTGAATTACAATTGAAAGTGACAGTTACTGTCCAAAAACTACAAACTACATTTATCTTGGCTCCTAAGGAAAGATAATTTAGAGTAGAATCCATCACCTCTTACGCCCACAAGCCTCTGACAGAAAGACAGCATGATTGTGAGAAAGTGTTTTAAATATTCTTTTGTTTGTTTGTTTGATTTTTGGGTGGAGGTTTCTGAGACAGGGTTTGTCTGTGTGTCTTTGGCTGTCCTGGACTCTTTTTGTAGACCAGGGTGGTCTCAAAGTCATAGAGATCCACCTGCCTCTGCCTCTCTGAGCTCTGGGATCACAGGCATGCACCACTGCACTCAGCTTAAATCATTTTTAATTTAATATTATATTCTTAGTTGCTGTAGTATAAACTTGCCTATTCTGATGAAAAATAATCTTTCTTGTGCTGTCCTTGGGCCCTCGCTCCTGGTGTTAAACACCTTTGTGTTACTATAATGAAGTGCTCTTTAATTGACCTATGAAAAGAAAGGTTTATATTCCTCAGGCTTCTGGAAGTGCTGATCTAAGATGAGGTAAACTATTCTTTTGGTCTCTGCTAAGGGGAGCACATACCAGGAAAATAGCCTATGTTGTTAAATAGAAAGCATGAAGACAGGCACTGAGGGAGCAAGGAGCACTTCTAGTGCTCTTCAGAGATGCATTCCCAATGACATAATGACCTATAAGGCTCCACCTCTTCGATATCCATAGCATCTTTTAATATCACCACCCTCAGTACCAGTGAACCTTTGAGAGACACTCATTCAATGTTCGCCTTGGCAGCCTGCTGATTACCAAAGTACCAGATTGAAGGTAGGGAGTGAACACCTTGCCTACTAGCCAACTTTGTCGCTACATAAAGGATTTGCATTATAACGATGACTTCTCTTGAAATAAGAGCTGCAAATATTATAATTTTAAATCTCAGGGAAGAACAGATGAAGAGTTCTTATCTTATGAATGGCTAAAATTTAAATATAGGCTGAGTCAATCTAGAACACTTTAAGGTGGTACTACCTAAACAAAGAAAGATAAGAGAGACATGAGAGCTGATGACCAATTAAAATTCTGACTTTTAACAAGGATCTTGCAAAACAATGCGACTCTCATGACATATGAGTCTTAAAACAATAAAAAAGAATGCATGCTTGTGTGACTTATTTGGGGAAATCACGCTCTTTGCAGTTAGACAACCGGCATGGTGATATCCTTTTAAAAATACAAGTCTTAAATTAGTTAACTAATTAAATCAGCATAAGGAAGTTTAAAATTTTATTTTTCTATGTGAATTTTAAATGATACAACAGAGTAAATCTGTGTAATAATGTCTGCATAAAATTGTTTCCATCCATACATCAGAAAATTGTAAGAAACATTTGGTACTCTGAAAAAAATACCTCTTATGGAACCCCAATGTGTATACCACTAAGAGGTCTAATAATCTTGCGAAATCAATGTGCGTGACTGAGTTCATTGAAGACGCGTGGTGAGAAACAGTGCGCAGCAGTGGGAATGCGCTTCGTGCTGCTGGGCTTACACTTAAAAGAGGTTAAATTGAGAGTCTTATGTTATGCATAATTTGCCTGATCAAAAGTTGCCATTTTAGGATTTTTGTTTATTTTTGAGACAGAATCTCAAGTAGCCCAGGCTGGCCCTAAACTCACTATGTAGATCAGGGTGGCTTTGAACTAATGTTTCATGTCTACCTTTTGAGGACTGGGGCTATAGATGTGTACTGCTACACTTGCCTTGTTTGTCTTACTTTGTTTTCTATTTTACTTATATTTTCAGAATTTACTGTATATGTAACATATATGTAACATATAGGTATCTATACAGTAAATCCTTTCTCCTGTCTCTCTCTTCCCCCTAACTTCTTCCATGCCCTGTCCCTTCTACTTATTTCCCAACTCATAGCGTCTTACTTTCTTGGGATCCGATAGGTTACCAGGTGACTCGTCTCTGAGGCAGACTGATTCTCCCTGTCTGAGCAGTCATTAGTTGCTGGAAGCTCTTCATTTCAGGGTGGGGCTTTGGGAGATTTTCCCCATCCACGTTAGCATGTCAATTGATGTCATTTTTGAGGTCTTGTCTAGGCTACCTCACCGTTGAGATTTCCTTTGCAGATTCCCATTGTATACAGAAGACACCATTTGTACTGGCTGGATTTGTGTGTCAATTTGACACAAGTTAGAAGGAAGGGAGCGTCGATAAGATCCAGCTGTAAGGCATTTTCTCAATTAGTGATCAATGCAGAAGGGCTCAGCCCATGGTGGGTGGTGCCATCTCTGGGCTAGTGGTCCTGGCTTCTGTAAGAAAGCAGGCTGAGCAAGCCATGCGAAGTAAGTAAGCAGAAGCCTCCATGGCCTTTGCATCACTTCCTGCCTCCAGGTTCCAGTCCTGCTTGAGTTTCTGTCCTGACTTCCTCCAATGATGGATTCTGATCTGTAAGTTTAAGCCAAACAAACCATTTCTTTCCCAACTTGCTTTTTGATCATGGCATTTCATTGAAGTAATAGAAACTCCGACAGTGGCTCTTCGCTTTTGTTGATCTAAGATACCTTTACTCTACTTGCATTTCTGAGCAGTGCTTTCAATGGATATATAATGGACAGTAGGCTCTTTAAATACAGTAATCTCGGCATCTATACTGAATGAAGAAACGGCTGTCATTATTCTTTTATTGTACCTCCTTATTTGCTGTGACCTCTTCTTCTAAGTGCTTTTGAAATTTTTGTGTTGAATTTATAGTAGTTTGGGAATTCTGCACTTAAATGTGGCTTCTTTGGTAATTAATCTGCTTAAGGGTCATGAACTTCTTGGATTACTAGACTATTTTTTTTATCAAATTATAAAATTTCAGCTTTAATTATTCAGTTTCATGGCCCATTTTCTTTTCTTCTTCTGGGATTTCTCCTTAACACTATTTTTATATGTCATTGAAAGCTCCAGTGAAGAGTCTTCCCCTTGCCTCAGCTCCTATGAATGCTATGGACTGGCTGACATAGATAAGGTCGCCCTTTCTCCCATTAGGTCAATGTGCTACTAACCGTTAGCGACACTGATGTGCGCTGGATACTTCACTTGTCACGGTACCATTTCCATCAGTTATTTGCTTCACTAAAATTCTCTACCATCCAACTACCCAGTACTTTACTCTTGTATCTTTTCCTATAGAGCCTTTAGCAATTGGTGACGGTTCTTCGGATTCACTGGTTTTTCAACCTCTCCAATGCTGCAACCCTCTAATAGAGTACCTTGTGTCATGCTGACCCCAATCATAAAGTTATTTTTGTTACTATTTCATAACTGTCATCTTGCTACTGTTATGAATCACAATGTAAATACCTGTTTTCTGATGGTCTTGAGGGACCCCTGTGAAAAGGTCATTTGACACCGCCCCCCCAAAGGGTCACAATTCACTTGTTAGGAAACCCTGTACTTAATTTCTTCTTTGATTATTTCAACTGTTCTTTTTTTTTTTTTTTTTTTTAATTTACCACAGCTGCTTTGTTAAATGGCAATGCTTTCTTACATCATAGATACTGTGGCTGAAGGAATAATAGATGTTGATTATTTGTTAAAGACACTATAAAGCTACATAAAAATTCTTTTATAGCATATATTATATATAATGCATTTGTGTATGTGTGTGTGTGTATGTGTGTGTGTGTGTGTGTGTGTGTGTGTGTGTGTGTGTTTAATAAGGAAACCATTTTCTTTATTAAGAAGAATGGTAGAAAGGTAGAAAAGCTCATCAGTTTGACTGAATAATAAATGTAGCTACTTATATGTTAGATTATGTGTTTATAATCACTGAAACAAAACCTTGGAATTGAGTCACCAAGACTCTAGCCTGCTGCCCTTTGCCTTTTGTTCCAGCTGGGCCTTCCTTCCCAACCATTAGGTGGATCGTTGATGATCTTTGGAGACACTGAATTAGATGGAATTGTGGTGGAAAAGTCAGATTCACTTATCCTCTAGGATTAGACATTGTGAAAACAAGTTCAGCTCCCCAACCACTGAGAGCATTGCTTGGGAGCCAAAGACTATGCCATCTCAAATCTATAAAACTACAAGGCTGCTTGACCTCCCAACTGTGGAGACTGGTTGACTGCTATGTCTGCAGTCCCTTCCAGATGACTAGATGTAAAAGGTGGCTTCTCAGGAGACTATAGACTGTAAGGCTTTGGGAATAGGAGTTTCCAGAGTGTGAACTGCTTGGACGGTGAGGCTGTGAGACTGCAAGCCTTCCAGATCACAAGAGTGTGAAGCCTCAGGTCTTTAAGACTGCAAACTCACCAAGACTGCATGTCTGAGAGCTTGCTACTTGGCAGAGAGATGTGTGGAACTTCTCCATGTTAAAATCTAATATGCCAGCCCATAGATTTGAGAAATCTTGTTTATCAATGACTTCCAGTCTAAGCAGTACTCTGATTTTTGCTTAGCAATCTTTCTGGTGTTTTTTTAATACTAAATTTGCATAGTTTTAGGTTTCTTTGTGTCCAGAACTCCTTGTTGGAAGGAAGATTTGGCTTATCTGTTGATTCTTTTTGTTCTGCTATCAGTTAAAGTATTTCATATAGGTTCTTATTCTCACTGGAAGCAGATGTCCTCGAAACTACTCAGCAGGGTGAGAAATAGTAAAGAAACATGTCAGATCACTGTAATCTGCTCCTTCCTAGCCTTCCTGCATTTTCTACTCTGTCCTGCATTTTCTACTTGTCCTTGTATAGGGTCCAGCAAAAAGGGGTAGTGTTGGGCAATTTAGAACTCTAAGAGTTCCTCATACATCAGAGTCCCTGTCAGGATTCCTTCTTGTCCTCTATGACTCCCCAATGAAGAAACAACTCCTTCCCCGAGCCCACCACACAGCACTGCTACAAAAGTACCTCTGGGTCGTATGTTCATGTGTGATTCCTGTGTCCTGATAATATACTTGTAAGTAATCATGTGGTTGAACTCTCCTCACACAACCCTATCCTCAAGTTCCCTTTGTGTCCTGCTGAGACTCTGAGTCAAGCGGCTTTCAGACAGCAGCTCTGCATTGGAAGGGTGCTCAGGTGAAAGAGACATTTAAATAGAACCTGGCATCCCAGAGCCCTCAGACAAAAGGAGGCTTCAGACTGGAATAAAGGGATAGGTTTCTCAGTGAAGGATTTGGACACCCCACCCCAAACAGGAGCAGAGAGACTAAGGGACTTTGCAAGGTACAATTGGGCCAGCTTTGAAAATGGAATAAACAGAATGTCATTTCAATATGACAATTAGACATGAGAGGGAAGGCATAAACTCTAACTTTTTATAACCCTGCCTCTAACTACTTGTTACATGGTAGGCAGGCCCTGGTTCCATTCTGGAGATTTTTATAGATGCTGAAAAGCATGTACTTTTCTCATACTTTCTGCTAAGAAGACGTTCACGATAGCCAAAGAAAATTTTAACTCTAAAATCTCAAGAGAAAACCCAGTGCACACAACATATAGACCCCAGAGCTCCTAAGACCACAAAGATAGGAAGGGGGTACTGTTTCTTGTAGAGACTCTCCCTCTTCCCTCCTGATGGACTCTGGGGAGAATTCAGAACCTCTGATGTGTGCCATCTGGAGATGGAACTGGAGAGTGTGTGTCTTGATCTGGAACTTTCAAACTGCATGGCGTTTAGAACCAGACTTCAGAGGGGAACATGAGCATGGCAATAGAGGTGACTTTTGAACTGAGGTCATAGGGTCACAAAAGTACACAGAGGCAACACGGCAATGATTCAAGGGTATCATGTTGTAGGCTTGTGTTATCTGTGTGGTAGCAAACACTGACACCAAACTACTATGCATTACTCTGAAAGCTCATGCAAAAGACACTATGGGGAGAGGCAGAAAGAGAGATAGGGAAAATGAGAGAGGAAGAAAGACAAGGAAGTGGAGATACATAGGAGAAAGGGGAGGGAGAGGGCTAGATACAGGTTGAGAGGGGGAGACCTGGGCACTGATTTCTAGAGCAGTGGTTCTCAAGCTTCCTAATGCTTCTACCCTTTAATGCAGTTCCTCAAGTTGTGGTGACCCCAACCATACAATTATTTCATTACTACTTTATAACTGTAATTTTGCTACTGGTATGAATCATAATGCAAATATCTGATATGCAGGATATCTGATATGCAACTTTCAAAGGGATTGCAACCCACAGACTGAGAACAGCTCGTCTAGAGACTAGCTTAGGATCTTTGGTGCATTGTCCACAGCTAAAATCTTCAGACTTCTGGACTTGATGCTAGTTCTTCCAGTATTGTTGTTGAACAATTAGAAGCTATGGCAGGAAAGCTGGATTTATGCTCCTTTCTCGCTTACAAGTTAGACTCAATTCAAGAGGTAAAACAAACAGATGAGTTTCCAGCTACCATGCCTTAAGTCAGCCTTGAAAGTAATCACAAACAGTTCACCAGCACACTTTTTTTTTTTAAACCAATGCTTCCATCCCAGGAGGAGAACAGGTGGGAATGTGAACGGGATCAGAACCCTTTGCTCCTCACCTCACATAAATTATGACTTCCCAATGGAGAGCAGGTATTTGTGAGGCTGCTGTAAATCTTAGAAATGAATGTTTGTAAGAGAGGAGAGAGCAGGCTCTCTGATTGCCTGTAAAAGATGGGGGGAAGGGAGCCTAGAAAATCCATCTCTGACTTCCCTGAGTAGGAAGCAGAGAGACTTCATAGCTTCTGCTCCCAAAATAGAAGGAGAGGAAAGGAGAATAAAACACCAAAGTCGGGGGGAAAGGCATGCTGATTGCGTGGTTACGACTTAAATTGTACTCAGATGCTAAATCTGATGTGCCAAAAACAGTGAAGGCTGAGCCTGGAAGATCAGAAAAGTGACATCTGCTATTGGATGCCCCGGCAGACATGACTAATACCATTGGTATTGTGTAGGTTCTGCCTTAACTCATTTAATATTCAAATATGATGGCCGGCCCTAGAATGCTCCACAATAACAGAAGACAATGGCTCCCCAGAATTTACCTCTTCACCCCTACTGGTACTACTTAAGGGGACTGGATGTCTATCTTACCAGGTTAAGCAGGAAAAGCTCTGTTATTTCCACATTCTTACTAAAATTTGTTTTGTGGGTCTCAAAAAACAGTCTAGCGCTAAGAGACCCTGAGAACTCAACCATAACTTGTAATAAATAAATAACCTCTTCATCATTTGCCCCTTGGATATTTGTTTAATGGCATAACATCTTGGTTTTGCACGCGCGCTCACACACACACACACACACACACACACACACACACACGTGTGCGTGAGTGCTCACGCACCCTGGAAGAGAGAGAGAGAGAGAGAGAGAGAGAGAGAGAGAGAGAGAGAGAGATATTTCTCTGATGAAAATAAAAATCTGATGTTCTCCCCTCTATAAATTTGACCACAGTACTGAAGAACACTGCATTAGCTTGATGCTTGAAGGTGTTCTCAATAAATCAAAACCGTCGTCCTATACCTTATATAGATGTGTTTAATCGTCAACAATTTCAGATGAGCAAATATTTGTTGAATTCCGGAAAAGTCTAGTTACAGCCAAGAAGATGTTACAAGTTACCATTCAATTATATTTTAATTATTCAAAAGACAAACTCGAGTAACACACAGAGGCCTTGGGCATTTAATTATCATTAAATAGCATTACAGTGTTTGTGAAAATGTAATCATGTTAGTGAGAGTTGCAGATCACTGACTATGAAGGATAAAACTTGCAGCTGATGACTTACATATAGGATTCCATATACATATACTCATGCAAGGTACCTATGGAAACTATGCCTGCATAAAAGACCAAGAAATGGGTTTATAAAAGGAAGTTGTCTCTGTAAGGTCACATGGCTTACTGTTAGCTGAATTCAAATTCCAAGCCAGTTTATCCAATTATCTTGTGTTTCCTCATCATCTTACATGCAGCAACCTACATTGAGGATCATTAAAACTTCTAGGACATTTTTTTTAGAACTTCATTTTTTTTTCTGTGCAAATATAAAAATAATACCAGTAGTCTCCAACTCCAAAGTTTACTGAAAATTAACTACTAGGTGGTAGGAACATGACTCAGAATTGGAGGACTTGCATAGATGAATGGGGTCCCAGGTACATTCTCAGTTCTGCATAAACAAATAGTAAAATGTATTAACACCCATGTGTGTCTCAACATACCCAACTCTAAATGGCTAGCCCCAGCCTCTTATACAGATTCGTTGTTTTGTACATAGTTTTCTCTTCATTCTTATTAGTTCCTTGAAAAGTTCATATAATGTAGTTTGATAATATTCACTCCCTTACTCACCCAATTTTGTGTCTTTTATTTTAATTTTTAAAAAATCAAGTGGAGTTTGGACTTCCCACATACTCTTGATTGTGTTGGCTTCTACTGGAATGTAGTTGACCTACTAGAGGCAATGCGCCAGAGGCAGGTCCTCTGTACAACATCTCAACTGTTGTGAATTCATGTGTGTAATTTTTGTCCAGAAAAATTTAATCATCTAACCCCTATAGCTCTTATATTGCTTCTAACTCCTCTTCCAAAACAACTCCTGAGGCTTGGGAGCAGTAGGTGTGATGTAGAGATTCACCTAGGGCCAATATCTTATTTTCTGCATCTTGATCAGGTGTGGGTCTCTATGTTAATCACCATCTACTGCAAAAAAGAAGCTCCATGATCTGGGTTGATCGATGTGCCATGTACATAACATGCCATCAATGTTCACTTCATACTATGTCCATTTTGCAAAGTAATGGTAGTAAGTTCTTGCAATAGGTTTGTGGTCTCCATAATGGTAATACTTCATTTCCTTAAAAATTATTCCTTTGGAGTAAGGAGTGGAGATGCTTTCAAATAGTGTGGTGGTTAGTGTCAACTTACCAAGTTGGCATACGCTACAACCCCCTGGGAGATGGGCCTCTGGGCAGGTTTGTGAGGTAGTATCTTGATTGCTTTAACTGAGACAGAAGGCCTGCTCCCTGGTGGTAGGGCCATTTATGAGCTGGGATCCCCAACAGTGTAAATGAAGAAAAGGAGTAGAGCAGCATCAGCATCCATGACTTTCTGTCCTGACTGTGAATAGGCTGTGAACAGTTGCTTCTACCTCATGCCACCCCAACTTCCCTGATTAGATTTTACCTTGTACTGGGAGCTAAGAAAAACTCTCCCCCTTGAAGTGATTTATTTGTTTGTGTATGGAGTATTTTATCACAGCAACGGGAGAGGAACTAAGACAAAAGGCATACCACTCTCTTTAGTCATGCCTCTCACTACTTCAAGATACATGCAAAGACTGGGGACAGTGATACATGCTACAACCCAGGGAACTCCGAGTACTTTCCTGGAAAAGAATGCTCATCACTCCAGTCATGACCAGACCTCCTGGTAGGTGTGGTCTAAAGGCTGACCACAGCTACAGATCATCTTCCTGCATGAAGAATGAGTTCTCTGCTCAGAAATGAAGCTAAGAAGAGAATAGGCTGTTTTTCTAAAGTGGGTATTGCAAGGAGAATTAGAGAGAGGGGGGATTAGAGGAATGGGTAAGATCGAAGGCTAGCTTTTAATTTTGCATTGAAGAGTCAGTTAACAATAGTTACAAAGGAAATTAAAAGCCTGGAAGCATTTGAGGTTTTTGTTATTTCTGAAGTTACGAAACACATCAGTATTGCATAGGCCTGCGTTTAATGTGGTGTAGCAATGTGACAGCCTTTGTGGATAGGCTCTGGAACTCTTTGAATGGCTTCCATGAGCAAATCGACATTCTCTTTCCAACTGTGACCCTCAGATTGTGTGTGCCCATTTTTCTGGCTCTTAAAGGCCACAGTCCCACACTTGTCATGAAGTTCATTCAAGCAGTGCGTGTTTGGGGGTTTGAGGATGAGAAGAAAGGCCTGGCTGGAAATGCGGCTGTGAGGCTGAGGAATGGAAGAATCCAGAAGAGAACCATCAAGAGGCAGTTCAAAGCATCACTGTGGTGATTCTAGTGGTGAGATTGGCACTCGGATCCCAAAGCTCAAGCAGGATCGAACCGTGCATTCATAGTAAATCAAGGGTAGAGGGTGCCTTCCGCAGTCACAAGAGAAAGCTGCTTCCCAAGCTTGTTTTGTGGAATGTCACAGCTGAGTCTGTCAGCCTCAGTCAAGGCACAGCTAAATCCCACAAAAACCTCCTTAGAATGCAGAGTGAAGGTTATTGTATCATCTTTTATTTCATTTGTGTCATGAGCTAGGAATTGATCTAAATATTTTAAGGGTACTTATAACTAGAAGCATCATTATGAACAGATGAGACAGACGATGCTGTCATGCACCAGATAGGAAGAGGTGAACAGGCTAAAGAGCCCCTGGAGGTGCTCCTGCCTAAGAAGTGGGTGAGAATTAATTCCGGGCAGACTGACAGCAGTGCCCTTACCTTCAAACATCACTTCCTCTCATACCTGTATCATGTCTTCTTGTGTAACTGGAAGCCATTTTTAACATCAAGGGAAAGATAAATGGACTTTTCCATTATTATGTAGTCCATTTGTTGGTTAAATGACAAACGTTATAATAAAAATCAGCTTCTTCAATAATTTCAAGTAAAATTGCATTTTGTTACATATTTCAAAACTACTTCAATCTGCCTAGCATATAGAGCATTTGTTTCCCAGACCTGGTGAGTTTGTCATTTGTCAAAACTTGTCCAGGTTCCTGCCCCTAGTAAGAAGGATGAAAGAAAGAAACAAGGCTCGATTTGGGTGTCGAATGATAGCCACAGGCCCGTCTTTCTCACACATTTTAGTACTTCATTATTTTGTACTTTCTAAAGATAAGCAGCCAATGTCTCTGCATTTCTTGAACTTAGCTGAAAGTTTCTACCATCTTAACCCCAAAGAGGGGCCTCTTTCAGGATGTTTGGATCCCGTATACACAAAAGTAAAAGGAGCGACATCACCCTTGTTTTGAGATAGGGTCACAAATTAGCTTTGACATTACCAAATAAGCTAGATTGGCCATTTAATGAGTCCTTACAAGGCTAAGACTACAAGCACAGAACGCCATCAGCCCTCTAAGTCCTTAGGGCCTGAGTGAGTAAAGGTGTTACCACTGGCTAAATCATGCTCTCATTCATTAAAAATGAACCTTCTCCAACTCAAACAAGTTCATATCTAGAACTGGAAGAAGCAGATTCAGCATTTAAAACATAGGTGGACTACTACAGATACTTAATTTGATTTTGTAAATTCAGTTGAATTTGTTTTTTAGGGAAAAAATGAAGTTCACAACTTGGTAAAGGCATAAGAGAAAAAGACAAGGTATTTTTTTAAAGATCTTGCCAAGGGAAGTTTTTCTGTTCAGTTGATTAGATATCTGTCTGTCTATCTATCTATCTATCTATCTATCTATCTATCTATCTATCTATCTATCTATCTTTTTGTTTTTTGTTTTTGTTTTTGTTTTTCAAGACAGGGTTTCTCTGTGTAGCCTTAACTGTTGCAAAATTCACTCTGTAGACCAGGCTGGCCTCAATCTCACAGAGATCCACTTGCCTCTGCCTCCCTGGTTCTGGGATTAAATGCATGTGCCACTACCACATCTATAGTTGCAGTGGGTAGGTAGGAACATTAATTTTATTTTCAAATATAATTACACCAATTGTCCACTTCCATTTTCTCTTTCCAACCCATCCCGTATTCCTTCCCCCAGGTTTCTTATCTTTAAAAATAGGTAAAAGAATGCCTTCAGATTTCAGTATGAATCTACACCAAGAACAAGGTCTGTTATATAGTTCTGAGTTGGCTGCATCTCATTGAGCGGCAGTTACTGCAGCTTTTTCATGTAGTTAACCCTGGTGCAGAAACACAATTGCACCTAGGACCTAACCAAATTACTTAATTCGACAGCATGCCTAAGCAGGACTCACTACATGAGTTGTAGGGCCCAGGGCAAAATGGAAGATGGAGTCTTCTATTCAAAAATTACTGAATTTCAAGGTGGTAATGGTGAAGCACAAAACCAAGCCTACGGACATCTGGACACTGAATCCCATGTGACTTCACGGGCAACACACAAAACAGGCTGGTTGTCTTAAGTGGCCCTTGAAGTATCACAACTGGCTTCATGAACTGGGGAACAGAACCTCCTTCCCCCCCCCACCCCCACTGCAGTAGATCTAAGACAAATATCATCAACAATAACCTGGCTATGTATTGAAAAGTTGCCAGCCAGCTTCTCTCTTCCTACTCCATTTGGTGCTGTGAATCATTCTTCCCCAAGGAAAATACATTCAAATAATACATTGTGTTTTGATGAAAACAAAACAAAAAACAAAAAACCCTCTCCCATCAACTCTTCTTCATTTTGCAGTACAATTGACCCTTGGAAGCAGAAAGGAATTAGAAAAACAAAATAAACACTAGAAAACCTGAGGCATTCTGGATAGTGATCTGAGGGGAAAATGTGTTAACCAATGTAATTCTGTTGAGGACTACAAACTGAGAAGGCAGCAGCTTTCATTAATAACCTGGGTGGAAGCCAGGCTCTTGTCTGATTGATATGGAGAGTCCTGACTATGAGGCTGAGATTTACGTATACTAGCATTTTTTTACAGTAATGCTCATGTCTCCAGAGGCGAAGGCAGATTTAATAAATCAAATAAATAAATAAATAAATAAATAAATAAATAAGTGAGAGCAGCATGCTACACTCAGCTCCTCATGCAAAGTTTCCATTGTTGTCCAAGAGATTTCCACATGCAAGGCGAAGACCAAAGGCGGCTCTACTCGTTGCCCGTTATTCGAAGGAAAATATCTAGATTTGATAATGATGTAATATGATTTTCACCCCCCGAACTTCATAAAAGACTATGTAATCTTTGCCAATGTCCCCTTATAAGCAACGGCATGCCTTCTACTTTTAATGGTCGATGAAGAGCTTGTGAACACTTTACGAGAGTATGTCCCTGCTCAGTTTGGGGTCCTTATGTGGTAAATAATTGCAGCTGTGAGCGGGTTTGAGAAATAAATGTACCACTTGGGGAATATTTTCTTCTATTCCTTTTGAAAAGGGAGAGAGAGGGTGAAATAGAGATGGAGAGAGAGGAGGGGGAGGGAGGGGAAAGCAGAGAGAGAGAAAGAGAGGGGGGGGGAGAGAGCGCGCTCAGCATAAGTCAAGTAAGAGGAACAATTGTAAAGGCATTTAAAGATTGCAACTCCTTTATGACCCATAGAATCAGATCATCATATGATTTTAACCAGGAAGACTCAGTCATATCATATACCATATTTCATTTCATAGCTAAGAAAATAAAGCTCAGGAAAACCAACCCGCAAAAGTCCGCTGTTGCGCTGACCTTCCAGCTTTCGAAGCTGCATTCCTTTACGTTGCCCAGAGGAATGACCTCTCTATAGAGTTTATTTCAGGGAAGCTATCAGCAGCATCCTTCTCTTCTGAGAAAATTATGTCCAACTAGACTTGCAAGCATTGTGTTTTCTCACATGATAATGCATCCATTCACTTATTCAATAAATTAAATAGCGATTTCAGAGAGCTTTTTAAAATCCATCTTAATAGGGGAACTGAAATAGAGGCCTAGCTCCCAACTACAAGAGATGAAAAGCACTGGGAACAAATGGAGCCATTCAAAATGACTTACATGTAGTAGCTGAGGAAAACAGGAGGGTGGGGAAGAATGATGTCTATGGTCAACTAACTGTTCTGATGGTTAAGTGCACAGGAAGCCTAGACTAAGCTCAATGAACCTGTGGGAATCTCACTTTCCCCAGCCGAGTGTTTGCCAGTTCAGAAGGAAGACTGGGGAGCCAGATCACCCGTTTTCCAGCTGCAGCTGCACAGCTGGTTAACTATGAGTTCTGCTTCCTTCTTGGGTAAACACGGGCAATAGAAGCATCTGCTTCTTTGGCTATTTCAAGGGTTAAAACCAGTGACTCACCTGATAGAAATTCGAGCTGTGGACAACACACAGCAAACACTAAATACTTGTGCCTTCTAGAAAGGTGCAAACTCCTAACTAACCCCTGAAATTATGCACGTCGGCCTTAGAGTTGGACATGTCATGTTTCTCTCACTTCAAAAAATACAGAATTTTAATCATAATGCCATAACCTGGTGGGATAGCCAACACTTAAAAATTGGAAATCTTGACTTTTCCTTTGTAATTCTTGGTAATTATCAAGCCTAGACCCAACATACCAGTAATCTAGATGCTATTATTTTCTCAGAAAGAAAAAGGCAGGGTTTTTAGTAGCTGTCCAACTCACCATTTTGGTAACATGGAAGATAATACACAGAATTCATTGTTAAATACACAGCAAAAGCCACTGAAAGCTTCTGGGCACTGTCTTCTGTGTGTGGCCAGGTAGAATGAACAGAAATTCCCTGGGAAGAAAACGGAACCAAGACCAAACTAAAATTCTATTCTTGAATCTCATTCCCTTGCTCCCTCCACCATTAAAAAAATACTTTCCTGTCTATGCTTCAGTTTCATTATCTGAGTTCAGGAATGAGAGGCTCACTTTATTGTGAAGCTGGCACGTGGGACTTTTAAAGCTATGAAACTATGATAAAATAAGATAGTATAATCAGTTGGATAAATTTGATTTCTGCTTACTTGGTTTATATTCTTTGGACTAAGGTGAAATTTTTGAATAATAAATATAATTATATAGCTACAACAATGGTATTTATATACATATGTATACATTAATATATACGTGTACATGCATCTACAAGGATGTACTTTACTAACCTGAAACACATATAACTTATACATATACAGGCACCAGCCTTTTCTGTGTCTACTTCTTCCTGGCTGTAGGCTTACTCCTTTCTTCTGAAAAAGCAGGAAATAATCACATGTTATTTTTACATTCATTGAATTTGAGTTACATTAATGTGTTATTACTGGGAAGTCTGCATTTTGCCATCAGTGCCTCAGTTACCACCTTTCCTTACTTGATACTCAGTCTCCGTTTAAAAGCACTACTTTAAAATTCAGCCACAGATGGTCACTGTTCAGCATTTCACTTCAGAGAGAGGCAAGGAAGGAGGCAGAATGTTAGCTGCTCCACCCATGCCTCTGTCCTTCAGTGTCAGGGGTCTTCTGCCTAATCCTTGTCCCTGAGTACACATCACAGTGTTTTTGTTTTTTTGGGTTTTTTTTGGGGGGGGGTTGTTTTCTGTTTTTTGTTTGTTTGTTTGTTTGTTTCATGAATCTCTCCCTTTCCTTGGGTTCATTTTTTTCCACTTTGGGATCTGTGCTCTGGAAGGTTCTACTGAGAAAAATCTCTTTAAGAAACGCACTCTACAAGGAAACTGCCAAATAGTAACTTCCTTAACCTGAAGCATGTGAACCCCAAGTGAGACTGAGGCCCTGGTCAAAGGTAGACAAGAAAAAACAGAGCCTACTGGGGTCCTTGATTTGAGTTAGGCTTAGCGCAGAGCATAAGCAGGCCTTGAAATGGCTCAGAATTAGGTTATGTAACACTGGTGTAAGAAAAGTGCCTCACACTTTGAAATTGCCCACAGCCGCTGGCAGGGTGCTGGCATGGGGTGTTCTGTACCCAGCAGTTTGTTCTCATCAAGAGGCACAGGGCCTCTGGGCAAATGGGTCTCTTGAATCACTTGTCCCTGATGAAGAGTCTCCTGTGAGGAATGTGGAGTCCAGGGATTGCCAAGGTCTACTGAGGTAAGGGGAAAAAAATTCACCATGACCCGGAGTGAAATTCCTCTGCGACACGGCACAGAGACCGACTGCTTTTCTCTGTGCTCTGAGTGTCGGCGGCAAGATCACTGCATCTTGAACTGGAGTGGTTTTTGGGCCTTCCTCCTTACTTCTTTCCCTCCCAGGATGCTGCACAAGTCGTTTAGGGAATGTCCATAATGTGGTTGGTTGGTTGCTGGATGTCAGTGGGATTTTTCCTCTTTGTTTTTCCTAACTGATTTTTTTTTTTAAATCACTGACTTTTTGAGAGTCTGTGCCTGGTTGAGTTGGGTTTTGTTGCTTTGTTTTGTTGTTGTTTCCTGTGACTGCTTTTACTGCACTGCTGAGTCCTCAGTGTGATCACTTCATTTGATCGCATCTCACCTTCATCTTCCACCTTAAAGCAGAAAAACATATGGCAGCCAGGATGAGAGCAGTCATCCTCCAAAGGTGAGAACTAGTCCTTGGCCTCTTGGAGGCACCAAGCAGATCTCTGGGACAGGACCATAAAGGAACATTTTACTTTCAAAATCAAGAGACAAAACAAATGTAAAGTGTTTGCTAAAGGTAACTCATATTATAACTCAAAACAAACTCAGATCAAATTGTCAATGAATAAAAGGGTAAGTTTACCCCTAAAAGTAAATGAAAGAGTATTATTTTTCCTAACATGACTAAGAAATCTGTGAAATAACTTATCAGTAACTATATAGTTACCAATAACCACAGCACGTCCAACTATCCACTGAGGCACTTTTACAAGGTGTTCAGGTAGAAGAAATCAAATTTTGCATCCAAGAACAATCATGTTAACTTGATAAGGAAAACAGTTCTCCAGGAAACTTACTCTGCTTCCCCCACAGTGTCTTCTCTGCTTCATTGAATTCTAATAAACTTATAAACACCATTAAATGTTAGACTTAAGAAAAAGGATCCATTAAGGCAAAGTAGAAGCTATTGTTGAGGATCTTGTCACTAAACACATTTCCCTCATTGTCTAAGAGCCTACAAAAACCTTCACTACACACACACACACACACACACACACACACACACGCACACGCACACGCACACGCACACACACACACACATATGTGTGTGTATATAACAGCTATGCAATAACCTTGATTTTAGACATGGTCTCTGATGCCTCCCACGCCCACTTGGAATACTTTTCAACCTCCTTTCTTTTCCAGGCACTCTGGCCACCATTACAGTATACATATCAGCATCTCATGGTGACCTTCCACCATTACCTTGTCCACCTTTCCCTTAGCTCCTTCCTTCCTGCACTCACCATATGTCAGGTAGCTACTGAAGCAAGCATGGGCTGGGCTGTTGAGCCTAATTCTCTAGTGCAGTGAAATTTAGTCTCGTTAGCAGTATCCGGAGTGGAGTTCTATTACGTATAGAAATCACAAGCAATACAAATAAAAAGCCAGGAGCCAGGATGGAAGAGACGAACTTGAAACTACTATGCCTATTACAAATGTTTGCCTAAATCACTTTGTTCTTGTGTGTAGCCAGCAGCAGTAAGGATGATGCATATTGTTGACTGAGAGTCAGTCCTATTTTGTGGTAGCTTGTTGCTTTCAGCCATAATATCCGCAGTATATAGAGCACTTATGATTCATCGCTTGGCAGACGAGGTGCTTCCAGAAAGCTATCTGAATAAAGCAACAGGCTGAAACACAGTTGTGTGGCTGTAAGGCCTTGCTTTCCTTTAGTCTTCTGCATTTTCTATAGCTCTGGGGCACTGCCATATTATGCTCATGGATCTCCTGTCTTAGGATTTCAGACAGTGAAAGCAGGATGGTTGCCCATTCCTTCACGATGGATGATGGTTCCACTGGAAAGATTTTAAGTAGACTAAAGATTAGCAGACTAAAAATACCTGGAGACTTCTTCATTTACATGTCATCTTCTTTCTGATGTGGCCTCATTGGTACTAGATCAGCAGTTTTCAATGACTGGGTTGCAACACCATTGGAGGTCAAACGACGACCTTTTCACAGGGGTCAGTCACCTAACACCATCTAAAAATGCACATATTTACATTACAATTCATAACAATAGCAAAATTCCAGGTATGAAGCTGCAGCAACAAAACCAATTTTATGGCTGGGGGCCTCTGCAACATGGAGAACTGTATTAAAGAGCTGCAGCATCAAGAAGGCTGAGAACCCCTCTTCTAGATGCTTACTGAACCTCAGCTTGGCGATTGACATGACCTTTACATGAAGTCTCTCTTGTAGACTGACGTGGGTTTCACATTACCTGGTACCTGTGTTGCAAGAGGCAGGTATCCCAAGAAAACAGGAGGGAGGTATCTGGCCTTTTCATGATTCAGCCTCAGAGTCAAATAGTGTCCATTCTTCGGGACTGTGCTAGTTAGTCATTAAAAAAAAAAATCTCCCTTGGGCATAAAGAGCTCTTATGGAGTTAAGAACTCAGGGAAAGGAGGATTATGTTCGAAATCAGTTAGAAATGTACCCGGGCTTCTATTTAATTGCAAAGACATCTACTACTATAAGGAAATGGTGTGATTCACCCTTGGGAAAGTCTGCATGTTGAAGTCCTTCCCATGAGCAACACAGCAGTGTCATGGCAACGCTTAAAATCTGCAATGCTAGAATACTGATTATGTGAAGCTAAGCATATCCTCTTGTGAGAGTAACTTTTATCCACCTGATGTAATTGTTGTCTGGGAGGGTTATTGTCTCTGCTGCTAACGTAGGCCCACTCCTGGGAGCTTATATCCTCCATGGGATCTTATCTAGGCCTAAGATGCTTTTAGCCTTTGGGATTTTCTGCTGAAAAATCTCACCCTTTCTAGATTTTTTTTCTGAACTCTGGCTGACTGGTTCAACTCAGCTCTTCTGGCTCAAACTCCTCTCCAAGCTGACTGATTCAATCTGGCTTCTCTTAATTTCTCACTGAATTGCTTTGCTTGGCCTCAAACTAACTCTAACAACCCATTCTAATCTTCTGGGTCCTTCTCTTTTTCTAGCTTGTTCTATCTTGACCTGTGTCTAGCTTGCTCTCTCTTCAACCTCTCTCTGTAAAAGTCTCTCAGTAAAAATTGCCTCTGAACTCCATAAACTAAACTGCCATGAACTCAACTGCACTGCACTGCACTGCCTCTCAACTTACTCTCAGCTGAACTGAACTGCCTGAACAGCATTGACTAGAACTCAGACATCTGCATGGCTCTGTCTCCTGAGTGCTGAGATTAAAGGCTTGTACCATCACCCCTGGACCTTTTATTCTTTACCTGAAACTTGCTCTATACCAGACTGACCTTGACCTCAGAGATCTGCTTACTTACCCCTGTCTCCTGGTATTAAAAGCCTGTCTGTATTCCAGCTGGAACACACAGACCTAAAAGGTCTTTGGATGTAATCTTTTGCCAGAGCAGCCATGTTCTGAATTCAAATTCCTCTTCATCCCCTAGTACTAACAGTCAAAAGGGAAATCAAAATGTCAGTCCTGTTGCTGCAAAGAACTGAGTTCTCCAACAAGAATGACGGAGAAGGGGATTTCCCCTAGCTCTTCTAAGTCAAATAAAAATCATGAAAGTGTGTGAATTCTTTATAAAGTGACAAAACATGTGACATGATGAGGTCCTGAACAAAAATTCAGCATACTTTTGCCAGTCTGACATATTCAAAACAAGCTAAAAAATAAAATGTTAAAGGTAAGCTTGTAATCATTTATTGTGAGGCACGATATCTAATGTATCTACACAGGAAATGTGGATTTTAAATGGACCAAGTCATTGAGAAGGACATTGAGACAAACAAAAGAGATGACAGAGGACAAGCAGAACCCACATAGACTGACCTCTTCCCTTCTGTTCTTTTTCTTCCTTATGAGCAAGGAAGAACACTCCAAATACTGAAGAGCGAGAAGGCTGCATCCAGCATGGCATCCAGGGACTGACCTGGCGACAAGAGATGCTGCGGCCATGTGGCAGCTAGGCAACTGTTACACATGCTCGGGCTCCATTTCTTCAGGCATGGTTGAGAAAGCAACCATGTGAGTTTGTAGGAAATGAATGAGGTAACATGAGACAAGCATTCAAATATCAGTCCATTGGAAGCCATTCTGTAGAAGTTTAATCTTGAAAGACAGGGAAGCAAGAGCTTGCAAACAGGCCATTATATTCCTCTCTCGTTTTCACTCCCCTCAGCTGTACTTGACTGAAATACCTTCCGAAGACAAAGCAAATGCTTGAAACAAGCCAGTGATAGCATCGAGCTCCTGGGAAGAAGGACCCACATTGCATGAACAACCAGAAAAACTATCTGAGCTCCATTTTCTCCAGTGCACATACTACAATGGTGTTCATCAGTGCTAGGCTTCTAATAGTCAAGTGTAGCTCCAGAGTTTTTCTTTCAGTTCATTTAAAAATGTTTAGAATTGTATTATGATTGTATATTATGGTGCGTGTGTGTGTGTGTGTGTGTGTGTGTGTCTGTGTGTGTGTGTGTGTGTGTGTGTGTGTGTGTGTGTGTGTGTGTGTAAAGAAGCCGAGGGTGGGGAGAACATAGAAAGGGGAAAGGGGGAATGATATAATTATATTCTAGGTTAAAAGATAAAAATTTAACAAAAGACAGACTATGAATTTGCCCAGGAACGTGGGAGCACACAGGCTACACGTGTGGATGACAGAGAATAAACTCAGGCATTAGACTTTGCCTTCCCCTCTCCTCATGACAAGTCTCTCTTACTATTTACTTACAGTAAATAGTAAGAGGCAGCTGACTTGGATGCTGCCAAAGATTCTCTATATTCACCTACCCTTTATTGAAGGAGTACTATGGTAAGGACTAGGATAAGTACTAGGGTAAGTACTAGGGTAAGGACTAGGCTTGCAGGTTGCAGACACAGAGCATCAGGCCATAAGTCACAGGCTCTGAGAATCTGAGCTCAGGTCCTCACACCTGCAGGTGTTTTACGCATTGATCCACTTCCTTAGCCTGATTTACTCATTTTCCCATAAGGGCTCTGGGTTGGTATTTGTGGTTTTAGTTATGTTTTATATCTTACATGAATAGGCTATTTTGTAATACAACCCACCCCTTTCCTAACTATGTACTGACGGTTAAATAAGAGCTAGCAACTGAGTGATAATTCAGACAGAAGAAAAAAGATCGTAGCTTTCACGACAGGTAAAGGGAAACTGGAACTGTCTGCCTGTTTAGATGATTTCACTTTAAAAAATGAAAATTCCATCCTTCACATAAAAGATAAGTGAAACATGAAAGGTGTAAATTGAACTTTTGCCTCACATCACATCTCTGTTGTTTACCATAATCAACTTATTTCTGTTTGTTTTACCGTCTATCCGCTGAAACCGTATCCGAATCCAATGAAAATGTAAAACATGTGATGTGAAATTGTTTGAGAAAGGGAAGAGGAAGTGTGCTGTTAAATGTTAAGATGGGCCCTGTGGTAAACTGTATACACCCACCACATCAAAAGTAAATTGAAGTTAAAATAAACAATGTTACACTGCAAGTTGAAAGACTATAGCAAAGCATAGAGATGCTTGTGTACTAATGGAGAGTATTTTAATCGCGACAAGATTTAGAGAAATAAACACTGTAGTTGGAAACCCTGTGCTGAAAGCTCAGTGCGGGTTCTGCTTTCCCTTCTAGTGGCTTGGCAGGGGATGCAGTGCTGAGCTCCAGCCTCGGAACAGAAGCAGCGCTGTTCAAAGGATTAATCAGTGGCCATCCACAGGAGGCCTGGGGCCAAGCACACAGCAGCCCCCTAAGCTGGCACAGAAAAACGTTGCGGTCATCCATGCTGCCGGCATTCAATAGCGGAGCGTTGCCCTGTAGTCATGCTGCAGAATAAGTTGAGCTCCGTTATGTCCCCCTATCTACAGTGCTGTTGACCTCACCCAAGGCCTCTGTTCCTCTCTTCATTCTGTTGCTGTGACTCACCCTGGACTAATGACCAACAAACTTTTAGCCATGACAGTCTGTTTTTTGACTCATGTTGAGCTATAGGCTGCATGGCTTCCAGGAATCAAGGGGAGAACTTTTATCTTCTAGAGGAAAGAAAGAAAGAAAGAAAGAAAGAAAGAAAGAAAGAAAGAAAGAAAGAAAGAAAGAAAAAGGGTGGAAGGAAGGAAAAGTCCTTTCTGTATCGGTGCCTGCAACTCTGGTGAATTCAAATCAACTGAAGGAAACTGCTTTCTAGAATATAATCTACTTACATCTGGGCCATCTATAAAACCCTGACAGAAATTCAGTAGAGGCTCATAAACACGGGTTAAAAAGGTCTGTGTGTTTTGTGAAACAAAAGTTTTAATAAATGTGTGCCTTACAAAAATACATTACTTCTTAATTGTTCAATAAACTCATCTTTATCCACTTTGGGGACAATATAATTCCAACTACAGTCAAGAGAGACAGCAGAAAGAGTAGAAAGAGAAAAATTACTAAAATATTTTATCTATGAGTGGATTAACCTGTTAAATACCTTTAAACCTTTTTTTAAATTTTTATTTTTTTTTATTAATTTATTCTTGTTACATCTCAATGTTTTTCCCATCCCTTGTATCCTCCCATTCTCCCCCCCCCCATTTTCCCATTATTCCCCTCCCCTATGACTGTTCCTGAGGGAGATTACCTCCCCCTGTATATGCTCATAGGGTATCAAGTCTCTTCTTGGCTACCTGCTGTCCTTCCTCTGAGTGCCACCAGGTCTCCCCCTCCAGGGGACATGGTCAAATGTGAGGCACCAGAGTACATGAGAAAGTCATATTCCCCTCTCCACTCAACTGTGGAGAATGTTATGACCGTTGGCTAGATCTGGGTAGGAGCTTAAAGTTTACCACCTGTATTGTCCTTGCCTGGTGCCTTAGTTCGAGCGGGACCCCTGGGCCCCAATCTGCCTATCATAATGTTCTACTTGTAGGTTTCTAGGACCCTCTGGATCCTTCTACTTTGCTATTCTCCCATGCTTCTCTCATTTAGAGTCCTAATAGGATGTCCTCCCCTCTGTCCCAGTTTCCTGGTAAGTGAAGGCTTTCGTGGGACATGCCCGTTGGGCTAGTATGCAGATATAAGTGAGTATATACCATTTGATTCTTTCTGCTTCTGGGTTAACTCACTCATTATGATCATTTCTAGCTCAATCCATTTATCCACAAATTTCGGGAATTCCTTGTTTTTAATAGCTGAGTAGTATTCCATAGTGTATATGTACCACAGTTTCTTTATCCACTCTTCTACTGAGGGACACTTAGGCTGTTTCCATGTTCTGGCTATTATGAATAAGGCTGCTATGAACATGGTTGAGCAAATTTTCTTGTTGTGTGCTGGAGCATCTTCCGGGTATATTCCAAGGAGTGGAATAGCTGGGTCTTGAGGAAGCCCTATTCCCATTTTTCTGAGATAGCACCAGATAGATTTCCAAAGTGGCTGTACTAGTTTGCATTCCCACCAGCAATGAAGGAGTGTTCCTCTCTCCCCACATCCTCGCCAGCATGTGGTGTCACTTGAATTTTTGATCTTAGCCATTCTGATGGGTGTAAGATGGAATCTCAGAGTTGTTTTGATTTGCATTTCCCTGATGACTAAGGAGGTTGAGCATTTCTTTAAGTGTTTCTCAGCCATTTGATATTCCTCTGTTGAGAATTCTCTGTTTAGTTCCAAGCCCCATTTCTCAATTGGGTTATTTAGTTTGGTGGTGTTTAATTTCTTGAGTTCTTTATATATTTTGGATATTAGACCTTTGTCAGATGTAGGGTTGGTGAAGATCTCTTCCCAGTCTGTAGGCTGTCGCTTTGTTCTCTTGACAGTGTCTGCTGCCTTACCCTTCAAACCTTTTAATGATAGATATATCATCTGACAGGAACACTTATATCACACAATAAAATGGTTTATTTAGTTTTGAAAGCAGCACTTAACTTGAGTATATTAATAGGTAAAGAAATTTAAGTTTTGCAATGCCCTTTTTTCTTCTTCCTCTTTTTTAATGTATTGAGTATCTATGCATCACACTAGTCTGATCTTTGTGGATAAAGTTGAATTTTTTAAAATTCCTCCTGATCCAATCTCCCATTGGGTGTCCAGAAGAGAAGGTCCTGGTGGGCACTCACAATTGCTGCATGGCCTGTCATATTCACTCCCAAGGTACCCGACACCCAGCAACAAGGACTACCTGGCTTTTCCTAATCAGCCTTTCTCAATATAGGAGAGAATAAAAATAGTGTCACAAGCAAATTCTCCCCTTTCCTTTTCATATCAGTTTTAAAAGATATGGTGGGTCCCACGTGGACAATGGAAATTGTTTCCCAATTAAGATATATGCTTAGATCTTTAGTAAAGCTCCATTCAGCTCCTCTTTGGCTGGTTAATACCCAATGAAATAATTGTTTTAAACCTAACAACATTGTTTAAGCTAAACATTTAGTTATTGTACAAGCAAGTCTAATTGTACCAATCCTAGATACCAAGGCTGAAGATGAAACACCACTTCTTTTCTGTTACTTATATGTTTGCAATGTTTACCAAAGTCTATAGAAGTTTAAATAAGATTGTAAAGTCAGAAATTTTACTGGACTTGAGTGCGCTTCTGTACTTAATGTGTTCCCAAATAACACAATGTCAATGTCATCGGATTGAAGCTTAGGTCAATTTGATAAAATAAGTTGAGGATGGATTTATCATTTCTTCACAGTCTGGAATTGAGTTCAGGCTGGGGAAATCGTTTCATCTCAGTTGTGGTGTGTACAGGTCAAAAGTGAGTAGATGCACACTCGTTTCTGGGTGGTACAACCATGTAGTCTTGATTCACAGACAGGTTTTAAAGGGAAAGAAATACACAAAAATACAGCTCATAACAAAAGGCTAAAACATTAGTTCTAACACAGAAGAACAACCACTATTGCTATTTTCTTGTTTCTGGTAAAAAGCTAAGTCTCTCTCACATGTGAACATTTTCTAGATGCCCCAAAGACCACTTATTATTATCCAAAAGATTATTCACTGGCAAAATATCTTGATGATTCAATCTTCTACAGATGAGTATTTGTCTACCATTGATAATAGTTCTTCATAGACTTCCACAGAAAAAGTGAAAAGAGCACTGCAGGAATTTAGGAAATATTTAAGTATGCATTCTGTTGCATCTAGCACTGGAATGGTTTTGTCTGGTTGTGGAGCAAACTGAACATTCTGGAATGAGGCTTTGATCATGTCACGCAACCAGTTCAGTTGAGGAAAATGGTTCAAGCATCTATGTCATATCGGCATGTTTTCCTTTCTAGAATGCTAGAGAATGGTACTGATTTCTGTTGCTAAAGTGAGGTATCATGAGGCTGAGGCAATCTTTCACACACAGAATTACACGGTGATCCTGTTGACCTCCTTCAGTAGACATGCTAATCCTTGAACTGAACACAGGGCAGTAGTGCAGTGTGGCTGCCTTTGGAACCGAGCTTGACTACTTCATGAACTACATGCCCCTTTCCTGATGAAAATGGAGCCACTCTTTGCAGCTCTTTCCAGCAGATGGAATTGTGATTGGTGTGTGCTGGCCTTTTACATTACTGTTTGATTCCCTAATGAGAACCACATGAGACAATTTTATTTTATTGGTTCTTCATTTGCCAACATGGCTTTTGTACAACTAATAAAATAAATAAAAATATTTCCCTCCTGTTTTTTTCTTATAAAATATGCTTGTTATATAAAGGAAAAGCACATACCACTCAAAATCTGATCTGGCATCAGCAATATTGTGTTGCTTTTCTTTTCATATAAGACAAAGGGATCCCCTAATAGCACTATCGGCTCACACTAAGCTACACTTATATATTGGATACTATAGGAATTTATGTAGAAAGAAATGATTTAGTCTAGTGAGTCGGTAAACATTTTAGAACTGAATTACAATTGAAAGTGCATTTCAGGAAAGAGACTGGTGTAGAAGAAGATGTATGTCCTCCTGGTGTTCATGGTAGTGGAGGCACGGTCTTCTCAGTGGCAGCCCTTGGGGAAGTGATGCTGGCCTATGGCATTTTCCAGCCTACCATACTGACATATGTAGTTCCATCAATCTACCATTGGCAGATGTTGCCTAAGACCGTAGGAATGGGATGAAAGTCAAGTCCTGAGTATATTGACATGAAGTCTGATTAGTCGTAGTGTTATAATAAATTTTTCTTATTTGAAATACTAATAACAGTTCATAGAAAACATTCCAGTATATAAGTGCTTGATAGAGAAAGGTCATAAAATCTGACCTAAAATAGGGATTGGTTTTTTTTTTCTTGGGCATCCTTTAAAGGACAGCGGGGGACTGCTTCACTCTGTTAGGTCGTCACACTTTTTTTTTTTTTTTCTCATGTTGGGCCCTCCAACAATTCTACAAAACCTATTAGAGTTCTGTTTCTTCATTTTCAGTTTTCAGTTTGGGGAAGCTCTGAGTGGAGAAGAAGTGGTTTCCGGGAGACTTATGCGTGAAAGAAGGTGAGTATTTGAGAAATGACTTTTTGCCTAAAATAGCACTTTCTTTCAGAGGAGGTACACAATATGAGAGTCTAATTAGACTTGAATTTAATCAAATGGCTGCAAGAATACTTTATAAATCGAACATTATCTATCTCTTTTAAAGGACTAAAACCTGCCCATATTGTTTTAATAAACTTTGGTTAAAATATTCCATTTACTTAAAATCTTTCATCTCATAGTTTGGTTAATTGATTTCTATCATTCAACCTTGAGAAATATGGAAGGAGAAAATAAAAGCAGACACCTGGACTGTATACAAATTGGACATCGTAGAGAAATGGCTTCTGCCTTAAATAAATTAAAAGGTTTTATATTCATTAAAGCAGCCAAAGGTGTATTTATAGCATTATTTCCAGCTTTGTAAATGGTAAAGACATTAAATACACCAAAAAGGAACAGTACAGGGGAAGGCAGGCTGTCAAGATGAAAGCTGTTTTAACTTAATTGTTTTGAATGCAAACATACTTTTTCACATTTATTAGTTCATATGACTAGAAAGATAGAAAATGCCATCTGTTTGGCTGCAATACTACAGTGTGGAGAGATGGTTCTCTGCTACCAATTTTGAGATTAAATAGAAAGCAGTGTGTTGGCCTGAGTAATAATCTCCCTGGTACACGAGGCACATTCATAAAGTCTCATGGGTAACAAGGCTCAACTTTGACCTTTCTCTTGCTCCAGAGCAGGCTGACTTAGGGAGACCTGGCACGCCGCTGCACAAGGGAGATTAATGCGATCCATTTCTGCTCCGACAGCTCTCCCCCACCCAGCTAGCCAACAGCAGCTTATTATAGTGCTGCTTCTCCTCTTGCGATGTGAGGGTTAAGGTCATGGTTAGGGCACAGTGAGGAAATGTGGAGTCGCAGGCTGTCTGCACCACACCTGGGCTGTGAGAAACACGGGGTTTCAATTTCCAGCTCCTGGGTACCACATCGCCAAAACTGGACCTCCCTGTCCTCACCCTACTACACAGCAAATATGAGCAGAAGTCCAACATGATCAAGGGCAGACATTCCTAAAGTACTTTAAATTTTCCAGAAAAAAAAAAAAAAAACATTTTCAGTAAAGGTGGAGTTTCATTCTTTGGCTACGATCACAAACTTCTATATTTAATTATTTGGGCAATGTAGAGAAATGGGAGGTGGTAGGTAGAAACTCTCGGTTATTGTCTCAGTACAGGCATACGGGAGGAAAAAATTGTAAGCCAATTATAAATATGTAAGCTACTAAGTACTTTGTTTGCAAACATAAACAGATTTTTTTATCATCTACGCTTTTTAATGTTTATTTTATTCATTGCCAACTCATGTCCCTGGAATATTGGGTAAAACATTAAATGGGAAGATTGCATAGATGAGCACTCTTTAGTGGGAGAGCTAGCTAATTCTGTGCTAGAGACCAGGAGTCCAGTTATCTCGCAAGTATTTTGTGCTGTGAGTCACTTGTGGGCTACACATTCAGTAGCTTGGCAATATTTACACACACACCAAATGGCTGAACGACTATTATTATCATTGTCATTTTAATATGTAAAAGTTGGTTTTCACCATAAGCCCATATACTTGTCCTCTGCTGACCAGTAAGTAACCCAATGCTCCCACCGTGGATAAACTCCAGTGCCTGTGTTTATACAACGAAGGGAACAGAGTGACACGTGCAGCAGTTTAGGAACCTCAGTGAGTGTGAAAATCAAACTCGGATTTACCAAAATGCTAATCCTAAAGTCTTTACACTAAAAGTAATAAGGATCCAATAGCCTTCAGGCATTCTCCACAAATCAGGGCTCCCCCATACATAAAGGTGGTCTTAGGAACACTGGAAGGATTGCGTACACTCAAACAGATTCTTACCAGGGCAAGCAGCTCAAGCTTTCTAATCAGAAAACAAACAAACAAACAAAAAATCAAAAACAAAACAAAAACAAAACCAACCAAACAAAAACCTAGAATCAAATGCCAGTGCTGTATTGTTTATTGTGACCTTGAATAAAGGGTTTTTATCCCATCGGCGCTGCTGTGAGGACTAAGGAACAAACATCAATACTTTGAATATGATACATCTTCAACACATTTCCCTTCCTATGTTTTCCTCTTTTTTTTTTTTTTTTTTTTTTTTTTTTTTTTTTTTTTTTTACTTTATGATTTAGGGAGCTATTTCCATATTGTAAGTGATTTTTAAAAATCTAAAAGTCTTGGAAATTTCCCTTGAAAGAAGTTAAAATCTGACCTTTTGCATTTTATTTCTTCGGGAAACACTTTTAGGTGTCTACTCTAGTTGACAGAAGAGGCAAAGCACTTACAATCATAAACTTACAGTTGACTTGTATAACGTGGCATCCCATCTCATAGAGTGTTAGGAAAGCCAAACTGCAGTATTGATCCATACAGTTGGTTCTTGCTTGCTTGTTTCCTGTTTCTCACCAGGTCCCGATAAAGCTCTTGGTAGTAAAAGAAGAAGAAGAAGAAGAAGAAGAAGAAGAAGAAGAAGAAGAAGAAGAAGAAGAAGAAGAAGAAGAAGAAGAAGAAGAAGAAGTCAGGATACCTCAGAAACTGACTTTCATTTATCACCGTCTACTTCACCTAGATCAGGTTACTGGGAAGAAATCCAAGTTAGACCTTTTGACTTACCCCCAAACAGCATGAAGTATGCCCTGCCACTAAATCCCAATGCCTGTATACCTCAGCCTGTCACTAAATATGATTTAGAGCGACCTTTAGAAAGTCAGGTAAAGGATTTAGTGCTTTACATGTAGCCTACAGCTGCTGCCTGGTGTTTATAGTGACGTAAGTAAGTCATTTATTAAACGGCCCAGTCATTAGATATCCCAAACTGTTAATACATTCTTGTGAGTGAAGGGAGGCTCCTTTGGGCAGTGAGAAGGTTAGCCTTTCTCAACAGAAAGTATTTCTGACAAGATTAATGAGGCATAGGGCAGAGGGATTTGTCCCCCCACCCCCTTTGTGTCTGTTCCACTGGCTTCCCTGCACTTTATTTGGTTGTCTCTCCCTCCGCAGCACCTGCTGTCAGTGACAAGGATGAGAAGCCAAAATAACATCCCTTCCTCTCCATACTCTTCACACCTTCCCCCACCCTCTTCCTTCAGTTGGTCTCTTGGGTTGGCAAGTACATTATTTCTCTTGCAATAAAGAATACCTTCTAGATATTTCCAATTAAAAGAAAAAAATAGGATTATGATCAAGATTAAAAATTGTTCTCCTCAGTGATGTATCTTATATAAGGAAAAGAGTTATGGAGGATCATTTCAAAATCCTATATCTAATAATGAGCCCTGTGTTTCCCTTCAGAGCAACTGTGATCGCCGTGTTATCCACTGTGTCTGTTAGCAGGATATAATTTGCTTCCTCTGCCTGTCATTTGATAAAATGTGTATGTGCCCCCCTTTTTTCCCTCCCATCATCCCTCACAAACAAGAGACAGACACTGCCCCGCTTTTGTGAGCTTAGTTTGCTTTAAAAAGATTTATATCATGTAGACTAATAACAAGTGTACTTGCCTTTAACAAAGCCTCCAACTTTGCTTCTGTTTGTTCTCCTTCCAGCTCAATTTCCCCTCGGTACCTTCCAGTAAGTCGCCATGCTTTCCATCCGCACAGCCCTCCTAAGCGTGTCTTTGGCTTTGACAAAACACATTATTCACATCTTATAAAAGTTAATGTAACAAATTTCCTATTTGTGATTTTTAGACTCCCCTGGCAACTCTTTTCAATGATGGTCCCGAGCTCCAGTTATTTTTAGGCCCCAAGTATTTTAGGTCTAGAGGAATGGCCAAAGATTAAAAACCTAAAGACATGACATGGCAAGATGTAGGAACTATCCACAGGCCCATAGTGAGTTAGAGGGAGGTTTGGGGAGCTGGAAAGTTAGGAGATTGTAAAACAGGAAGAAAATAGTGCACATTCGGAGCTAACACAGGTACTTCGTGCTTACTTTTAGAATCTTGTGATTTTATGGTTTTTGAGTTCAGAATTGCTTTAGCATTTGAATTTGACTGTAAGATCAATATAAGCAAATTTTATAAATGGAAACAATTAAGTCTAAGAAGTAAGTCTAAGTTACATTAATTATTTAAAGTAGTTCTAAGTTTGGAGAAAATGTCTTTACTGGGCACACATTGAAACCTCTACAGAGCCTTGCTCTTTGTGGTTAAAACCAGAAATAACATCTCACAGTGCTCAACAAGAACACTATAGACATTATTCTAGAATCTAAAAATAAAACAAAACAAAAAACAAAAAACTGCCACTGGGAATTAACAGTAGAATTTTCTAATTTTCAATTTCCAATAAAACCAAGGAGGGAAAATTGGGAGGAAGCTCACAGTTATATTTTTGTCTGGCTTGCAGTTTTAAGAAGGCAACACTGAAATGAAAATATATGTTAATTCACTTATCCTCTTAAAGCCTTTCTCTATTGATAGCTTTCTTCATCGTACTACTGTGTGTAATGTTAATGGGTGTTTGTCTTAGGAAGCTATTGCAATGCTTAGGAAGCATTTATTTATTGATTGGTATCATTATATGTGTTTATGGCAAATAAATCCCACATCAAAAACATTTGGAAAAACTGACAATAGTTCCATAGTTAAATGATTACGTTAAACTATATTATAAATGTTATAATGAACTTTAAAAGCTCTGGCAACTCTCTAAAGGAGTATTTGGCCTAATAAAACATAAGAAAAAGTGAAAGGGTTAAAAATTTCCTGTAAGTATTAAGGAATATAAAATGGCTGCTTGGAAGAAAACCACTGATGAGTTAAGGATGCCAGGAATGGAGGTAACTTTGAATTTTTAGGATGTTAGAATCAGAAGAGCCGACTTAATAATTGGCATACAAGAGTATGTCCTTATATACTATTATGAGAAAATCAAAATTCTCCGTTCCTATTTTACTTTCTTCTCTGTGAAGTAGAATCATTCTTCAATTAAAAAGGACAGAATGAACATTTTTAGGGGGAGATGGAAATTCAAGATAAGTTAGAATACTGGTGTGGGGAGGGAAGATCTAGGTGATTCATGCTGGTGAAATCTCTAGGTCCATTCAAGCATCATGTAAGATGTTCATGGTGTGTGATCCTTGCTCTTAACTGTTTCTCTCAGAGTGATAACTTCCACCAGAGTTTCCATGTATTTCAAGCACCTTCCCTTCATTTTCCATTGAGGAATATGCTGTCATTTAGAACTGATTCCCTAAAACACTTAAGCACTCTGGCTACCCTCCAGTCAGCCTGCTTAGCATTTGTTCAAATGTAGTTAGTTAGAACGTAGTACAATGGCACTACTTTTAGTTTCCTCATTCCACTTGTGATCTGAAGACCACAGGCTCTTGGCCACCATAATATTCTAAGACTCTACATCACCAGAGTGTGGCTCAATAAATGTTAATTTGACTTAATTTAAGGGATTTCTGAAAAGAATTTATGGAATGGGGTAGAAAAATACCTTTGTTTAATAATTACCAGGTTTTCAGAAACGGAGCAGTAACTTCTGAAGATGTAGCTGTGATTCATGATTTAAGTTTAATTGCATTTATTCATTGGTTTGTTTCTGCATGCATGCATACCTATGTGTACATGTGCCACGGACAACTTGTGAGAATTGACTTCTTCCTGCCTACTATCAGGCCCTCGGAACAAAGCTCAAGTCGTTAGGCTTGATGGCAAATGCCTTCATTGCTAGAGCCACCTCTCATGCCCCATTTGTTCTATTTAAAAGGCAGTAACTGTTGGCCCATGTAGGTGGAACTTAAGTTTAAATGGAATAATCTATTTGAGAATGTTATAGTTAATCTTTACATATTAGGGTTGGATTTAAAAATCTGTAAAATAAAATTACAACTCTGAGATTCTATGATTAATACCTCAGTTTGCAGACTTAGATATTACAATAAAATACTATTTCTAATCTCATCAGCTACCTCCCCCAGGCAACCATTTTTTCTACACATTTGTGAAATCTGTCCATCATTGTTGGACCTGTTTTTATTAATATTACTCTCTTAATAAACCCATCATATCACAAGTCTCCATGGAAACTCAAGAAGTTGGCTCTTCTGAAGTCTTACTGTGAAGCTTCCATTGTTTTGTTTTGAGCCTTACTTAGGGGAAGGGAGTTTGTTTAGCTGACGATTAGTGTAAATCTAAATAATCAAAAAAGGGCTCAGTTCTGAAGAAAACAATAATAATAATTAAAGTTGGCTTCTTCAGTGTCTGGAATTCCAACTGGGACAGACGCAAAGCTTTGGTTTATCATCACAAAGGGCCACAGAGGCCTCCAGAGTCCTTTGTGGAATTCCAAAGAAAATCTACCAAGACAGAAACTTCTTTAAGTTTTTTATTATTATTATTAAAACCAAATAAAGGCAAACACAAACACATTCCAACACAGAAGCACATCTGAAGAGCCACAAATCCACAATGTTCCAAGCCTCTGGCAAGTTCAACCTGCTGCTGTAAAATCCCAGACATAACTGCAGTCACTGTTGGTCCGTCCCATGCAATAACAAGACACCAATGGTACGACAGAAGCATGTTCTCGTCTGCATTGCTGCCTGCCTTTGTTTATGTTTCTCAGACCTTCATTCTTCTTCTCCCTTTGCAGCTTTCTGTGTTTTTGAACTTTCATTTTTCCTTTACACTTTTCTTTTGATTTTAGGTTAGCATTTGAATTTTCTCCTCAGCTTTGAACGAATAAAACATATCCTTGTTTACATGCAGAAGGTAACTTCATGATCTTCCCACAGCTTACAAACAGACCACTGCTGTCTGTCTCTGTGCTTCCATGACTAATGAATATCTAGAGGTGACAGCTATGCCTCTGTGAGGTTGAGCTGTGACTTGAACTAAAGCTACAATGTGAGCATTTATTTAACTTCTCTGTCACTCCTGGGATAGAAAAGCAAGAAGGAAGGATGCTCTCTTATGGAAGGGAAAGTTTTTATTCTGTTTTTTTTTCCTCCTCCATTAATTTATTTATATAATCATTCTACAGCATGATTGCAGCCCCTTCCTCCACTTTTCCCAGTCCCACTCTCACATCCTATCCCCTTACCCTCAACCCCACTTCTAGAGAAAGTGAGACCCCCCTCCTCCATAGCTACCAACCCACCCTGGCACAGCAAGTCCAGCAACTAAGAACATCCTCTCACACAGAGGCCAGACAAGGCAGCCCAGTTAGGGGGAAAGGATCCAAAGGCAGGCAACAAAGTCAGAGACAGCTCTTACTCCCATTGTGAGGGGAGTTACATGATGACTAGATTACACATCTACTACATATGTGTTAGGGGCCTGTGTCTAGACCATGCGTGCTATTTGGTGGTAGTTTAGTGTCTGTGATCCCCTGTGGACCTAGGTTAGTTGACTCAGTAGGTCTTCTTGTAGTGTCCTTGACCTCCCTCGCTCTCTCAATCTGTCCTCCCTCTCTTTCACAAAACACCCCGAGTTCAGTGTGTTGTTTGGCTGTGGGTCTCTGCATCTGTTTCCATCAGCTTCTGGATTAAGCCTCTCAGAAGACAGCTATGCTAGACTCCTATCTACGAGCATAGCAGAGTAATAGGGGGAGTTTCTCTCCCATGGGGTGGATCTCAAGATGGGCCAGGCATTGGCTTGCCGTTCCTTCAAACTCTACTCCATCTTTATCCCTACATTTCTTGTAGGCAAGACAAATTTTGGGTTGAAGATTTTGTGGGTAGGTTGGTGTCCCTCTCCCTCTGCTAGGAGTCTCACCTGACTACAGGATGTAGCCTCAAGTTGTCACTTCCTATAGCAGGAGAGTAAAGTGCAGAATCTAATCCATTTCACAGAGTTCAAGAAACTTACTAGGTGCTATTGTTTGGAAGCAGATTCCATGTAAAGATAAAGCAAAAGAAATTAAAATAAACCTAGAAACAATGAATAGAGTACACATGTGCTCTCAAAAGCAAGGACAGGCCTTTACATTAAAATCTGGAAAAATCTATTCCAAAGTTCTCACATTATTGTAGACTGGTGATTATCAGACCTGGAGAACACAGCTCATGTTAATTTTTATACACATAAGGGTGAGGTGGGCATCAATATCCCTACTTAGTCCTTCCTCAAGATGAAATGCCAACTCTGATCATCTGGATTTAATCTGGAGTTTCTCTGCTGCTGCTAAACATGTAGCATCAGCCAGAGGGCTGCATTTTCTATTATCACATGCTGTCTCACAGTATCTCATAGTACAATATTAAGAATAAGGGCATGACTTCTGGAGCCAGCTGCCTTGTGAACCCTGGCTTTGCCAATTCTATGCAGGAATATGGAGAATTTCCTATTGCTTTCCTGTTTTGTTTTGTTTTTTTAATGCAGACCAAAAGAGTTAACCCAAAGTAATGAACTAAATATTTTCACTGTAAGTTTTCAAGACATATTAGGGGGGCAAAGCTTTATAGCAGACAGCAATGTGACTGATGTAGTTCTAGGTAGTTTTGTCTCCCAGAGAAAATACAAGACTGTATCAACACAGAGATTAGATCTCTGAGCATTCATATAGGTGGCCTGCTTAGTCACACACACTCATTAAATAAAGCCTGCAGAAAGAAATAGTGTTTCTTTATTGCACTTAACTATAGATTCCAGAATACAACTTTATACCTATAAAATTTAAAATTGTAAAAATTTTATTACTATAAAAATGCAAATGTATCTCTTATTTGAAAGTGCTGTAGCAATTTATTGCACTGTGCCTCGAAGAAAAGTGTTGAATGATCACAAAGCAAAAACACCGCCAAAGAACCACTAAACATGGTCTCTTCGTTACCCCTATGATGACAAAGCATAGGTTTTTTTTTCTCTAAATCTTTTGTTCTCTAACAGTTTTGCATCCTTTAAAGAAGTCGTATTCTCTTGCCCTTTGTATCAAACGCCAAATGATTCGCCCCATGACATGAAAGGGAACAGATCCACTGACTAACACTATACTTTTTTACTTTTGGTTAGGGGCCTTAGTCCTTAAAAACTAAAATTGTATTCTCTTCAAAATATACTTTTCCTCTACACAAACCTTCTGACAAAAAACCTTAACATTTTTAACCCATTGTGTATTTCAGATTATATGAACTCTCATATTCTCATGGTCATAAGAGTTTAAGGTCAAAATTCTCATCATCCTTTTATGGAAAGACTCACCCACCCACGCACCCATTCACCTACCCATCCATACATTCATTCACCCACCCACCCACCCATCCACGCTCTCAGCCAGCCCACTCACCCACCCACCACCCATCCACTCTCAGCCAGCCCACTCACCCACCCACCCACCCATCCACTCTCAGCCAGCCCACTCACCCACCCACCCACCCATGCACTTTCAGCCAGCCCACTCACCCACCCACCCACCCATCCACTCTCAGCCAGCCCACTCACCCACCCACTTACTCATCCACTCACATATGTATCCACCTACTCACTCACCCATACACTCACCCACGCACTCACCCACCCACCCGTTCATCTCCCCCACTCTCACCCACCCACCCACTCATGTGGTTGCTGCCCATCTGTTTTATTTGTATTCATTTATACCACACACCATGTACAATGCTTACCTGAATTAACCCACTTAGTAACATTCATATCTCCTAATCTCCAAAGCCTATGTTCTTTCTAGTCAACTCACTAAACTAAAATGATTATCTTCTTTAAAATGCAAAATAATACAGTGAATTAAGGAAAGAACAAAAGCCTTGCTTTTAAAAGACTTTTCTCAGAAAACCGCATGTAAACATTTCCCATACCCCATACATTTATTTTACTCTCCTGCTGGCCAACACCACGATCCTTCAGATTAGAAAATTTGGCTGCACTACAGAATACACACTGGACATTGAGCAACACCCAAGGCTCCATTAAAGCCATTATTCATGTGGATTTCCTTTCCTCCCACAGGGACAGGCATATCAATTTTTCTATATGTTTTGAAGAGCTTAGCCACATGATTTTAATCATTTCTCCCAGGTGGCTGTTAGAACTTGCATGGTGGCCTTATACATTATCTGACCAAGGACAAGTTACAGTGTGGTTTGATGAATGAGCAGGAGACCAAAATCAGAGAACCAACAGCCTCTTCCCTATGGAGCAATAGTTTCATCATCTCTTGCATAGGAATCTTAGGGGATCTGAATATAGGAAAACAACACAGCTTAGGATTTTGAGCTGCAGCACTACTTGAGATCATCTAATATTTCAAAACTATTTTTACAAATGTTCTTGTTTGGGTAAAACCTAAATATCACTTTCCTAACTACTTTGCCTTTCAATTTTTAAATATTCCAATGTCTTAATGGAAATCTACATTTTTAGATGATTCTATTTATAATTAATTCATCAGAGTCTATTTATAGACATAAATCCCAACAGGCTTTAATGTAATTTTATAAAATTTAGGATGAATGCACACACACACACACACACACACACACACACACACACACACACACACACACACACACACACACACACACACACACACACACACACACACCAGAAAAAATATATAACCCTGGAAAGTTCAGGTTAGGCTTAGGTCTCAGGAAACACATGGTCAGTGAATTCTAAGCTGGTGGGATGCTTCTTCCATCCAAGAATGTTTCTCACATCTCATTGAGTGGTATAACCATGCCAACCACAAATTTAGCCTTCTTTACTTGTGCTTTTTAATTGGCTTCAACCCCAAAATTTTCACAATCAAATTGAACTTTTCTAAAATTAAATAGCATTCTTCACTTGACCACTATCATGGGAGCCAATGTCAATCATCTTTCTTTCTAATCGAGACATCTCTCTTTTTTTTCTCTTCTAAACAATAGAATTATGAAGTATGCTATGCTCTGGGGTGATTCATTCTTATTGTTGCCATCCTACCTCTCACCATTCATTGTGTAAACATAAGTATATGTACATATATATATGATTACCGATGTGTAATTGTATGTGTGTGTGTGTGTGTGTGTGTGTGTGTGTGTGTAATCAGCTTACTCTGCAGATTTTTGATCACTCATCAAACAAATATTCAGCACCTACTTTAAATACTTCAGCAAAAAATGTGAATACATCACATACATACTATCTACTTTGTGTAGTTTTCTGTCAGGCTAGCTAATTCTCCAGATGGTGTAAAGGCAATGATATAAAATTGAGTATGTCATAATTGATATTTCATTGTCTTCGTAATGTTTTATATGCCTCTACGTCCATATGAGACACTGTTACTCAACCAGAGAGTCTGTGTAGACACATGCCTGACCTCTTATTATTATCTCAGATCTGTGCTTCTGAAAGGTGCCACCAAACAACAGGAGTTGCCACAGAATATACACCTTCCACTCTAGTCTGCCATTGTATGCAACTACTCTGTGTGACTGCTCTTCAGCTCCTGTGTACATTGCTAGGGATAACGATAGTGACCCATAGGACATCAATTACATTCTCTGACACTTTCCTTTTATGTCCTTCTTCCTAATACCTATGTCCACATCTACAATAGTTTTCTTTAAAATCAAGAAACAAAGATATTCTAAAATGAAATTTTTAACCTGTCATATTTTCCCCAGATATTAAATCCATAAATAAATATAATGTGTTGGGAAGTTTAAGACGTTAGAAAGCAGGAAACAAGGGCCACCTGTTACTAGATGAAGTATTTATTCATTTATTACCCATTGAGAATCAGCACTATCTCACACACCCTTCAGAGGCTTTAGTTTACTTAAATGACAAGTTATGACATACTTCTTTTCAACTTAGGATATATTTAGGATCATACTATGACTGTAGTCCTAAAGCTTGGTCATTTTGGATGAGGAATTATTGTTCTGCGCTGTTGTAGAGCCAGTAAATTAAATCAGCTATACCATTTGTTTTCATTATAATCTCAGGCATGTTTTCTAGAAATTACCCAAGAGGATATTCTGACCTTAAAGCATCATGTTCCTACTTTTTCTTCTTTTTCTTTTCAACTTCCATGTCTCTCATATGGATCTGTTTCTCTTTTTTGCCCCAACCTTGACAAAATTTTGGGAACACCAAGTCCTATCCATTTTCCCCTCATTTATTTTTACCTTTGACTTCTACAATATCTGTCATGTTTATGCCTTGAGTTACCATATTTTCTGTGCAAGTTAGCCATATATATGCCCCAGGTGGCCAACAGTCTGAAAAAATAAGCAAAAAAAAAATCATACATGGAAAATTCCAAAGAGCTAATTAGTAGATAACACCTCCAACTTGTTAAAGACAGTATAAGATCTAATTTACAATCTACAACCAATGAAATATTACATTTTATTATATAAGAAACATAATAGAAAACCTGCTGTGTATTTTCTTAAAGAAGAGACAAAGAAAAGAAATCTGTTCAGTAAAATAAAAAGCAACAAAACACAGCATTCTCAAAGATTTAAGAAAAGAAGGAAATCTGTTAAGTAAAATAAAACCAACAATATGTAGAATTTTAAGAAGAAGACACAGACTTAAACAATATCACAGTTCACAAGTCAGACTGAAGAAGTTCCCATGCCCTCAGCCTGCTTCATGGCTGCTTTCTGCTTCTGTCTTGGCACTGAGAAAACAAACATTAACTCGCTGAGGTTCTCAAGCTGGAAATCAGTGAGTATGCAAAATATGAATAAATAAATAAGCTAATAAGCACAAATCTGGAATACAGTAATTGATTTTTCTTCTTCCTCCTATAAAATGCATTATGTGGGCTCTTAAATGCCTTCTCTGACACAAAAACCTTTACTTTCTAATATGTACATATGTGCATGTATTTTTCTCACGTTTCATTATTTCTGTAAGATGTTTGTTTTCTGTTTATTTTTCATGGCTAAGGCTTCAGGAAGCCCATGTTGGCCTTGAACTTGCTATGCAGTTACAAATGATCTTGAACTCCTGATCCTACCATATTCACTTTTTCAAGTGTGAGAATTACAGGAAATACCACTGGGTACTTTTCAGTTCTTACCTTTATTTTAAAACACCACTCAACAAAACAAAAAAAAAAAAAAAAACTAAAAAAAAAAAAAAAAAAAAAAGACCAAACGGAAAATAAAAAACACTAATTCAAAACAAAAACAAAACCTAAGCAGAGAAACAAAACTCTAGCAAGCCTCTTTCTCTTTTGTCTGTTTTAATGACTGTGCTATTTGCAGACTCTTCATTGCTTTTCCAATCCACAGTCCTGGCTTTTCCTGGACTTTCTCTACTTGTATCACCTTTGAGCAGTTTATCTAAATGGACAATACCCACCACTTCTCACTGCCCTGACTAGCAAGGTTGAGCACGTCTTTAAGTGTTGTGATAAATTCAGGACCACAGCAGAATTCAGAGCCCTGGGAAGCAGCTCCGGAGACATACCTCAGAACTCCAGCAGGTCTCACTTAGAAGAGCTGAATAAACCTTGGTTAATGCCTCAATTGCCCTCCCTTTCTGGGGAGAGCGGGGCGGGGCGGGGGGGGGGGAGATACACTCAGATCAAGAAGGAACGAGGATAAATACTTTTGGAATTACAAATAATTGCAAAAATCCCACCGGATAGATATAAGACTGAGATTTTTCTTAACTGAATCAAACACACGAGTTAATTGTTTGGCTGTAAGGAGATAGATTGTTCAACCTTATCACATAGTCATCAGAAAAATTTAAGAATAGTTGTACCCATTTTATTGCTAACAAAACATGTTAGTGATAGCAAAACTCGTGATTTTCATGGGTCCTTATCTTTGGCAAACCTTGAACAAAGATTAGAATTCTGTCATTCTAGAAAATTCAAAATAGTACATAACTCTTAGATTAATTGACTTTTTTCCTGACAACCAATTATTATTTTAAAATTCAACAAACTTTCTTCTTTTGTGGTTTTTGTGTATTCTTTTATCAATAAAAATCAAATTTTTATTATTTTCAGGTTTTATATAATATTTTTGACAGTTTGCATTGCAGCTTTCTAAAATAATAGAACCTTTTTGTTAACCTAGTGGATACAAAACAAAGTCAGCAAACATACAGATTAGATGTGCTTGCCTTTTTAAAAATGCAAAGTTGTCCTCTCATGATGTTGTGAAGGCACTTCCTCATAATTTCTTTACTAGATTAAAGTACTGCTTTTATCCCACCAAAGTTGATAATTTTGTCATGAGGTAGCATTCCAGATCAATTTTTACATATGGAAAATGAGCTAATTGGACACAGATAAATTCCATGCCATTTTCTATGCTGGCTCTGAAGTATGTACTAATACCTGTATTTCTAAACTCTCTGTTCTACTATAGTTGCCATTTTTAAGGCCATGCAGAGTGTCCCCAGTATGAAGTATTTTTTCCCTTTATATTTTCACCATTCCTGGGTAGTTGAACTCCTTCAATAGGATCTCAAAGAATTCATCTTAGATTTTTGTTATAACTACACTGATAGGTGTCATCCCAGACAAAAGTGATGTTTTTGTTATAAGTATTCTAACATCATCCATCTGTCTGGAGAAAACTGATACTTTTTAAAAGTATGAGGTTCTGTGCACACGTGCAGTGTTATTGGCACCAATGCACGTCCTCTTTACAATTTGATTTTCATTATTCTGTTCTTCTACCCTTGATACCTTTTATTTTTAATGAAGAAAGACATTATTAAATAGTTCACTATGCTAAACATATTCTCGAAGGTAGTTTGGGGGAATTTCCATGCCCAACATGAAGTTTTTATGGAAATCCACTCTCATCTATTTAAAAACTTTCTTTAAAATATTTATTTACATGTGTGAATGTATGTGTATATGTGTATGATATGTGTATTTGTATGTATGACATACCTCTTTGTGTGTGTGTGTGTGTGTGTGTGTGTGTGTGTGTGTGTGTGAGAGAGAGAGAGAGAGAGAGAGAGAGTTGCTCCAATCCCATGGCACACACATTTGGATATCAGACGACAACTTCACTGAGTCAGTTCTCTCTCCTACTTTACTATGGATTCCACAAGATCAAACTCAGAGCAACAAGCTTGTGTAACAACCACTTTGCCGTGAGCCCTCTTGGCAGCCCCGAACGATTCTTTCTAAAGGTGGTCAGATACGTCCCATTCTCCAACTCAGGGTCTAATAATAAAAGACAGAGGAAAAAAAGACAAAATGTTAATAGACAGGGACAAGCACTTAAATAAAAGACCTGTAGGAATGGATGGAACATTCTAGAACACAGATTTAAATTGATACAATTGAAATTGATACAATTTCAAATTGATAGAATAATTCTTTTGACAGCATGGTACAAATGGCTACCTAGCAGCTCCAGAAATGTTTTACAGCAGTGTTCAAGCCGAACGTGAGAACTATATTGGAAAGATGATTTTAAAAAATACTTGAGCCATATTTCTTTTCCTGCTATATTTATTGATATAATACAGTTTTCCAAAATAATTGAAAACACAGCTGAACATTTGCCTGAACGTCAATGTAATGATAAATGGTGACACCATCTAGATGTTGCTGCCAGTACTGTATACCACTTGGGAAACATAGAACAACTGCATCTCATTTAAAAATTGGAAGATAACCTCATATTTCTTGAAACTGTGCTTCAAATCAATCAGCAACGAACAGTTCAGGCAGGACAATCAGCAACTCCAAGACTACCTATTTTACCTATTCAAAGACCATGAGAGAAATACAAACAAAGACGTCTTTAATTTGAAAATGATTTGGTACATTTTATATTAGGTAGGAAAAAATGGAGAGTCCTAATCAGAAATGGCATCTGTTTATTTAATATTCTACAAGAATGAGAACTACAGATATCCATCTGGAGGGACTAGTGAAAGGACGATACTCACAGTGCCCTGACAAAGGAAAACAGGAGTGAAACACAGACTTGAAAGAGGAATATAGTCCTTTTACTCCCAACTAAAAGCCTTGAGTTTGTTACCCTTCCAAAAGTGATGGGAGCAGCATTACAGAGTAGATGGTACTCAACTGATTTTTTTCTGCTAGTCCTAACTAGTAAAATGAGAATGTATCACTTGCAGTTTGAAATGAAAACATCACTAGTAATACTAGGAGCACCAAGCCCTTTCCCAACCACTGAGCATCGTCCATGTTTCAACTGTTACTGATGCAAATGCCTCTGTGCTCCCTAGTACAGAATGGAACAGGGCAGACTAGGGTTTATGATAAGGGAGTATATAATAAGGCACTGAGATTTAGCAATGACTCACTATAAAAGCAAAATCTACAACCAAAGATCCAACATATTATATTAAATAAAAAGCCAATATTTCTATAGTACATGGAGTGATAAAAATAAGTTTTTAATCCTTATTTTCACAAAAAGGGTATAGTTTTGAAGAAGTAGAAAGGGTTGAATTCTAATTTATAAGCATCATTTTCAACATCCAAGGTCATTATTTCAGCAGTCAAGTCCACATTTAATTTGCTATATCCAAAAATTTATAATTATATATTAATTACAATTATAATATATTTATGATTATAATTTATACATTGTTGGCTTGTTGAGTAAAATGATGCAAATTAAAAGTGTAACAAGCAAGGGATAGAAGAAAAAAGTATTTAAGTGACTGCGAGCATTTGTAGAGATTGATTAAACTTGGAGATGCCTTTTTTCTTTGCTACTTTGGGTTCTGCCTTCTCGGTTCCCATTCCTTTCACCTCTGTGGCCTCCTCCCAAATATCTCTGGCTGTAGCCTTCATTTCTACTCTCCCTCTCTCTCTCTCTCAATGTTATTCTCCCAATAAATTTACCTCCAAAATGTATATGCTAAAACCTAATCGCCAGTCTAATGGTACTAAGAACTGGTGCCTTTTAAAGGTGATTAGCTCATCACAGTAAAATTCTAATAAAAAGAATTAGCATCCTTATTAAATAGGTCCAAGAGCTATCTTATTCCTTTATCTATGTGAGGACACGTTTAAAATGTGCCATCTATGACCTGGAGATCAGCTCAGTGTTCATTGTCCCTTTTAGAATTCCTAGATTTCCTGAGTATCAGACGGGACAGTTTGTATAGTACTTTGTTGTAGCAACCCTCACAGAGTGACTCTTAGGCACTGTGGAACTGCATATAGTTAGCGCAGTAAATGCAAAAGAAGCAATAAATGCTTGTCAATGCATGCAAATACCCTCTCATTAAAATCTTAGCCAAGATGAAGAGAACCCTAAATAAAGCAATGGCACAAACATAGAAATCAATATAATAGTGAAGACAAATAATCCAGTTCGTAATCAAATGGCTGGACAGTAGTAAGTAGTAAGTATAGCCATTAGCTAAATAAACACCAATTCCAGGGCTGAAGAGATGGGCCAGCAGTTAAGAGCACCGGTTTTTCCTGAAAGGACCTAGGTTTGATTTTCAGCACTCTCCCAGCAGCTTATGGGCATTGTTCAGGGATCCAACTTCCCATTCCAACTTTCGTGGGCACCAGATGCATAGACGTACATGCAGGCAAACACCGATACACATAAAAAATAAAATAAATAAATCTAAAAATTAATTACAGATGCTAGGGAGATAGCATAGATAATACATTGCTTTATATGCAATTATGAAGACCTGAGGTCATGTCTAAGCACCAATGTAGAGACCTGGCTAAGGTGGCATGAGCCTTTAACTCTTATTCTGGGATACCTTGTGCTTGATGGTCAACTATCTTGTCAAACTGACCACCAGCTCTAGGTTCAGGGGGAGAGTCTACTTCAAAAACTACATTGTGGAGCAGCAGAGGACCTAACATCAACTCCTGGCATCCGCACACAAGTGCACACATGTGTGTATGCACAGAATCATTTCCGCACACGCGCATATACATATGCAGAGTAAACAGTTTAATTATAGCAAGCATCCATAATACACTAACATTGGACTTGCAATGGTAAGCAAGACTGATAAGCTCTACTCTCCTAAAGAATCTAACAAGACTATAAGCATACAGATAGATGTGATGAGAGGAAGAGGTGTTAAGTAATCATCTTTCACCTTCAATACAGAATATGTTTTCATATTAATAAAATACATCTTATCACTCTTGCATCTTTCAATGGCTCTTTATGTAACAAAAGTTGGCATCCTAGCGTATATATGACTTATGGTTAGAATACTACCCACTTGAATGTCTCTAAGAATGTAAAATATTAATATCATTATTTTATTGTGCAAGGTGTTTTACAAATATTCTATCTTACAATAACAACCCATATTAGTGAGTGCCATCACTGTTGCTATTCTGAAAATATGTCTTAACATCCTCAGTCTCCCGGATGGGCGTCACCCACTTTAGCTTCTGAGAACTGTTCAAAAATCTATGACCCTGTCATGGACCTCTAAGGCACCTGATTTCTGTCTCACTCTTGCCTCATCTTACCTTTTTTATTTTATTTTATTTTTTTTTACATTATTTTTTTTTATTAATTTGTTCTTGTTACATCTCAATGTTTATCCCATCCCTTGTATCCTCCCATTCCTCCCCCCCCCCATTTTCCCTTTATTCCCCTCCCCTATGACTGTTCCTGAGGGGGATTACGTCCCCCTGTATATTCTCATAGGGTATCAGGTCTCTTCTTGGCTACTTGCTGTCCTTCCTCTGAGTGCCACCAGGTCTCCCCCTCCAGGGGACATGGTCAAATGTGAGGCACCAGAGTACGTGAGAAAGTCGTATCACACTCTCCACTCAACTGTGGAGAATATTCTGACCATTGGCTAGATCTGGGAAGGGGTTTAAAGTTTACCTCCTGTATTGTCCTTGGCTGGTGCCTTAGTTTGAGCGGGACCCCTGGGCCCAAATCTGCCTATCATATTGTTCTACTTGTAGATTTCTAGGACCCTCTGTATCCTTTTATTTTGCTGTTCTCCCATGCGTCTCTCATTTAGAGTCCCAATAGGATGCCTTCCCCTCTGTCCCAGTTTCCTGGTAAGTGAAGGCTTTCGTGGGACATGCCCCTTGGGCTAGTATGCAGATATAAGTGAGTATATACCATTTGATTCTTTCTGCTTCTGGGTTAACTCACTCATTATGATCATTTCTAGTTCAATCCATTTATCCACAAATTTCGGGAATTCCTTGTTTTTAATAGCTGAGCAGTATTCCATAGTATATATGTACCACAGTTTCTTTATCCACTCTTCTACTGAGGGACACTTACCCTTTACCTGCTTAATGTCTCTCATGGTACCTTGTTGGCTTCTTTCATTGAAAGTGTGTATGTCTCAATTTATTTCTTCATTTAATTGTGGGCTTACACATTTTATTTCTCATCTTGTACAGAGCTGGAAGGCTTTCAGAGCAAAGAGTTATTGTTTTGTCTTGTCAGTTTCTGTATGAAATGTGCTTTCAACAAGCCTACTGAGAAAGAATCAATAAGTTCGCAGACAAATCACATTTCAGTTGGAGTAGATTCTGATAAAAGTTTTGAAAGGGTTGAATGTTTATCTTCTTCAAAGTGCACATAAGCTTGTCACCTCAGTGTCCTGACTGTTTTGTGAAGAAGTGGTCAAGAAATACTCTGAGAGGGTCACAGAAAGGTGTCAGGATTTTGTTCCTTCCTTAAGCAAAAGGCCCACGGTATCCAGGCATCGTTGACATGGGCAGACATTTCAGTAGCTACTCCTTACAGGTCAACTTAGTAGATGACGAACCTGTAACAATAACTGAGAAACAACAACGTAATTCTTACATCACTGAAAAGGAAAAACAAAACTATAAGTAAACAGTACTTGTCCTGTTTAGCGTTAACGGTCATGTAACATAACAAGTCACTTTTTTCCTAGGTAAAATGATCACTTTTAGGTAAATGAAAAGCTTCTCTAGATTTAAAAACAAACAAACAAGCAAACAAACAAACTTGTTTTCAAGGTCATTAGTTACTGAAACTGTGGTCCCTGAAGGTGACGTAGCGCATCAGACTCCAGACTGTCTGTCCCGTGTCCTCCTTCATCAGCTCTAACTACTTCATCGTGTCAGATACAGCGCTGCTGTTTGGCGCAGACGATACACCAGGGCAATGTTTTCTGTGACTTCAGTTGCCACGGTGAAGCCACTCGAGCTGGTGGCGGGGGACATTGTCCTTAGAGTGTCTGAGAGAATATGAGAGAAAAGAAGTTAATCTCCGCAGGAATCTTGTCATCAGAGAAATCTTTCAAGTGTTCACAATCGTCTGAAAAGCGAAGACATGATTGCTAAATAAAAACTATGAACTGAGGAAGAAGAAATACTGAAGACAAGAAGGTTAGAGTCGCTCTTTAAAAAATGTAATGTCAAAACTATGGTTGTGTGAGAGAAACATATTATGTGGTTTGGGCACTTTTAAAAGCAGTTTAAGAACTTAAAATTGTTATGATGTTTTTGTTCTATCATGTATTTTAGAACATTTTACTTTGACTATTACCAAATTTTTCATCACACCTATCTTAGGAGACATCACACTAACATGTTACTGTTTGACATTTATTTAAATATTAGAAATCACATATTATCAGTATGCACAAAACCATAAAATAAGTAAATTTGAAGGATTAAAATGGGTGTAAATAAATGCCAAATTCTAGCCATCGATGTGTGAAGATAGATAATAACAATAGTTAGACATGCTAAAATTGAGTTGCCAGTTGCCAATCATATTTATGCTGCTGGTGATTTTTATTCCTAATAATTAAAAAATATTTTAGTATTTCTCTCTAAAAACTGGGAGAAAAAAACTGAGAAATGGATACATATAAGCCTTTTCAGTGAATGCTGTCAATAGCAATGTGAAAATTTTGCTTTGAGCACACTTTTCTTTGGGGTATATTAAAACGGTGTAAGCAACGACCTGAAGAACTCTGTGTCTGTCTCACTGGTGATGACAAGTATGTTAATTGCTTGCAGATAACATCTGTTCTAGTGAAATCAAGACGCAGAGACCAAGCTGGGTCTGTAGCACAGGCCGCTTTCTAAAGCCTTGTCCAGGAGCCCTGCTGCATGCATTTCACAGACTCTCCAGGCAGCTGGAGAGCTTGTGTGCCTTTTTGAGAAACTTCCAGCATCTGAAATAAAATCCGCCAGGAATCCTGGGTCATTGAAATGTCTCCCTTTGAGCAGTGGACTTACCTTTGAAGCTACGAGATACCCACTGACCATGACGCCTGGGTATGCTCCGGCTAAAGCAAGTTCAGGGTGAGCCGCCAACCTCCTGCATGCAAGAGCGAGCCACTGACTTCCTTCTCTGTTTACAGAACTGGGCGAAGGGCCTCTGTAGAGGGCAGAGCAAGAGCCTGGTCAATATAATGTCACATAGAAAAGGGCCCTTCTTCTCCACAAGCCACATTTGCAATTTTGCATGGTTCATGGATTCCAATTGTTTTCCAGATGTGAACTTAGCAAAACCATAGCCTTCTGATTCGGGGCTCTCAACCCTTTCCAGACTGCTTGTTGTTTCTCCGTTAAACTATGGAATTGTGGAAACCCTAACGCACTGTTTCTAGAAAAGCCAATTCTACTCTCCAGTGCCACATGGAGCACAGGTTTCCAGGCCTCTTGCACTGTGAAGGAGACACATGGTGTTACACCTGTGTGTGTCTCTTCAGTATTTCTAGACGCAGCTAACATGTTGGACAGAGTTGTGAGCCTGGGGGCAGGGGTCTCACTAGTTTTTCGGACAGGTTTTTGATGATAGTAATCAAGACATTTTAAAAAATATTAGTATGTGTTACAGGTTACAGACTTGAAGTTACTTAAGAAAAGCGGGTTCAGTGAGAACAGATACTTTAAAAAAAATGTTTTACTATAGCGGAAAAGTTGATTTTAGACAAAACATTCAGTACCATATTGCCACCATGGTTTTTACCATTTTTACCACAGTACCTTGGTATGTGAGTTATTGATGTAATATTTAGACTAAATTAGCTCTATCCATAATCTAGGAGAAATGAGCCCCTTCCCTATTGCACCTGAGGACAGTTGCTATGTTATCAACGTTATTTCAGCAAACTCAGAGAGTTGTGGCAACACTCCACACTGGCCCATTTTCCTCACACTGTTCAGAACTCACACAGTGGGTACTAAAAGTTGCCAAAAACAAATAGCCAAAATACTATAAATGTATCATTTCCTGATTGTTTCATAGTTCTTCTTGCTGTAGGTAGTTTATTGTATATGTGTGTAATAATATAAATGTATATGTAAAAAAAGAAAGAAAAAAGACATAATATTCTTTGTTTGTTTGTTTGTTTTTTGTTTTTCAAGACAGTGTTTAAAAACCAACCATCATCTCTGCAATAGTGCCACTCAGGAGGATTAATCTGTGAAGGAATGCAGGACAAAGGTTTTGAAAAGGTGAGCAATGTGTTTTCAAGACTGTAGAGGACACTTAATAGAGAACAAATCAAAGCTATCTACTGAGATTGAGCTAGCTGGTGTTTGTCAACAAAGACGGAAGGAAGGAGTCAACATTTGTTGGTTCCCTTGAATCTTCTGATCCTTAGACTGCTGGAACAAAAGTAGGTATTATTTTTCCCAGTTAATCAAGCTTCAAATATCCTTTGCAATCTATTAATGTACTCATTAGCATTAACTGATTTGACTTTTACTGAGCAGAACTTATTTGAACATGGAATTTTTAAAACTCCAAAAGCATGATTCATAAATGTATCTGTATATTTTAATAACATAGAAATCACATGTCAACTTGCACATAAATGCTCACAGATTTTACATGTTTGCTTCTTATTAAGATCTTATCATTTCTTATAAAAAGCACATATTATCTATTGTTACCTTTCAAAGAATGTATTTATTTGTATTTTTACAGAGACTTCAGAAGGACACAAATGTTAATCAGCCTGTATTTAGAGACAGTGGATCACTTTAAGCAACTTTTCTCAACCTGTGGGCCACAACCATTTTTGGGGTCAAACATCCCTTTTATGGGGGTTGCATATCAAATATCCTACATATCAGATGTTTATATTATGATTTGTAACCAGGAAAAAAACATTTAATTTTCCAAGATGATTATTATTATTCTAAAAATAATTTTATTCACTGGAGCCATGCCTCCAGTAATTCTCTATATATTTCTGTGCCCTGCAAAACACTACCATGATCATTTGACCGGCATCCATGGGGTCCTGTGGACTGAGTGACAAGCAGGTATTTACATTTTTTAGTTCTGAAGACAGTAAGTCCAAGATCAAGATCTTATGCCTTTGTCCCCAGCTGAGGGCTCTTCTCTTGGAGTACAAACTATCACCTTCTTGCTTTTCCTGCACAAGGCAGAGAGGTAGTTCTGAGCTCCTTTCTAATGGCTGCTGGTTCCATCCTGGAGATTGCACTCTCCTGGCCTGTAGTTATTTTCTAGAAGCCTCATCTCCATAAAACCATCACACTGGAGTTAGAATGGCATTCATCTCCAAATAGTTACCACAAAAACATTTAAGCTCTACTAGTTAATTATAAACAAATTGAGAGAAGGAAACTTTGTTAAAAAATTAAAACTTACACATATGAAATAAGGCACATTGAAACAATTGAATAATGCAAAATGGCTGTGTTGGGTTTTTTTTTATATAAATTCATCTCTTTTCTTTCTTAATAATACGATGAGTTGTAGTGATATTGTCAATCAGGGAAACATTTTAAAGAAAAGATAGTAATACCCCACAATTTATATGGTGAGAAAAAAATGCAAACATGAAATCCAAAAGAATAAAAAGCAGATATTGGTAGTTTGTTTAAAGATTTTTAAGTTGGTAGAAACCAGGCATGATGTCATTATATTCTCTACAATTATGGAGGTGATTATGTCTCATCATATGTGTTAGCCCTGTCAAAGAAGCTATCCCTCTACAATCCCTGTGTGAAGAGCAAGTCACGTACTAGCACCAGCAAGAGAAAGAAGTGTCTTCTTCTGCACTCTGGAAGAGAGTGGACTATTTCTTTTTGTTGATTTGAGGAGAGAGAGACAGACAAGGAGGAAGGAGAGAGAAGAAAGAAGGGGAGAAAGGTGGAAGGAAATTGTGAAGAAAAGGGGAGAAAATAGAATGATTATTCATCGTAAGTGAACATTGCTGTTTTGTCACTTTGACCTCAAGAAACTCAGACATATGTCAAAAGATGTAAAGAGAAAAAAGACGAGATGAGATCAGGTATGTTCAGGGTGGTTTCGTCATAGACAACTACAGCATTGAGAGAAAAATTTGAAGATATAAAATTAGTTTGCCAAGAAATGTACAATATATTTTCTTACATGCCATTATTATGTTCAACAAACAGAAATGAAGAGAATAGACGATATGTAGATTAAGGACTGAAGAACAAAAATAAATTGCCAAAACTTGGGGACAAATGGATGGAACTAGAAATGATGATACTGAGTGAGATAACCCAGAAACAGAAATACTCACATGGTATATACTCACTTATAATTGGACACTGGCCCAAAAGGCATGTCCCATGAGTGTCTTTATTTAAAAGAAGCACCAGCCAAGGACAATACAGGAGGTAAACTTTAAACCCCTACCCAGATCTAGCCAATGGTCAGAATATTCTCCACAGTTGAATGGAGAGTGTGATATGACTTTCTCACATACTCTGGTGCCTCACGTTTGACCATGTCCCCTGGAGGGGGAGACCTGGTGGCACTCAGAGGAAGGACAGCAAGTAGCCAAGAAGAGACTTGATACCCTATGAGAATATACAGGGGGACGTAATCCCCCTCAGGAACAGTCATAGGGGAGGGGAATAATGGGAAAATGGGGGTGGGGGGGGAGAAATGGGAGGATACAAGGGATGGGATAAACATTGAGATGTAACAAGAATAAATTAATAAAAAAAAAATAAAAATAAAATAAAAGAAGATTGGGATAGATGTGAGGACATCCTAATGGGACTCTAGGTAAGAGAAATATAGGAGAATGGGGAATAGAAGGACACAGAGGGTCCTAGAAACCTACAAGAAGAACATCATGATGGGTGGATCGGGGCCCAGGGGTGTCTGCTCAAACTACTGCACCAACCTAGAACAATACAAGCAGCAAACATCAAACCCCTACTCTGATCTACCCAATGGAGAAGACATTCTTCACAGTTACATGTTGAGAGGGGACTGAGTCTGACATGAACTCTGGTGCCCCATATTTGACCACTTTCCCTTGGTGGGGAGGCCTGGTGGCACTCAGAGAAAGAATAAGCAGGCTACCAAGATGAGACTTGATAGCCTATGACCATATAGTGGAGGAGCAGGTCCCTCTTGGTCATAGGCCTAAGGGAGGTGAATAGGGTGAAAGCGGGAGGCAGGGAGGAACGCGTGGATACAAGTGAGGGGAAAACAATTGAGATGTAATCAGAATAAATTAATAAAAAAAGAAAATATTGATAATGTGGATACTGTGTACCAAAAGAAGAGAATACCAAGCGGAAACTCACAAAGCAGTGAGGGAGTGTGAGACACCTCAGAGGAGCAGGAAGGAGAATAGACAATGAGAAGACAGAGAAAGGCCTTAGAGAATGAAGAAGTTCGTCAAAGCATGGCCACAATCAGCTGCAATGCAAAGCTGCCCGTGCTGCCCTGCCACAGCAGCGTCAGATGTGATCAACCTCAACAAAGCCCGTTTGCCCTCTCCTCTCAAAGTGGAAGTGTATACTATCCCTTCCTGCGTTAGAACACGTGTTGTTCTTAATTTTAGAAGTTGATTAAGGTTTTTTTTTGAGCAATTAAATGTAAGAAATATAAACCAATTGGTTTCAATTTTTCCATATTTATCTATTTTCAACATTGTTCAGTCTTCCACGTAGAGCTTGGATTGAGTATCACGTTTCCTGCAGATCTTGCTTTAAGCTTTTAAAAAATATATTTAATATTTTTTTAATATTTGAGGTTATAACTCATTTTTGCTGAAATTTTATACAATATATTTTTATGGGTCCCCTTCCCCACGTCCTCCCAATTCCTCCCCACCCATAAAACTCCACATCTTCTTTCTCACTCTCTCAAGAAAAGAAGCATAATACACAGAAATGAAACATAAAAATAAGGGCTTCCTCTCTTTTTCCAGCTCTAACCATGAAAGATGTACCAGAGATGAAAAAAGAAGATTTCTGCTGTGTCAGAATCCCTTAAGAAAAAGTAAAGGAGTTTTTGCAGAGTTGAAGGTGAAGCACCTGCAGAAAAAGTTTGTCCTGGAGACAATGTGGAAGGTGAGGAGGAAGGTCATCTTTGAGGAGACCAAGCCCAGTCACAAGGAGTACAGGCAGATGTACCAGACTGAGAATCTCAAGAAAAGCTAGAAACTACTACTTGCCTGCAGAACCAAAATTGGCATTTGTCACCAGATTCCAGCGTATCAATGGTGCAAGGCCAAAGGTCCGCAAAGTGTTGCAGCTTCTTCATCATTGAAAGATATTCAATGACACCTTTGATAACCTCAACAAGGTTTTTTGATTAGCATGCTGAGGATCGTGAAACTGTATATTGTGTGGGGGAACCCCAAGCTGAAGTCTGCAAATGAGCTCATCTACAAGTGAAGGCTATGGCAAAACCAGTGAGAAGTGAATTGGAATTGCCTTGACAGATAATTCCTTGATTGCTCGATCTCTTGGTAAATCTGGCATCATCTGCATAGAGGATTTATAAGGTTGGGAAACACTTCAAGGAAGCAAATAACTTCCTGTGGTCCTTCAAACTATCCTCCATGAGGTGGAATGAAGAAAAAGACAACTCACTTTGCGGAAGGTGAAGATGTGGCAAACAGGGAAGACCAGATAAACAGGCTTATTAGATGGGTGAACTTAAGGTGTCGCCCATGGTATTTTTGTGATCTGGTCAGTTAGTAAACAGTTACAGCTTGGCAAATTGAAAAAAAAACACATAAAAAGGATAAGCAGGCTACCAAAGTGAGACGTGATAGATAGCCTATGACCTTATAGTGAGGGAGGAGGTCCTCCTTGGTCATAGACTCAGGGAAGGGGAATAGGGTGAAAGTGGAGGGAGGGAGGAATGGGTGGATACAAGTGAGGGGAAAACAATTGACATGCAATCTGAATAAATTAATTAAATAATAAAAAAATAAAACAGCAGATAAATCAGAATTAAAAAGCATGAAAGAGCACAAGAAGACATAATTTTTCAAGGTATTATCCAACCTCTTTGGCTCTTACAATCTTTCTACCTCTTACTCCTTATAGGCTCTGAGCATTGAGAGGAAGGCTTTGATGAAGGCATCCTATGCAGGAGTGAATGTTCCAAAGTTTCTCGCTCTCTACACGTTGTCCAGTTGTGGGCCTATGTACTAGTTCTTATCTCCTGCAAAAGGAACCTTCCCTGAGGATGGCTGAGATGCCACTCAACGGGTCTAGAAGATTATCGTTATGAGTCCTTTTATGGCCCTGTCCCTTTAGCAGACCAATTAGCATTTGCTTTTCCTCTAGGCCCATGGCCTCTCTAGTCTCAGGTCCTTGGTTGCCAGAACAGTGTCAGGCATGGGTTCCATCTCCTGGAGTGGACCTTAAAACAATCAGATAGTGTTTGGTTACTCCCACACGTTTGCGCCAATGTTGCACCAGTGTATCATGTAGGCAGCTCACCGTTGTAGATCACAGGGTTTATAACTAACTGGATTGGTGCTGACATTTCTCCTTTGGTAGCATTCAGAGTAACTTTCAGTGCCATGAACACTAGTCAGTAAGCATGAAGGCTTGAGCTGGGCACTAGATTAACTCTTTCAGTGCGTTAACATTGGTTTGTGGAGAGCAAACAATGGCTTTGTCAATCACCTTAGTCATTTGGTGTTTCCATAAGGCCCCTTTGTCTGGCTGAGAATTAATTAGATTGAACTCATTTCCCATAGTGGTGAAAGCAGTCTAGTTTGGGTGATTGTTTCTCCTATTTTGGCTTTAGTGTTTGTGTGATTGATGTCCTGTTCAGAAAATCTTTTGGAATGACATTGAATTCCAGACTATTCCCCACTTTATCTTCTATCAGATTCAGTGTCTCTGGCCTGTTGTTGAGGCATTTGGTTCACTTGGAACTGAGTTTTGTACATTAAGGTAAATAAGGATCTGTTTGCTTCTTATGCTGTTCAGCACCACCTATAGAAAATAATCTTTCCCCCTATTGTGTATTCTAGCTTCTCTATAAGATATCAGGTATCCATATGTGCAGATTTATATCTGAGACTTCAGTTTCCATCCACTGATCATTGTCTCTGTTGGCATGCTGAAACCATGTCATTGTTATCACGGTTGCTCTGTGGTACATCTTGAAATCAGGGAAGGTGATTTCTCCACAAGTTTTTGTTTTGTTCTTAAAAGTGTCTTAGCTATCATTTTTGGTGGTTTGCATGTGTGTATGTGTGCATGTGTGCATGTATGTGTGTGTGTGTGAGTGTTCATATTAAGCTTAAAATTGTTACTTCAATTTCTATGAAGAATTGTGTTAGGATTTTTATGAGGATTGCATTGAATATGTACATTGTTTTTAGAGTGGTGGTCATCTCTGCTATATTAACACTGCTTATCTACAATGGGAAGCCTCATCTTCTGACATCATCTTCAATTTCTTATCTTCAATGCCTTAAAGTTTTTAATCATACAAGCCTTCACTTGCTTGGTTAGAATTATCTCGCGATATTTTATTTTATTTGAGACTATTGTGAAAGGTGTTATTTTTCTAATTTCTTTTTTTTCTTATTCAATATTTATTGACAATTCACAGTCTTTACAAAAATTGTCTGCTCTTTTATATTCAATCTTCTTTTTCTTACAGGTTAATAAAATTTATTTGAATATTAGTGTTGATCTTTACCTACATGATTTTTTTCATTTGTTCATTTAAATCCAGATTGTAGCCCCCTTCCTTGTCACCTCCTGGTCTCACTTTCTTAAGACTGGATAAAGAAACTGTGGTACATTTACACTATGCAATACCACTCAGCTATTTAAAAAAAAGGAAATCTTGAAATTTGCAGGTAAATGGATGGAATTAGAAATGATAATCCTGAGTGAGGGAACCCAGACCCAGAAAGTCATGCGTGGTATATATTCACTTATAAGCGGAGTTTAGCCACATAATACAGGATAACCATATTACAATACACAGATCTAAAGAAACTAAATAATAAGGAGGAGTCTTGGGAGACTGCTTAATTCTCATTCAGAAGGGCAAATAGAAGAGACACCAGAAGCAGCTGAGGAGAAGAAACAGGATGGAGCCTTACCATAGATGTCCTCTGAAGGACTCCTCCCAACAGGGGATTGAAGCAGATCCTGAAACACATAGCCAAATGCTGGGGCAGAGAGCAGGGTGACTTATGGGAGAGTTGGGGCACAGGAGGACCTGAAGGGGAAAGGAGCTCCACAAGGAGAAAAACAGAGCCAACAAATCCAGGTGGAGAAGAGGAGTGTTACAGAGACTGATGTATCAACCGAGGACCATGCATGGTAAGGACCTAGACCCTCTGTTCAGAGAGGCAGCACAGTCTCCTTGTAGGTACCATAATATGGGGAGTAGGAACTACTGACATGGACTCTGATGTCCACGTGTTGATCACTTCCTCTTGATGGGTTGGCCTTGTTAGGCCATAGACGGAGAGGATACAGTAGTCCAGATGAAATTTGATAGACTGCGGTCAAATGTTAGGGGAAGAGGGCTCCCTGATTTCTTTTTCAGTCTATTTATTATTTGTATATCATGTGTTGTTCAGAACAGACATTAAGTACTGGAGATTACAGGTAGATGGGAAATAAAGATGAATACTAATGATAATGTCAGGGATAAGTAGGATTATCAAAATGAAAATAGTCTCACCTAATGTCAAGAGCTAAGTTACCCAAGTTGCTTAGTTTTCTTTTTCTTTTTTATTTTGAATGTTTATTTCATTTTTAGTTGTGTGCATATTTGTCTTTGGAATACAGTATATGCCCATGAATGTAATGCCTTTGTAGATCAGAGTAGATATTAGATCTCCTGGAGTTAAGAGTTGAAGTTTTAGGCAGATATGTGCTACTGACATAAGTGCTGGGAACTAATCTGTGCAACCTGCAAGGAGAGTATGGGCTCTTAACAACTGCCTCCATTTATATAACACCAATTTTCAGTGTTCTCATACACACTTTTGTCAAAAAAGTTATTAATACACCAGCTAAAATATTTAAAAGAATCAAACATTATGAGATTTCACATCATAATAATTCACTACACATTTTAAAGAATATCTAATTATATAAAATATGGAAGAACTATTCATTTCAAAAATTAAATACAAATACTATTTCCTTTTGTTTTAAAATCTTATCTTTTATAATATTTATTGATTGAGCACACAAGGAAAAGTCAGCATGCATTTTTTCATATTGCTCTAGTCTTTTCTAAGTTATGATATATAAGGTAAGGAAATAAAATCTTAAGATGTTATTAATTTTTCATTTTCATTTTTACAGTAAATTTGACACCTTTTATTAACCTCTAAATACAAGTTACTAAAAGGAACTACAGATATAATTTCCTTATCTCATAGGAAAAGAAATCCGCTATTTGAGGTGATTAATTGACTTTTCCAATAATATACCAAAGAAAAACCATTCTCACTGTGTTCTGATACTGGCTATAAGGATAATAAATCCCTGGATAGTGTTTCAATAACTCCACCATAATTTTAATTTTTCTCTGGTCCCTTAATTTACAGGAGAAACTTATGAAGAAAAAGAGATGAATTCTACAAACCATCTTTCATTGTGTTGGTGTTTTAAAGCCCAAAGTATTCATTTCAAATTCAACGTTTTAGTAAACTGTTAACGTATAATGTTAACTATTCTGATTAATAAAATAGTCAGGTAAATTTATACAGGCAGGACAGTTTAGTGCTCGAGAGATGGCTTAAGGGTTCAGAGCACAGACTGCTTTTGCAGGAGGCACAAGCATAGTGCCCAGTGCCAAAATCCTGTAGTTCACACCAATCTATAATTCCAGCTTCGGAGGATACAACATCCTTCTCTGGGTACCAGGCATTTGCACTCACATGTGTGCATACCCACACACATAATTTTAAAATAGGATAAATAAATCTTTTAAAAGAAAAGATGTTCCTTACAAGTTGACTTTGCCAACAAAAATACTGAAGAGAAACTCCACAGCTGGGGATAGAAACTCACTGCTGAAAGGCTTTCTCCTCACGGAAAAAGAAAATAACAACAGCGATCTTAAGGAAGACTCACGCCACGTGCAAAGCAACTTCTTTATTGTTTTTATAGGATGGCTCCATAGCATGTGATCATCACTGTATGTTTATAGAATCAGAAAACAGTGTCGGAGATGGTGAGTGGATTAAGGTCTATGTGTCAAACTAAGATGTAAAGAACTTAGATTCAAAGCAAGGCTGATCTATTTTACCTGGGTTTAGTACTCTTTGTGTTTCATACTCTCTTTCACTTGGCATGCACCTAGACTTAGAGTCCACTAATCAATCTTAGACATGTTTTCACACACCCATACCCAAATGTAGCATGTAGAGTCTGTGAAAACAATCTGTTTGTGTTTTTGGTGCTAAGTACAAAGTGGAGGGAGCATTTAGAGGTCTAGCTATTTGCTGTCTATAGTGAGAAATTGCTGTATCTTGGCTGAACTCAAATACCAGGAAGAAAGAAGGGAAAAATCAGAAAAAAAAAATATCTCCTTTCAGTTGGGTCACAGTATTTTGCTTCTCACAGAAGGTTGTCCAAAATAACCACCACTTTTAAAGTATTCTGAAAATATAAATACGCTGGTGATCCTTCTAGAAGGCACCAATGTTGAACCTTGGAAGTTCATAAATAGTCACTGTGGATGATTGGTTTTTTCTTGAGTTTAACAAACAAATATGGTGTTCCTACCAAAACAGGAAAATAGTTGCTGCATGTATCCTACAATGTGAGTGTAATTATACTATTTAATGCTTCCAGCTTACCCAAAGAAAACGGTTTATTGTACTCATCATAGAGTAATGGAAGAAGACAGCATAAGTTTCTGTTCATCAATTCACCTTCACAGGAGAGGTTGGAGACCAACCAAAGCTCACAGAGTCAGGAGGGTCAGAACACTGGATTCCAGCTTAAATCTGAGGGACCAGTTGGAGGTCAGTGAATTATCCTCTCTTAGCTTGCTTCATGAACTATGGTAGTCAGTCTTCTAGAATGCCACTCAATTATTCTCTCTCTGTCTGTCTCCTCCCCCCACCCTCCACTCTTCTTGCTTTCTGTCCATCAAGCACTAGTGATGCCCTTCAATTGAACAGATAATGGCAAATTGATGTGATGATACTTCAAAGTGAGGTAACAACGATGTGGCTTCGCATTGAAGCATTTTAAGTATTTAAGGTCTTTTACTCATGACAAGCAAAGCTAGCTGGCTCAAAGCAAAACCCCAGTGCGTTAGGGAAGAGCCAGCAACAACTGCAAGCCATGCAGTTTCCCTTGAAAGCAGCAAGTTATTCCTCACGGGTGTCTGAAGGTGAATGTTGTTTCAGACAAAACTGTACCCTGAGGCAGAGATGCCCAGTAACGCAGCTGATTTTTTGCCTTCCTGGAACTGTAAGATAACAAATGTTTGATCTTTCAAGATACTAAGTTTGGGGGGTAATTTGTTACACAGCAGTCAGTGATTTATAAGCACAACAGCGTGCGATCTGTTAGAACAGTGTCTTTCACTCGCTGCATTCAAAGAGTGTTCTAAGCATTGTCCTAGTTCTGTGGCTTCTCTACAGTTGCAGCAGCAATAATCTGAGTGCAGTTGATGCTTACTCCGTAACATTGGGCTGTGCTGGTTCCAAATTTGTCTTTCTTCTTGACTTGGTAAAAACAGATAAACTTGTATTTCCTTTGTCGTCCATAGTGGTGGTTATTAAAATAGGTGTGTAGGGACAAAGACTAGTACTAGAACACAGTTAGGGATTAGACGGGGTTAGGAAAGTAGAGTTCCTCATCAAAGCAGAGTAAGACCATTACAGAAAGCCACAACTAGTCAAAAGGCAGAGAACAACTTGCAGTGGGGTTCCCAGCCCTAATTGATACATCTATAACACGTCCTGGACCCAGTGTTCACAGAACGTTGAAGAAGAAGAAGAAGAAGAAGAAGAAGAAGAAGAAGAAGAAGAAGAAGAAGAAGAAGAAGAAGAAGAAGAAGAAGAAGAAGGGGATAAAAGATTGTAAAGGCTAGGGGACCAGGAAGAGAATTGTGAGGCCTTATCTTTAACTATGACAGGGAGCCACTACACCTAAGAAATATCAACAAGACAGTTACCGAAACAAGACCTGCACAATCCCAGCATCTCTTTCCTCCTTTCGCCTCCTCTTCTCAAGTCTGACAATTCTAACAATAGTTACAGTCCCAGAATAAATGGGGGGATCTGTAGGTGCTGTGGGTGCCCCATTTCTATAGAAAGAGGTACAAACAGTTAACCGTGGCTGAGAGAGGGAGAAATACGCTTCCTCGGGATGAGCTCATTGATTGGTTATCCAGTGCTGAGTGGCTGACCCCGGAAACATGCCCACACAGGCAACACTGAGTGGACTCAGCAGGTTGCCTCGTTTATATGCATATATAATATCAATGAAGAGGAGGTGATACCTTTGGGAGGGAGGACTCCGATATGAGAGGGAGGAAGGAAATGATGTAATTACACTTAAATAAAAAAGTATGTGGTATAGTTTATTTAGAAATATACTCCCAGGACAACAAATGTGGTAGACACGAGTAAGTTCTTCCATATAATACCACATTGTTGGGAATTTAGTTGTGCTTAGCATTTAAGGTAGGTGAATGTTCACCTTACCTCAAGGAGGCAGCGCTAGCTGTAAGAAGCAGATCCCTCCTGACTTGTTGAAAGAACCTCTTGAGAAGTGTTCGTGTGCCCTGTCTTCACCAAACTTGAAAACCCCTTCCCTTCCAAGCAGTAAGATAAACAAGTCTTCATGCAGTCTCACAGCTCACCTGCTGCAAAGTAAGCAACAAGGGCCAGGAAAGATGAAAGACTAAAAATTGAAACTAAGAAGCTGACATCAATATCTACAGAGGCACGTGGCTAAGCAAACAAATGAGGCTGCAAAAATGAGGTTTAGTTATCCATAAGCATCCTTATTTTGGTATGTAAGGTAAGATGTTGATAAATATGTGACCGTAAGAAGTACAAGAACTAATGACATTTTCATAGAGAGTAATTTCCTCCTAGGGAATATAAACTTGGCACAATTCTAACAACCCTCCAAAATGTTTAAAAGTAAATTTTCCTTTTTTAATTTAAAAATTATAATTACGTCACTTTACACTTTTCCTATCCTCCCTCCAACTGCTCCCTTGTACCTCCCCATTCTGCTCTCTCAAATCCATGGCCTCTGGTCTCTTTTTCTTGGGTATTTTGTTTGTTTGATTTTTGTTTTTTGAGACAGAGTCTCTCTGTGTTAGCCTTGGCTGTTTTGGACTCGCTTTGTAGACCAGACTGGCCTCAAACTCACAGCAATCCGCCTGCCTCTGCCTCCTGAGTGCTGCGATTAAAGGCACCAGCCAAGGACAATACAGGCCATAAACTTCAAACCCCTACCCAGATCTAGCCAATGGACAGGACGTTCACGGCGTACTCTGGTGCCTCATATTTGACCACGTCCCCTGGATGGAGGGGCCTGGTGGCACTCGGAGGAAGTATAGCAGGCTACCAAGAAGAGACTTGATACCCTATGAGCATATACAGGGGGAGGAAATCCCCCTCAGTCACAGTCACAGGAGAGAGGAGTAAGGGGAAAATGGGAGGGAGGGAGGAATGGGAGGATACAAGGGATGGGATAACCATTGAGATGTAATATGAATAAATTAATAAAATAAAATTTTTAAAAAGACGTGCGCCACCATACCCAGCTGCTCTCTTTTTCTTTACGTGTTGTTTTGATGAGCATTATAAGTGAGCATAGTCTTCATTAGATTGTTACCTGGTTTTAGCCTTTGATTATAGCCTTACAGTGCTGTTTATCTCTGAGAATTGCACCTACATTCTATATGCTTTCAAGTTTTTACTAGACCCCAAATTTCCTAGCCTTTGCCACAGATCGGTAGGACTAGTGGCCTCTGGATGGGCACTAGGATGTAGGGACAAATTCTGAGCAATGATCACATCCTGCAAGAGACAGATAGGCCACCTATCTTTCTCCCTCCATTCTGAGCCAGGTGGAGATGCTCCTTTTTTAAAAAATATATTTTATTAATTTATTCATATTACATCTCAATGGTTATCCCATCCCTTGCATCCTCCCATTCCTCCCTCCCTCCCATTTTCCCCTTACTCTCCTCCCCTATGACTGTGACTGAAGGGGACCTCTTCCCCCTGTATATGCTCATAGGGTATCAAGTCTCTTCATAGAGATGCTTTTGTTGCCACAGGTCTCGGTGTCCCGGGTTTGTCAGAACCACAGAAGAACAACATATCTGCAGGGGCAGCAAAGTGAAAGCACATGCATTTCCAGAGGTCCTCAGTGATGAGAGAGGTGCTCATGTGAGTTCTACCTTGTGCTTGCCACTTCCATCTGTTGAGACACACCTCCAAATTTGTTCCTGGAGATTTCAGTAGCCCAGGCTACTCACTGCAGCACTACCTGAGTTAATTAGTACTTCATATTATCTGAAACCATTACTTCACAACCAAAGTTTTAAGCATGATAGCCTGGGGGAAAGAATGTAATATGTGAAAAGAAAGCTAGAACCTTCCTCCATTCAGCAGGTTACCAAGAAGAGACTTGATACCCTATGAGCATATACAGGGGGAGGAAGTCCCCCTCAGTCCATCAGTCACAGTCATAGGGGAGGGGAGTAAGGGGAAAATGGGAGGGAGGGAAGAATGGGAGGATACAAGGGATGGGATAACCATTGAGATGTAACAAGAATAAATTAATAAAAAAAATAAAATAAAAAGAAAGCTAGAACCTTAAAAATAGTATATTTGAAAGTCTCTTTGGATTAAAAAAAACAGAGGAAGTGACGTCTGTTAAACTTTAGCACTGTGGTTTCTCTTTTCTGTGGTATTCAGCATGTGGGAAAAAAAACCGTAATTTTCTAGAGAACTTATTCATTTTTGGATCTTGAAAGAGCAACATTTTATGACATACTATAAATACAGAAATAGCTAAATAATGCTCTCAGTTTAATTTGGCTGGCTGTTTCTCTCAAATTTTCAGTATTCCTAGAAAAGCCCTGTTACGTTTGCATATTTCAATATTCAGAGATTGAATGTGTGTGTGTGTGCGCGTGCGCCTGTGCGTGTATTCCTGTTAGTCGAGTTTGAAATTGGTATCTGGAATGGTCTTCATATAAGCCCTCTTGCTTTAGTCTTAACTTTCTGTTGTTTGAAAGTTGGACCTGGCTTTGTTCTTTTGCTCCTTGCTTTTTTCGCACATCTGCGGCTCATGCAGTGTCCATGTCCCGGGGAGCTCATCCGTCTGTCCTCTGGCCGACTGTGGCACTGCACTGGGACTACTGGGTGAGTCTCCTTGTCTCTGGTATTATTCATCATGGAGTTTCGTGCCAGCTCTGGTCTCCGAGGCCCTTTCAGTTTACATTCCTCATTCAAAGAGATGCCAAGAAAGCAGCAAGGAAGCATTTATTAAGTTGGACAGGGAGACATTACAGAAATGAAGGCGCTGGGTGGATGAATATTTATCTTTACTGGGCCCCAGCAGCGAGGCCTGTTCAGAGGGCCAGTAACTGCTGGGTTTACTGTTCACACCATTTTCTGCATTCTCCAGTCGGCTGTAGTTCCTAGACAACCGGGGAGAGGATTGTGAACACACTGTCCACATTGAACCGTTTCGACGACTGGTGGAGAGAGGCAAAGCCTTGCAGTTTTAGAAAAAAAAAATCATGCATGACACGCTCTACGGAAGGAAGAAAAGAATGCGAATCCTTGAGTGTTCAGCAAACCACAATGCAGGTTTTGGTAAGAGATTTAGGCCTTGTTCCTTATTACAAGTTAGAAACCCCCCTCCCGGAAAACTTCTTTGCACAGTTTTAATAATGGAGACACACAGACAGGACCTCAGCGCTGGGTGCTTTGTGGCTTGGGTGGGCTTCCGTACTCTAAACGGTTTCTGATCCGTGTCTAACAAGGAAGCCAGAAGTCTCCCGCTCACTGATCCAATAAGTTCCAGGCCACTAACACTGTCAGTAACTTCACACCACTTAGTGTTGGAAACAAGGTCATGTTGTTAAGAGGGAAACAGCAATTGTGTCTTTAGGATCTCTGTAATGGCCAGATTCTCGGAGGCCTCTGCTTTGGTAAACCAAATGCTCTCTGGATACTGAGAAGATCCTCTTGATTGACACGTCCGCTGTTCCAGTCCAGACATATTCACTGTCTGGGACGTTAAGGGTAAGTGGTCCTGACAAGAAAATCTACAGATATGGGTTAAGTCTGCAGTTCTCTGTACTTTGTCTTCTTGGGATATCTCTTGGTCCACCAGAGAGGCATTTTTTGATACGTAGAAATGCTTTGTTTCGTAACTGAGGTATGTCTGCTTACTCTAGATTTCAATTCTTAAGTCAGGTAATGTTAAAGACCTTGTGCACTTTGGCATCAGGAATTTTTCTTTAATTGATACTGGCAGACTTCAGGATGGAGCCTCTCTAGCATGGAAGTTATTCTTTTTCTAGGGAGTTTATAAGATAGAAAGTTCATGCACAGGTCTGAGTCTAATATGTTTGTGTTACTTTAAAAAACTAAAGTATGTGCTTGAACACATTTGTTCCTCATGAAATATGAATCACATTTGAGGAAATTTATTGATATCAGATTATAAATAAAAGTCTTAACAACAACAAAAAAATGTCTTTTGCGCTGTTCGTTACTTGGGTATCTCAAAACCAATTTAGTTCATGTGTCAATTCATTCCTTCGTTCAACAAAAATACATTGAATTCCTCTTATGTCAAACCAAGCCAAAACAAACAAAACCAAACCAGAAAAATTGGATTTACTCAGGAAAAGGCCATTTAAAGAGTGTAACTATACCGTTTCATTTCACAAGGGGTTAGAAGTTGGTCTAGAAGTGCTTATTTGGAAAATATGGAAACTGGGGAAATATGTAATAGAAGGTCTCCATTTCTATTAAACCTTCTAGGAGAAAATACAAAAGACCATGCATGCCAATTTTGATGATACAGGAACTATAATTACATTACTATTATAGAATATAAACATTTGTATTTGAAATAGAATTTCTAATTGAGGCTGATTCATTGTGCTCAGTGTCTGCATTGGACTATTTATGGTTAATGATGCACTGGAACAAAAAAATTAAAAAGGGGAAATAACGGCACAAACTGGGAATATCAGAGGGCATAATGTAGAAGGAAATAATGTGGTACCATTTTTTTTTTAGTAGTTAAGCATCCTCAACATGTAAGATTGTGGTGTTCAATTGTCTATCTCACCTCAAAATGAGCTTGAAGATGGAACATAATCAGCGTCACCTCCATAAAGCTGACGCTCAGAATCATGGACCGCAAGCTTGTGTCCGGGCAGAGGTCGGGGTGAGTGCTGTTGAACTCAAAGTTTAAAGGATACCGTGGACAAGTAGCTTATATGTTCTAATCATGTTGGGAGTGGGGTAAGGGGAATTTTTGAAAAGATAATTGATCCCCTCCTTTCTGGAAATGTTTTTGTTTCTTTGCCTGCTTGCTTGCTTTATTCTTTTCTTCAAAGTCTACTTCTGAGAGACAGGCTGGAAAAGTAGCCTGTTGCAGATAGGAAGGCAGAATATGACATGGTATTCCAGCCCATGAGTTCAAAGAAGATGAAAAGCGGTAGGGAAAAAAAAACAAAAACGCTGAAGTTCTGAGTCCTCCAGATCAGCCAGGCAGTGTGCAGACTGCTTGTTCGGTGTAATAGCTCTAGGATAAGCAGTTCAGTTTCAGGAGAGATAGAGGAGAGAGACAGAGGGGAGAGACAGAGGGGAGAGACAGAGGGGAGAGACAGAGGGGAGAGACAGAGGGGAGAGACAGAGGGGAGAGACAGAGGGGAGAGACAGAGGAGAGAGACAGAGGGGAGAGACAGAGGGGAGAGACAGAGGCGGGGGGGGGGATACTCAGGAAGATGCTGTTAACAAGGGGATGAGTCCTATGGGATCGCTCCTGACTTCAAGCCTGGCAACTGAATTCAACTCCCAAACAACATGGGGGAAGGAGACAATTGACATGGAAATTGTGTTCTGACCTCCAAAAATGCATCATGGCACGCATGCACACACACACACACACACACACACACACACACACACACACACACACCACAAATAAATAAGTGCAAGTAATAAAAATTTTAAAGGAGAAGACGGCAGGTAATTCTGCTAACCTTAGTACACATCAGACCCAGGGTGAGCAACAGGGAAGACCCCTTGAAGAAATTACTTCCACTCCCACCATTTGGAATCCCTTTGACTTTTCTGTGAAAAATCCTCCATGCATACTCCAAGATGCAAAACATTAGCTTACTCACCAGCTCTTCCTCTTGCTTCATGCTCTCAGACATAATGGGAAAGTGAGCTCAGAAAACGCTAATGAAATCCCCCGGAATGCAGCTGGTTGTAGGAAAACACCGATTGCAATGTCCCATGTACAACATAGTAATCACCTGCAAAAACCGTGTCTGAAACCACCGAGTGCTGGGTCACCCTTCCACCACAGGACCACGAGACCCAGGCCTGGCTTCTGCTCTGTAAGGACTTTCTTGATGTTTGAAGGCTAAAAGCCACTAGTTTCCTCAAGTTCCTGGGACATATATTTCTCTAAACTTAATGCTGTGCATGAGCATATCATTTTCCAAACCTTGAATTAATGCCAGGTAACTAGGAAGGGCATAGACACCACAAGAACTGCTCAAGGAAAGCCCTTGAAAGATGCAAGTCAAGTACAAGAATTGTTTTCTTCTCCATCTTTTTTTTAAAATCACCCAGCATGGTAGAAAGTAGCATAATTTGTGTTTGTATAACAACAGAAGCAAAAGCAAATCTTCCCATTTAGATCAAAGTTGGCCTCCATACTGGGATTATTTACATTTTATATACAATGCACCTACACCTTTCTGTTCCTACAGAGACAGATTATTTGTAGAGTAGGCACTAAATAAATCCTATCCAACTAGATAACATATACTCCTGTGCCCTACATTGCACAAATAATGAAATCTGATGATCACTAGCTATGCAACGGGCCATGGGTCCAAAAGAAATGCTGTCCCTTCTGAAATCAGAAACACAGAGATAGAGGTAATATGGATACTGCAGTGTTTGCAAGAGGAAAAGGGAAGGCACACAGAAGCAGGCCTACCTCAGACCACATTGTAAAAGAAAAGTCTGTAGACCAAAGGTGGCTAACGTCCAGCCAATGCGGTAAAGACAAATAGCAGTGCGGGATTTTGACAGTCAGGGAGCAGATCATCATAACGAAGTTTAGAGTTCAGATTTATATGGAAGAGGAATTAGAAGAAGGACGCAGAGGTAGAAACAGGTGATTAGAAAACAGGCTTCGCACTACAGAGCAGTGAGAGGGTGCGACGAAGCGCGGGACTTCAGATCGCGAAGAGGGAAGAGTCTGGCCACATTCAGCTTCATACATGAAATAAAAAACCACCGACAGAACACACACCTGCCCAGCTCCCCACTCCACCCTCTCGACAACTTGATTTTGCACAACTCCTCTTTGCATGTTCAGCTTCCGTCCTATGAATAGCACAGCAGCTACAGTGTAAGGCAGCTGGAGTAGGCAGCTTTGCAATGGTGGTTGTTTTCCTTCAGTTATAAGGGTGGTTTGGAAAAATGAACTGTTAGCCACATGAATAAATAGTGAAGGAAGAATGTCTGAGATTAAATTTAGCAGAAGTCTTCATAGAAAAATACTTAGGAAAAGTAAGTAATTAAAAGAGCCCCAAATTTAAAAGACATCGTTAACAACTTAGCGTTGTCCTGAGAACAGTTTTCTCGTTAACAACACAACATGACTCCTGCTTGCTTTGGTCTTAAACATTCATTTATATATCTACTAATAGTGCTCTTTTATCAGCATATTTTTCCCTTAGAAAGCACAATGGCAGTACTGGGAGGTTTGGGTTGTTTTTTGTTTTTTTATTTTGCTGTGCTTTTTTGTTATCTTACAATATTTGGTTTTACAGTATTTAAAGTGCTATATATTGTTTTCGAAAATTTTTCCTGTTGCCTTCCAAGATTTAATAAGCCTAAAGATGACCATTCCTATTTTTTGCCACAAAACATTTCATGAATCTCAGCTGTTGGCTTTCAATTGTCTCTGTAGTATTAAATACCTGTGTGTCTGCAAGTTCTGAAATATAACAAGGTTTCAAAGTGGCAGATCTGTTAGAAACTTCTTTTACAAGTGGTGTCAAAATATATCTCCAAAATTCTACATTGCCACTGTCAGAGTATAGCTCTCTGTTATAATGTCATTTAGCCAGAAATATAAACAAATAGCAGAATTCAAGCAGCATCAGATAAGCATCTTTATTTCAGGTATGAAAACTGTTCTTAAGAGCTCCCATGGTTTAGAAGTGTCAATGATCCACAGGGGGAAAAATAAACTGGGAGGTTATTTTCAATCAACAGAGGACTTTCTGGTACCTACTTAACTATGTTTTTATGTTGAAGACTATTTTTAATCTTGATTTTCAATTCTAATAATCACTCCAGAAATGGACTATTTTGTCTCTTATTTCCAAGGAAACATCCACACATAGAACCCAACATTTGTGTCCTTTTTATCACTCTTTGCTAAGGAATGTGAAACATTTTGAGTGAATGTTGACGCCTCATTGATGTACTCTTGGTGCTCAGTTCACCATGTGGCTTCAGGTGACATGAATGAGACACTGTTTTCTTTCCCGTAAAAATAAAGAAATAGTAGTTTCAAACCATTCTACAGTACGGGTGCAAGAGGCCTGATGTCACATGCTTATAATCCCAGGACATGGGAGGTTGGAGGAGTAAACCACAGAGATAAAGGCTAGCCTGTGCTACATACTGGGATTGTGTCTCAAAACTAACAAGCAAGAAAGACAACAGCGAACATATTATTGCTGGTGTTAGGCATGTGCCTTTACTGAGAGTTGGGACAGATTTTAAGGCTATATAAAGAACTGTGTAGCTGCAATAGAGTAAGTTTGGTCAGTGCAGAGACATGAGATAGTTGCCTACATAACAGATCCTAGAAGAAGAGGAAGGAAGAGTTTGCATCCCTGATTGCTGCACAACACAACAGTTCCTCATTACTAAACCAACTTAGACTTGAATCATTTTCCACCCACTTGGATTTCTTGATGTCATATTCATTTTCTGAGAGAAATACCATTTAACAAATAAGCCAAAGTATCTCCTTTTTTTAGTGATATCCAAGAAACCTTGGCATTAATTGATGTAGGTCCTCCATTTTTACCACACCATGGATACTTCAGAAAAAAAAGGACAAGCTATGTCTTCATATGGAACCCTAGGCATTGCTTTTACCTGCCTTGCCCTCTCTCCTCCTCTCTATACCTTTCCTCCTCACACTCAAACATTTATATATTAAGACATCCACCCTGATTCTTAGAAAGTCTAAGAATTTAAAACTACATCTGTCAAAGGGATGTAAAAATGTTAGCATATACCAAGACACTGCTATTCTCACTAGAAACATGGGGGTGTTGAGCAAGTAGTGGGTTTTGTCTGTCTGTTTCCATTCCAGAAAACTCAGGAAAGTCAAATGTGCAAGTAAACTCGAGCCATTCCACAACCCTTGAACGATTCTAACTCTGAAATCTCTCTAATCCACATTGCAGTTCCTTGTGAAGAAGAAAAGAGCAAGGTGAGTACAGTGAGAACCAGGCCACTGTGTAGCCTGCTCTGCACATGGCACCTGGGGGAGATGATTTTTCATAGATTTTGTTGGAATAAAATACAGTGAATGAACGGTTAATTAGGAAAATGGAAAGTCAGAATTTTCAGACTTTTCTCCTAATATCAGTCTATTGGAGAAAAATATATTAGGATCTCACTGAAGTCCAAAGGTCTCCAGTCTACAGCCGTTCATATCACTCATAATCAAACTCATAGATGATTGTATTCTATACTCTGAGAATGGTGGCAAACATTTCCAAAACGTTAGTCCACATTTTAATCTGTAAATATCATTTAATCTATTGGGAAATTGTGCACCTTTGACTCATCTGAGAAGCGGGCCTTATTATACTAAAATCAAGAGTCACTGGAAGTATGGTGATTGCTACACATCTTCAGGATCACCTTCATATATAATTCTGATTTCCAAACAGCTCCCTTACTGAGGTTGTGATGTTGCATCCTGGTAAAGACATGAATTACCTAATGGTCTCCACCAGAATTGAGATCTCGAGGAAAGTTTTGAGATGTGCAAATAATTCATCTTGTTTCTTGGCCATGTCTAAGGGCATTTCTACAAACGTAGAACTACCCAGACAAGAAAAGCTGCCTGTCTCCCCAGATTGCAAAATATCGAGAAGGAAATTTGGCTGCCTTCTCAAGGAGCAAAGATCACTTGTATGTAAACACCAGCCCATCAGAGGGAGCTAAATGCACATGGGGATTAGGGGAGATGACAAAAAAGATGACATCTGGCCAGGCTTTTATTGCATAAATGGCTTAGTCCTCACTGAGAAGGATAGTAGATGGGAAGGAAATCTGACTTGGACCCACTGCTGTGACTTCCCTCAGTATCCTGCTCTACTATGTGGATTCCTCTCCCTCTCCATCTCCTTCTCTTTCTCCCTCTTTACCCTCCCCCATCTTTTCTGTGTCTTTGATTCTATCTCTCTTCACACCTTCATTCTCTTACATGCTAGATCTCACAAGGGTATTCGTGACTGCCGTTTATTGCTATCATTAGGAATTAAGCCCCTGTGTAACCTCTCTTGTGCCTACCAACTATTTACTATTGTTTTGATTCCTTTCTCTTTGGTTGGGCTTTTGTTTTTTGTTTGTTTGTTTTGTTGTTGTTGGTAGCTATTTTGTTGTTTGTTGCTGTTCTCTCTCTCTTTAACTCTATGTTACAGACCCCTTGAATGATGTCACGGTGATAAGAAAAGTACACTAGAGTCATGGACACTGTTGGGTTTTAAGTTAAAGAACAATTTGTAAAATCAAGGCATGAGCTCAGCAACACTCTTCCTCCACAAAGGCTCCATCCCCTGAGGTTTCATTTTCCCAAGTAGTGCCACAAGTTGGATACCATGTCTTCAGATGCATGAGACGATTAGGGGACATTTCACATTAAAGCCAGTAGCCAATTGGGAACATGGAGCTCCTTGAAATCCCAGGATGTAGTAACAGTTCTTTCACAGAAATACCTTTTTTTCAAAGACATTGAAGGCAGAAGTGGAATGACCAAATATGTGGTGCACAGGATAAATTGGTCTGCAATAGTCCCATGATGCTTACAGGGAGCCTTAGATTTCAGAGACATTTCCTTCTACTTAACGGTTTATTCTGCCACATCTCTGAAGATGGCTATTCTGCCTCTGCCTTTTGTGAAGGATTAGTGACCTTTCCTGTACTTGTCGGAAGGAATTCCTCCCAGCTCAACTTACAAAGGCGTTTTGAAGACCCAGACTCTCAGCTGAAATGTGGTATGCTGATAAAGAAGAAGCAAAAATCATGACAACCTCCGTTGTCTGAGAGAAAGGCATCAAGAGCTTTGGAACACCAGGGAAAGGATCATGCTACATTGGGTACTTTGGTCAATGTTGAAACATGAAAATGGAATATTTTTTGCAAAAAACTAGTAAGTTATCAGCCCTTTTATATAGTTCAAATCAGGGTTCTCGTTTTCTCTCTTTCTAATGCCCGAAGTCTGGCAGAAATTTTAGTAAAAGAAAACTAGTTTTATCAAATTTATTAATTTCATGAATACTCAATTTGTCTCTCTTTCTTTCTTACATCCTTGTCTCCTGCTCCACATTTTTATTTCAGTGTTTTGACTTTTCCAGTTTCATCAATCAACCATGAGACCGACATTAATTGTGGGGTTTCACTTTCTTCTCTACAACACTAATGTGCTGTCTCTGATGGTGGAACTCAAACCTCTGACATCTGCTGGCGCAACATTTGGGCTCAGACTTAGCTTAGTTTCAATGGCACCACAGTTGTTTTCTGAACAAGTAAAATTTTCATATCCAGTTCTCTAGGATAACACTATGAACATTTTCATTTTTGAATAATTAATGCTGAAACATCATCCACTAATATGATTCACACACTGAAGTCAGTTAAGGAATCTTGATACCATACACCAGGAAGGCTTTTGCTGTTAATTAGCAGACTGTTTATCTTCTAACCCAATGTTATAATAATGTCTTTTCTGCTCATTTCTTCATTCATGAAAAAAATATATTAGCTGACAGGCATTTTTGCAAGGCACTTATTATTTTTAAGTCCAAGTAAAATGTTTTATAGGTCTTTTCCTGCAAGCATTTACCGTATATTTGAGAGCCTTCTTGGATAGACTCTATTTTTTATGCAATCCTTATAAATATTCAACTAAATAAAATGCCAAATCATTGTAATGCCGCCATTATTTTCAAGGTTTGTTTAAAAACTGCCACAGATAGACTAGTTATGGTGTTACCAACCTGTGATCATAGACCTTTGGAGGTAAAGTCAGGAGGTTCAGAAATTCAGGGTCATTCTTAACTATATAGGGGTTTGAAGCCAGCTGGTTTAAGTGAAACTTATCTCAACTTCCATTTACCACAAGTTACTATAGATAAAAATGTTTTGTTATAAAAGTTTAGAGGGTTTTTTAACTCATTTATATTGAGAAAGAGGCAGAAAGACAGACAGACAGAGAGACAGACACACACACACACACACACACACACACACACACAAACACACACACATTTGGTTCACATGAGGAGGTCGGGGACAATTCACAGTAGTTGATTCTCTCCGTCCACCACATGGTCCTGGGGATCAAACTCAGTTTCCTAGGTTTGGTAGCAAGCATCATTACCACTGAGCCATCCAGACACCCTGTTATATAGGCTTTCACAAAGTATTTAACTCAAAAACTTAGCAAGATATACTACCACCTTGCAGTTATCTTTAAAAGTATATGTGGTAAGTTCAAGATATGTGACTTTATGTCAGAATCTTAGAAAATTTAGCAAACCCTAGCATGTCTTTGTTGTACAGTATACAAGTACATTTACATGTAAAAGAATGTTTTCATGTCTCACATAATGCAAACCTAAATTACCAGTTCCTTTAGATTACATGCATACATGTAGTGATATAATCAATTGATCCATGTAGTATGTAATAGAAGGATGCATAAATGAAAAAGAAAGCTGGCTTTGATTTACTCTCTAAAGCCTCACCATGATTCTGCATTTCTCCTGTGTGACCCCCAAACCTAGAAATATATGTTATGTGGTAATATATCACATGTATACAATTAGGAAGATGTTAGCATTAAATTCAGCAGGGAGATGGATGCTAATGTCTGACCTTGGCGAAATGCAGGAAAACAGTGGGTAGATGGCACTGGGAAGGGTGCCACAGAAAGAGGTGCCATATTTTCAAGGCAGCTTCTTTAAATGATTAAATTAACAATTAGGCATAAAAGAAATGATCATATAATTAAATGATGAGCAATTACAAATAAAAAAAGACTTTTAAATTATATTTAGGAGAATCTTATTGAAGGAATTACAGAATCCTCAGGCTGCATGAGGAGTAGTCAATTGTCCATACAGAAGGACCAAATATGGAAGCTTACTGGATAGCAAACAAGCTTTTAGTAAGTCTCATATAATAAAATCTACTACATACATACATACATACTATTATATGAAAATCAGCATATACTAGTTTATAAAGAAGTTGTGATATTAAATAGTATACAATCTCCTATTATTTGTAAGCATTAATCTCTTAAGCATCATTTAGTTTAATTGGTTATTATGATGGATAGATACTGTTAGATGGTCGGGAGGACGGTGTTTACTGCGTTTGCACTTCATGTGTTTTCTACTCATACCGAAATTACTTACTAAAGACAATGTATGTATTTTCATTTGGATTTAAATTTTATCTTAAACTTAATCCATCTGTGAGAATAAAAATCCACCTACAAAATGATTAAAATCAACAACAAAAGAAAGGAGAATGGACAATTTCCATTATTGGAAGGAAGACTAACTTGAAACATGATGGTGTTCTCTCTCTGTCTCTCTCTCTGTCTCTCTCTGTCTTCTCTCTCTGTCTCTGTCTCTCTGTCTCTGTCTCTGTCTCTCTCTCTCTCTCTCTCTCTCTCTCTCTCTCTCTCTCTCTCTCTCTCTCTCTCTTTCTCTCTCTCCTTTCATTTAGGATAATATAGGTAACTGAACAATTTCCCAATTTTTCTCTTATTTTGACTTCATCTTTTCTCTCGCTGTCTTTATGCATTAGCTGTATTTCTAAGCAACAGGACTTTGCTGTACAATAATTTTTGAGTTTGCTACAAACTTGGCTTCAATTTCCTAGTAATTTGAGTAAGGCAACCACAGCTGCAATTTTTTTGAGACAGCCAGTGACTCCTGATATTGGCCATTTTCCTGAAAAGAAAAAGGAAATGGAATGGCTCCTTGAATTTTACCACAAATAGCAAGCCTGTGGCAGATTCTAAAATTTGCATACAATTACCATTAAGTAGAACAAAAGCATCATAATTTCTAACAATAACTTCTTTAAACTGCTACAGTAATAAAATACAGCCAAATCCAGCTGTGTAACATTCTATAAAGCATTATAATGGGATGCTTTTCATAGGAATCAACACTTAAGATCCCGTTTCACACTCTCAAAAGTATAGATTACTCAGAGAAACTCCTATTTATATTTGGGCTGTAAGTGTTCACTTTTGACTTAAGTCAATTGTGAAACACCCTGATATTAAGAAGGTTGTTTAAAATTACATTGTTTTAAAGGTGACTCATATTTAGTCCTCTATAAGAACACAAAAGTTCTTATTTAACCCTGTGAAATAATACTAATATTTAACCCTCTATAGTAAATTAAGTTTTGGAGGAAAAAGGACAATGGCAAAAAAGCACTTTCAGTTTGAGCATAATTTCCACAAAAGAAACATTTAAATAATGTCTGAAAATGAGCATGCCTTTATGTTGAAAGTCACTGTTCTCAAGTCTAGAGTGCTTCAATTCGCAGTACAATATCGAGAATCTTTCACAAAGAGGCTGATCATTTCTACTTCCATCCATTTGCCTGAAATTTTCAAGATTTCCTTGTTTTTAATAGCTGTGTAGTATTCTGTAGTGTAAATGTACCACAGTTTCTTTATCCATTCTTCGACTGAGAGACATGTCAGTTGTTTGCAGATTCTGGCTATTACAAATAAGGCTACAATGAACATAGTTGAGCAAATGTCCTTATTGTGTGGTGGAGCATCTTTTGGGTATATTCCAAGGAGTGGAATAGCTGGGTCTTGAGGTAATCCTATTCCCAGTTTTCTGAGAAAGCTCCAGATTGATTTCCAAAGTGGTTGTACAAGTTTGCAATCCCACCAGCAATGAAGGAGTATTCCTCTTTCTCTACATCCTTAGCCATTCTGATGGGTGTAAGATGGAATCTCAGAGTCGTTTTGATTTTCATGTCTCTGATGACTAAAGATGTTGAGTATTTCTTTAAGTGTTTCTCAGTCATTCACTATTTCTCTGTTGAGAATTCTCTGCTTATCTCTGAACCCCATTTCTTAATTGGTTTATTTGGTTTGGCTGTGTTTAATTTCTTGAGTTCTTTATATATTTTGGATATTAGTCCATTGTCAGATGTAGGATTGGTGAAAATCTTTTCCCAGTCTGTCACTTTGTTCCATTGACAGTGTCTTCTGCCTGCCTTACAGAAGCTTCTCAGCCTCATGCGGTCTCATTTATTAATTGTTGACCTTAGAGCCTGGGATGTTGGTGTTCTGTTCAGGAAGTTGTCTTCTGTGCCAATGAGTTCAAGGCTCTTCCTCACTTTTTCTTCTAATGGATTTAGTGCCTCTAATTTTATGTTGAGGTCTTTAATCCACCTGGATGTGAGTTTTGTGCATGGTGATAAATATAGATCTACTTGCATTTTTTCTACATATAGACATCCAGTAAGACCATCACCATTTGTTGTATAGAGTTGTTGTATAGATTTGGCTTCTTTGTGAAAAATCAAGTGTCCATAGGTGTGTAGATTTATTTCTGGGTCTTCAATTTGATTTCATTGATCACCCAGACTATTGCTATGCCAGTATCATGCTGTTTTAATTACTGTTGCTCTATAGTACAGCTTAAGATCAGGGATGGAGATTCCTCCAGAGGATCTTTTATTGTAGAGGATTATTTTAGCTATTCTGGGTATTTTGTTTTTCTATATGAAATTGAGAATTAATCTTTCAAAGTCATTAAATATTGTGTAAGTTGTTTGATAAAAATTGCATTGAATCTGTAAATTGCTTTTGGTAAGATGGCCATTTTTACTATGTTAACTTTCCTGGTCTACAAACAAGGGAGATCTTTCCATCTTCTGATGTCATCTTTAATTTCCTTCTTCAGAGACTTGAAGTTTTTTTCATATAAGTCTTTCACTTGCTTGGTTATAGTTACACCTAGATACTTTATATTACTTGTGGCTATCATGAAGGGAGTAGTTTCCCTAATTTCTTTCTCAGCCTGTGTGTCATTTGTATACAGGAGGGCTACTGACTTTTGCGAGTTGATTTTGTATCCAGCCACTTCACTGAAGGTGTTTATCAGCTATAGGAGTTCTTTGGTGGAGTTTTTGAGGGTCACTTATGTAGTGAGTTAACCCAGACTCAGAAAGAAACATATGGTATATACTCATTTATAATTGGACACTAGCCCAACACGATGTCCTCTGACAGCCTTTACTCAGCGGGGGATTGGGACAGATGCTGAGACTTCCTATTAGGGCTCCAGGTGAGAGAGATATAGGAGAATGGGAAAATATAAGGACTCAGAGAGTCCTGGTACCCTACAAGAAGACCATTAAGGCTGGTGGATCTGGACCCAGAGGGCCTTCACAAACTACTGTACCAACCAAAGACAATGTATGCAGTAAACTTAGATGCCCTATTCAGATCGAGCCAATTCTCCACATTTGTGTATTTTCCACAGTTGTGTGGAAAGCAGGAACTAACTCTGACATGAACTCTGGTGCCCCATATTTGACCACTTCGCCTTGGTGGAGAGGCCTGGTGGCACTCAGAGGAAAGGTAAGCAAGCTATTGGGTAAAACCTGATAGGCTGTGATCATAATATGGTGAGGGAGGAGGTCCCCATCTGTCACAGGCCTAAGAGAGGGGAATAGGGTGAAAGAGGGATGGAGGGGGAATGGAAAGATAAAAGTGAGGGGATAACAATTGAGATGTGATCTGAATAAATTTTTAAATAAAAAAATTTAAAAATAATGTAAGAGGCAATGTCATAAAAATGCTGGAATAGAAAACCATACATTTTCCCCACAAAAATAACAGTGATATAATAGCATTGCATCCAACAGAAAACCTGTATAAGAGCTCTGGAATCCAGAAAAAAAAACATATCAGTACTCCAGAGAAGCACAAAACTGAGTCAGAGTGATGAACAGGCAAGACCACAGCCCCAAACATGAGAAGCTGAGCTCAAAACCTCTAACCCTCTAGCCCTGTCTATTCTGGAACTTGCACTGTAGATCAAGGGGGCCTCTAATTCATAGAGATCTACCTGCCAAGGCCACCAGAGTGATGTTATTAAAGGTATGTGTCACCATCACCCAGCATTAAATTTTTGTTCTTCAATAAAGTCTCACATTGTAGAAAGATACAAATGTATTCATCTGTTTCTGAGGTAAGAGTTCTCTGAAAAACAGTTCAATAGAAAATTCTCATAAATGTCCAAAGAGATAGAAGAAAAACTATAGTGGAATAAAGGAAATCATAAAAAAAATCATTAAAGGCAAATAAATAGAAAAATTGAAGATGAAAAAATGCAATTATTGACCAGGAGAGTTTAATTAAAACAACAAAAAACTTTGACAGAAGTCTTGATCAGAGAGAGGACTGAGTAAACCTCAAAACAAAGACAATGAATGAAAAACGCAGAGGAAACTCGGAGGGCCTTATGATATGCTACCAAGGGGACATTTGTATAGACAGGGACTCACTTTCTAGAGAGAAGACAGACAACGTGGGAAAGGCTCCAATAGCTTATGTAAATAAATAGTGGATGGCATCTCCTGATTCGATACTTGCCAATAATCCATCCGCTCTGTACAGACAAAAGATGCCTCAAATTATGAGGGAAAATGTTCAGGGGCTCATTATAGTCATATGCTTAAGCCCGTAGCAAAGATAGTTTAAAAGCAGCAAAAGGAAAACAAATTATTGCATAAAAAGGACTACAATAAGACTGTCTACAGGGTTTTCAAAACTTTCAGACCAAAATATGATGTATTTAAAGAGCTGATAGAAAAAAATAGGTTGGCTTAACAAAACTGTATCCAAAAAAGAAGGAAGAGCTAAAAAGGGGGAGGGGAGCAAAGTGCTGAATTATTAAACATTTACTTTTTATTAATATTGTATATAATATATTATATATATATCAAATACATTAAATATCAGAACACTTACATAGGGAGAACTTTGGAATTTTGATTTCTCTTGTTAATGGAAATCAGAGGTGGGGGCATCTCGGGGACTTACCAGAGAACTGGGGAGGCCCTAGGAAGTCTATGGGGGTGACCCTAGCTGAGACTCCTAACAGTAGGAGACACGAAGCCTCAAGTAGTCATCTCCTATAGCCAGGCAGGACTACTAGTGGAAGGAAAAGGAACCAACTCTCCCACAAAATCGTGGACCCAAAATTTATCCTGCCTACAAGATATGCAGGGACAAAGATGGAGCAAAGATTGAGGAAAAGGCCAACCAAAGACCAACCCTACTTGAGACCCATCCAATGGGAGAGAACCAATCCCTGACACTATTAATGTTACTCTGCTATGCTTGTAGACAGGAGTCTAGCATAACTCCTCTGAGAGGCATCACCCAACAGCTAATGGAAACAGATATGGAGACCCACAGCCAAACATTAGACAGTACTCAATGAGTCCTATGGAAGAGTTAGGGCAATGATTGAGGGAGCCAGAGGGGTCAAAGACTCAAGAAGACCTACAGAGTCAACTAATCTGGGTCCATGGGGGCTCATAGAGACTGAACCACAAACCAAGAGCATTCATGGACTGGTCCTAGGTCCCCTGCACATATGTAGCGGATGCACAGCTTGCTCTTCATGTGGGTGTCCCAACAACTGGAGTGAATGGTGATCCTCTCTGACTCTGATGCCTCCTTTTGGATTCTGTCCCCCAAACTGGGCTGCCTTGCCTGGCCTCAGTGGGAGAGGCTTGCGTTGTCCTGCAGCAACTTAATGTGTCAGGGTGGGTTGATACTATGAGGGGTCTGCCCTTTCTCTGAGGAGAAGGAAAGGGGACCATGGGGGAAGGAGAAAAGAGTGGGGGGTTGCAATCAGGATGTGAAGTTAATACATTTAAAAGATTTTAAAAACCCACAGAAATGTTATAAGAAATATAAGACTGTTTTCATCTTAATTCCAGGTGTGGGATATGGGGCTGCTTCACAGCAGCTGAATATGATTTGCCTCGTGCTCTTGCAGGGGCTGGCTTTATTTTGCCAGCTGCAGACAGTTTCTGCTAGTGTGTGACAGTGGGAATTCTGGGACCTTTTCAGGAGGTATATAAATCCTAGGGCCCTGAGAGGTGAGTTGTGGGAGGTTTGTTGGTTGCTTGTTGGTTGCTGTTTGGGATTTGTTAAGTAGTCATATGCAAAGAAAAAAGAAGTAGAATGAGGAGGAGGAAGAAGAAGAAATAGAAGAAGAAGAAGAAGAAGAAGAAGAAGAAGAAGAAGAAGAAGGAGAAGAACAGGAACAGGAACAAGAAGAACAAGAACAAGAACAAGAACAACAAGAAGAAATCAATTATCATGACTGAGAAGACGAAACTTGCCCCAAGGAACTTGATGCCCCTAATCAGAAGGAAGAAATCTAATAATACATCAGCCCCTCCCCTCTCTATCCTTTTTTCTTTCCTATCTAGTGTTAGAAGGCTAAAAGGAAAAAAGAAAAAGTGTGGCAAAGGGTGGAAGAAAGAGAAACCCACAAAATAGTAAACACTGGCTACTCACGTAAGTATATGATTTTTGAAAAACTCACAACTATGTATAAATTGACAATACATTTCTGAAAATTTAATAAATCAAATACAAAATCAGAAAACACTAAGGAATAATTGAAAGTAAATGCCTGATGGGCAAAATAATAAACACAGATTTCTACAAAGAAATTTTAAAATGGCCAACAGGTACATAAGAAAGTATACAATATCACTAACAATCGAAGAAATGAAAATTTTAAAAAACGTCATTTAGGACCATATAAACAAGAGCAAAAACCAAAACAAAACAAAGTAGAAGACACATTACTGAAAAGATGCAAAGAAAATGCAATCATTGCACACAGTTGGTAAGAATTACAATGGTGTCTGTGTCATAAAAAACAGCAGTTTAGAAAAGTTATAACTACCATATGATGCAGTAATTCTATTTCTTGGAATATATTCAAATAAATTAAAATTGGACTCTTTTAAGGAGTCATTGTTATTTTTAATTATTTGTAGCTCTCTCTCTCTCTCTCTCTCTCTCTCTCTCTGTGTGTGTGTGTGTGTGTGTGTGTGTGTGTGTGTGTGTGTGCACGCACGTGTGTGTGTCCACGTGTGAGTATGCATGTGTGCATGAGTGTGGGTGCCTGTGGAGCTGAGAGGTTTCAGACCATATGGAGCTGATGTTTCAGAAAGTTGTGAACTGCCTGACATGGATGATAGGAACCAAACTGAATCCAGTCCACCTGGGAAAGGAACAAGTCCTCTCAACTTCTGAGCCACCTCTTACCTGCTTCAGTTGGGATCTCGAAGAGACAGAATGCCCCTCTCTTATCTTGGCAGAGCTGTCACCATGTCCAAGGTATAAAACACAGATGCTAAGTAAAAATAAGCTAGTAATATAAGGACAAACGTCCTGCCATTCTGCTCATCTGAAATAACTGAGCTCATGGAACAGAAAGTAGGAGTGCATTTGCCAGAGCAGAGAGTAAGGGGGAAGGGAGTAGAGACATTGCATATATTTTTAAATAAAAAGAGTACTTGCAGAGACTTGAATAAAAACTGGGGGTTCAATTCCAAACATTGATAGCGCTCCCTTTAAGGCTCAGGAAACACAGCAAAAGAGAGGTGAGGAAAATGTTTTAGGAGCCAGAAGACAGGGAGAAAGGCTACGAAGTGAACTATTCTAGGCATGAAAGAGCCATTGTGGTCATCAACTCAGGGGAGCTGTGCTTACTAAGTTACGTAAGAATGACCCTTCCAATGCTTAGACATGGATGTGAGACGGGCTCAAAGGGGCCCAACACTGACTGCTCATGTGTTGGTAAGTTACAAATGTGGGAAAGATATTTATAAAGAAGAAACAGCATGGGTGGGAGGTAGAAGAGGGAAGAGGGAGACAAAAACCAATATCAATACATTATACACATGCATAAAATTGTCAAAGAACTAAATTTATTCAGTTTTAAAAGTTCCAATCATTAAGTATGTTTTGGAAATATGCTATACCACAAGGTACCATTATTGTATTTTTGTGTTTTTTAAGGTGGCAGATAACCTGTTAAATGTTATATACATCACACACACACACACACACACACACAGAAGCACGTAAGAAACATAGCAATTTTCAAGCACTAATAGATGTTTATTATTGTAATTGCAGTGTTTTAGCAGTTAAGTTCATATGTCAAAATTCATAAAATTTTACATGCAAAATGCATGCAATTCTTTGTATACCAGTTTACAATAGAACTATTAATACAGCAGGAGTATATCTCAACCGTTGATATATAAAATTATCACATAAGTCACATTTATTGTTTTTGCTCATTACTTTTTTAGTACAGTCTTCCTTCATTTAATTTAATTTAAACTTTGAGTTTTTCACTTTTGTAATTTATTATTATATAGATATTTTGAGAAACCCAGATGAACCCCTTATGATAGAAATTTTCCAGTGATTACAAATATGTACAATCGAGTATTAGTAGGATGTTAACAGTACATCATGAAATCTGCAGGCAAATGGAAGAAATAGGAAAAAAATCATCCTGAATAGGGCAACCCAGACACAGAGACAAACATGGTATGTGCTCACTTCTAAGTGGATATTAGCTGCAGACCCAGAGAGGCTAGGTAACAAGGAGGGCTCTCAGTGGAGACCCAGGGATCTTCCCGGGAAGGGGAAATAGAATAGATATTGCAGTGGGACTGGGGGCAGCTGGGGATAGGAATAGGAGGGATAAGATAGGGGGAGAAGGTGAGAGAGAGTACTGGGAGAGACAACTAGAATGAGGGGGCATTTTGGGGTGATGTGGAAACTTACTGCAATGGAAACTCCCTTGAATCTACAATAGTAAGCCTAAGGAAGACTCCTAGTAATAGGGTGTCCAGAGCCTGAACTGGCCATCTTACATAAATAGGCAAGACTTTCAGTGGCAAGACTGGAACATAAATCCATCCACAAAACCTTTGATTTATAATTTTTCCTGCCTGCACGATGTGCTGGGGTAATGGTGGTACACAACTTGTTGGAATGGCCACCCAATGATTTGTCCAGTTTGAGGCCTATACCACAAGAGGGAGCCCATCCCTGACACTGCCTAGATGGCCAGGAACCAGAAGCTTGATTACCTAAGAGACCTAGGATAGAACCCAACATGACTGGCAAAAACAAAATCATTGAGGTTATTTAATAATTCCTAATGATATTCTTCTATATTCATAGACCAGAGTCTAACCTAGGATAGTCATCATCACAGAAGCTTCATCCAGCAACTGATGATGGCAGATACAGAGTCCCATGGTCAGACATTAGAACTCATGGACGCCCATGCGAAAGGGGGGCAAGCGAGGAAATGAGGAGCCAGAGATGTCAAGAACACCAAATAAAACCCACAGAATCAACTAATCTAGGTTCACAGAGACTGACTCACCAATCAGGGAGCCTGCGTGGGTCTGACCTAGGCCCTCTGCATACATATGTTCTGGCTGTGTAACTTGGTGTTCTGTGAGACTCCTAACAGCGGAAGCAGGGGTGGTCTTTGAGTCTTTTGTCTGCTTTTGGGACCGTTTTCCTCTTGCTGGGTGGCCTCATTTACCCTTGTTATACCCTGTAGGGTTCATATTCCTGGGAGGCCTGTTCTTTTTCTAAAGGGAAACAGAGGGAATCTGAGAAAGAGGGGAGGTTGGGGAAAGGGACTTGGAGGAGTCAGGAGGAAAAACTGTGGTAAGGATGTAAAATATGCAGAGAAGAATAAATAAATAAAATTTAAAAAATATGTATACATGCCTGGTGTGGTGGCACACATCTTTAATCCCAGCACTCAGGAGGCAGAGGCAGGCAGATCTCTGTGAGTTCGAGGCCAGCCTGGTCTACAAAACGTATCCAGGATAGCAATGGTTTGTTACACAGAGAAACCTTATCTCAAACACGCGCATGCACATGTGCACGCGCGTACACACACACACACACACACACACACACACACACACACACACACACACACCAGGAAATTGGAGATTGGAGAGGTGACTTCTTGGGAAGAAGGCTTCAGCAAAAGAGAGAGGGGTATGAGAAAGGGTAATAAGGGTGAAAATGACTGGAATTAACTACAGCCATGTATGAAACTGTCAAGTATTAAAAAACAATACTAATGGGGAATTAAAATTTTTCATAGAAGCTAGAAAAGATTTAGAGCCAAATAATACTTTAATATAATAAAAGTGATTTTAAAATTACTAATAGAAAAGCCTGGGCATAGGTGAAGACTTTTGAGGGATTAAATAGAACTTTATTTTTACCAGGAGAGGGTGAGGGCTAAAAACCAATGAGAGATTCAAATAGCACAATTATGACAAAAAAAATTACATATAGTAGAAGAAAGGAAATAATAAATAACAGATCAAGAATTCATGACCCTAAAAAAAAATTAAAAAATTAAAAAAAAAGGAAAAAAAAAAAAAAGAATTCATGACCTATAAAGATTAAACCATACTGTTTTCATGGTAAAATTAACAAAATGTTCTGAAATTCTACTAAGAAACATAGGAATGTAAACACATAGGGCACAAATAGCCCTAAGAAAATGTCAGAAGCAAAACAAAGAGGGGGTAATAACCTCTATGAATAAGAACCAAGTAATATAATGCTACAATCAAATTGAAAAATTGGACAAAAGGAACAAGTTCCTAGAAAAATCTTATCTATCAAATTAATCCAAGTGGAAGTAGAAAATAAACACTCATCAGCTACTAAGTGGAAGTAGAGACTCTTCCTAACAGAATGTCTCAGAAAATGCTCAGTGGACTTCACGAACTACTGATATTGTCTGACAGAGCAATATTACACATATTAGAATTATAAAAAACACTGTACACAAAAAATTCATGTAAGAATTAATTTTCAAGTGAAAATCCTAGTCAGGCAGAGTTCATTTGGCTGTGATATCATCACTCAGAAGCCTAAAGTAAGAGGATGTTTCATTTTAGGTTAGCCTGAGCTAAAGATAGGTAGATAGATGGATGGATGGACGGATGAGAGAGCAGAGGGGAAATATAGATGATAAATAGATAGATAGATAGATAGATAGATAGATAGATAGATAGATAGATAGATAGATAGACAGACAGACAGACAGACAGATAGATAGACAGACAGACAGACAGATCACAGGTAAACTCAACAACCAAGAAATGAAAACTTGAAATGGTCTTAAGACTCAAATAAGCACATCAGGAATATTAGATTACCTTCCTCGTATAGTATCAAATATTCTTTTCAGCATTTATAATTTTTCCCTTTGACATTGTGTTATCTGATAACCCTAAAATGAAAAGGAATTTCATAACTGTTAATCGCCTAGTATTACCTCTTACTCAGAAAATTCAGCATGTGGTCATTGTCAAGGTGTGGGTGTCAGGACAAACCTAGTGAATGGTGTTACAAAGCAACAGCATTGGAAACAGATGAGTGGTGTCTTAACTGCACAGAACATTAAGCTTGTAAGTGACTATCAAGAGGGCACACAAGAGCACCCTTCCTACTAAGCAGTGCAGGATGTGTGGGCATTATTCTTAGAGTATTAATATTACAAAGAACTAGGGAAGCTACTCTCTTCTTGCACATAATATTCTTGTACCACAAGTGAAAACCCAATCCAGTATTAGTGGCCATCTGTTTCTATGGTGATAAGCTACTGACATGATCATATTGTGTTTGAGCCTACCCATGGAAGGTACTGCTAGAAGGAAACAGATAGAACAGTATGTTGCCGGGAGTTGCACGCGTGTGGTCAGATGTTTGCTTCCCTTTTCTTTGATTTTCTTTTTTCTTTTTTAAGTGACCAAATAGAGAAATGCTAATCACCAAGATTTCAAAGTAATTCAGTTGGCCATAATGGGGCAAAGAAAAGAAGGGAACAAACTTATTATTTCTTTTAAAGAACTATTTTGACCAGGCGCCCATCCCCAAAATGCATGTGCAATATGACACAGTGTTTTACCTCTGACCTAAAATAACAAACCAAAACTCAGTTTGCACAGAGCCAGTCCTACTTCATCTGAGGCTTGGTCTGTGCTGTTGGCTGCTTGCCTCTTGTAATACATTTTCTAAAATAGCACAGAAAAATATGTAGTACAAACATTACTTTTCAAAAGCCATCATTCATAAGATAGCCATAATGTATTACCCTGTAACAGTCTCAGGGAACATTAAACGCTCATTCTCAAGTGAAAGAGAACCCTGTGTTGCATCAGCCTGGCATTTTTCTGACTTGCTTAGTGTTGGTTGCCAAGCCCTTTCTTATTCTGGACTCTAAATCCAGGACTGAATGCAAACCAGGGAACGATAGAGAGCCTGGTCTGCACTCTTTCTGTGAGCAAGAGAAAACTTGATGGCTATAACTATGCAGAGCAGAAGGGTGCCTCACTCACCACGCTCACGTTGTGAAAAGGCAACACTATTTCACCAGTAGGGGCACTGGCTAGAATTGTAATAATGGCAAATATTGACACAGCCTACTGTTTCCCACAAGACTGTCTGGCAAAGTTAAGAGACTGGTTATTGGTGTCTCTTCGAGCCACTAATCCTTTGATTTCTCAAGTTAATGTTATTTACTACAGAAGAACACCGGTTTACGTGACACTTGAGCAGGAACAGCAGCTATTGAAGTGGTGACCTTAAAATACCTCTGGCTATAGTATTTAGCAGCTGCAGTTCTATCCACAGGTAGCTTTTATAGACCCTAGCATGCCTGTCCGTTTAGCCAGAGGAAAAGCACGGGAGCTTCTGCACATTATCCAATCACTGTCTAGCACCATACAACTGCTCCGCTTTCTTACCACCAAAATAGTCCTGTGAGGTTCTGGTTAGGTTTCCCATAGATATTCAACAGGTATTTTTTTCAAAACAACTAACATAAGCCAAGAACAATGTTTTAAAAAAAACAGTGCTTCGGTTTGTGGTGAAAAGAATTCTTAAGTCTGAAATATACAACTTTTAGATGTTTTTAAATCAAATGAAGTTTGAAATGGGTTATAGAAGTGTTATTATTGGAAACCACATTGTCTCAGTCTGTTTTCTTTTGCTATAACTGAACACCACAGGCTGGATAATTTACAAAGAAAAGACATTTTATTTCTCACAGTCTGGAGGCGGGAAGTTTAAAGGCAGAGCATGGGCGTCTGCTAGCTTGACCTTCTTGCTGTCATTAACTTTATAGAGGACGACATTACAGGGGAGACATCTCTGGAACATGTCAGCTCAGGTTTTCTTTCCTAGTTTTACGATTTGAATCATAGTTGCCTCATCCTCGTAACATCAGGCCCAACCTCCAAAGTAGAATGAATGAATGAATGAATGAATGAATGAGAATAACACTTCTAACACATGCATTTCTTAAGCATATAGTCCAACCATAGGATGCATTGATGAGTAGAAAAGAAGACATCTGCATGTGTGTTTTAAATGCTTACCAAGCTCTACATTTAAATGAATGTTTAAATTATATGTCAGCTCTCTAAGGCAATACTGTCTATTTCCAGAAACATCCTTTTTAGTATTAGTGTAAATAGCAAATCTATCCTGTCTAATTTCAGCGGTTTTCAATATAGGATTTTGTGATCCTACAAATATAACAATAAATTGCTTTATATGGTCAGTTTTAAATAATGGCTGTTACAGTCAGACATGGTCAACAAAAATAAATATTAATTCTCCAGACCTTTTTTTTTTTTTTTTTTTTTTTTTTTTTTTTTGCATAAGACTTCATTTCCATGAGTCCACTCCTTCAACATAGCAACTGTAATGTGCTTAAATACTAAAATCACAGCTCTGAAATCAGCATTCCATCTTTGCCAGGCCAATGTCCTTCACTGCTTAAACAGGGTGAGAAAACATTCCCACTATATTTTAGGAGACCCTGTTGCCTAATGGCACCTGATACGCGAGGGCCCCAAGATCTTCCTGTCTGGTTTGCAACATGGGCTGTTTCATGCCCTAGCTTAATACTTAACAGATTTCCTGGTAGTACAGTCAGTCACCCTTCCGCTTGCAGAAACCAAAGGGCTCAGATGACACGAGCGCCACTGTAAATCGACACAGCCATTCATTTTGTACCAACTTCCACTAGTTATAACCTCATCAGAAAGCCTGATAATCTGCCAGTAATTTTCTTGGCTTCTTACACTGCTGCCTGCTAATGAAAACAAAGTCTTCTTTGCAGGCATTTATCCTTCACACTACCCACCGAGTACACACACACACACTACGACTACTACTGCTACGTTAATTAGACTCAATGCTTTTGGGGTGGCCCAATAAGCTTATTAGGATCAAATCAGATAATCCACTTAAGACTTTTCCCTTTGTGACTAACAATGTAACTAAATAAACTGTATATGTAATCTAATTCTTTTTGGTACAGAAAGAAAAGACATGGAAAAAATCTGAATTTTTAATAATAATCTATAGCTAACTCAGCTTGCTGTCTTATGCAATAGCATGAGAAACAGCTGGGTCCTACTAACCAGAAAGCACTTTTATGGTTTTTCTTAAGGGCTATTAAATCAATGTGATGAGAGCACAGCTGGACTGGATCCTGAAAACTTATCAGATCCCACACAATACAGAAAGGAAGCACGCGGTGCTATAACCGTGCCTTCATCAGCCCCCTCACGTAGGCTACAGGTGGAGTCTAACAGAAAAAGCAAACTCCCCCTATTAAACCCTTCAGAATTTGATCTTCCCCTATACCTCTGCTCTCTGTGTGGGTGTCTTCTCATAATACCATTTACTCATGAAACTATTAAAAAGGTTTTTCTGTCTGATTTACTGACATTACTTGGATAGTCAAGGACCTGCCTGGCTATCCCAGTACAGCTTTCAACACCAAGAGTCATGGTTTATGCTTAAGTTTTAGCATATGACAGTTCCAAAGCTGCAGCCAGTAAGAAAGTTTAGAGAGTACAGTGGCTGGGCAAAGGCTTTGGTTAAGGGAGAGAGAACTGTCACAATCCCAACCCTGCTAAACTGAAGCAAGACCAAGGCAGCTTCCCTACATACACTGATTTCCCCCCTGTCTTCTTGTTTTCAACTCAATTCCCTCATTGTTCTCCAGCAAATGAATATGATACAAATGTTATTAATGCTTAAAGGGTATGGAGAGATTTTTGTGATAAACCAGGTGTCGTGTACAAAGTGAAAGAAATTAGAAGCAGAAACAAAATCTCCTAACCCTCGTGGCATTAGCCATCATCGCCTAGTGTCCTTTTCCAAAAGTCCTGGCTCTTGTATTCATTATGTTATACTGAGAAGGACAGAGTCTTATGTGGCATGAAGTAAATCCATGCTGTAAAGTGAAGCTGTCAAATTTGTAGCCCTATGTAAGTATGTTTTAGAACCTCAGTTTCACCTACGAAAACAGAATGGTGAGTTCCTAGCACTTCGTTAGTGTTTTTAAAATATAAAATGAAAATAGACCCACGAAGCAGTTAGTTCAGTTAGAGCCTCTTTCTTCTCTCCTCCTCTCCCGTCTCACTTTCCTGCCCTTCTTCTTCACATTAGTATCTTATTTACTTCTCCACATCTCATAACACATGTACTGCTTAATGGATGGAAGCATATATAATCAAGTCCAGAGTAATAAGTCACTTGTGGTGTTCTGCTGGGGGAAAGAGCTTCTCCAGCCAGCATCAGATATCTACCGTAATGTATGGCTGGATAGCTATCCACCACTATAGCATAATAACTATAGTTCATTGTAAAAATCCACACATCTCCAAATGGCAACCCTGACATCCCATGGCTAGTTAGTACCATACATGAGCATCACATCACGGGTGTCTTCAACTACATACTTTCACCCAAACATCACATAGGAAGAGAGACCTTATCACATGAGTAACTCAGCTACTCTCATATGCCATAGTGCACTGATGGTGGCCACTTTTGTGTGTACAGCCCAAGTGATCTTCTCCAGGGTAATTTATGGTTAAGACAGGTACTACATGGATATAAACAAAATCATAGCAGCTAAAAATCAACCAGCAAAATAGAATCTAATAATCTTAGTAAGATTATCTCCCTAGAGAGACTAATGGTGTTTTGCCTATTATGGACAGTTTAGGAGCGTGGAACCTTTTTTTTTTTTTTTTTTTTCCTCCCCCTCCTTATATTAAGATCAAAAGCTTGCTCCTACTTCCTTTCTTCTTGTAGTTATTTTGGGCCAGATATAATAAGGGCCCTCTCAAGCAATAACAATGAGCAAACTTAAATTTCAGAGGCTTATATTTTTTATTCAAGTTGAATTTCAACAGCTTCCAGAAAGCTCAAGTTAAATGTAGTTATTGAACTTTTCCTACTTTCTTCAAAAATCTTTCCCCAAGTTCCCCAAAACAAAATATCACACAGCGGCCAGAAAATATATAAGGAGACAAATACCTTGTGACTATGGCCTCTTGCAAACAATGGTCCCAGTATTTACAGTAATGACTTCCTTACATTACAACATGAAGATCCTCCTTATTTATTTACTGTAGACTTTTGAATCGTAAAGACCCTGGCTTAACCTAATCACATATGATCTATGTTTCTAACATAGTTTACCCTATTTAAGCTTGGCTCAAAGTAAAGGGCCAACCCAGTCCTCTTTCTAATTCCAGTCTAGTGAGTTTCTTGGGATACTCCGATTTGGGCTTGTTCTAGTATTTTCCCCCATTTCATTCACAAATTTTCATGTGAATCCTGTGTTCTGTTGTCACAGTGGGTCAATAATCAGGGAATAGGAATGAGAGGTTTAGTAGTACTGTAGGAATTAATGTTGTCAAATAAATATTTGGTGAAGTTTACTTTAAATACTCACTTTGAAGTAAAAAAAAAACTGTTTTGATAACAAAACAATCTACTGATGAAGGTAATTCCCTGCCTTCTGATTCAGATGAAAATAATATTAAAATAGTAGTATTGTTTTGTTTTTCAAGCTCTATGACAAAGCCAAGGGTAGCGACTCTTGTGGGTTGTCCAGTATAACTAAAATGTGCATTTGCCACTAGAATATTGTAAAGGACTAGAATGTTTTGAATCTCTTGTATGACCTTGGGCTCTCCTGGGTATCAAGTTCCTCTCTGTGTATGCATAGGAGTCTAAAGATCAGGGGGAAAGATTCCCATTTGAACCTCAGTTGTTTGTAGAGATAATGGCTGCCACGTCCTCTGCCTTACTGGCTCCATAGCACACAGGCAGAGGAGTTTCTGCAACTAAGGAACAGTTGGACATCCCTTGAAACTGCATAAGTGCCTGGACCCCTTGTCTAACCTTCAGAGGCCTTACCCTATTCCATCAGTTCTCAACCTGTGGGTCTTGACCCCTTTGGGGGTTGCACATCAGATATCCTGCATATCAGATATTTATATTACAATTCGTAACAGTAGCAAAATTATAGTTATGAAGTAGCGACAGAAATAATTTTACAGATGGGACTGTATTAAAGAGTTGCAGCAGCAGGGAGGTTGGATCCACCACTGCCTGTTGTGAGCAGTCACGGCAGCCATGCAACCCAGCCTGCTGCAGCTCATTTCACTGTACTTGTAAAGCTCGGCCTTGTTTCTCCTGGCCTACACACGCTCTGTACCTAGAGAGGGTTTGCTGTTGCATTCATCTATGAGAAAGAGAGAGAGAGAGAGAGAGAGAGAGAGAGAGAGAGAGAGAGAGAGAGAGAGAGAGATCCCCTAAAGTAAAGAAGTAGTTTCTAGAATCGATCCACTGATAAGGAAAGAGAATATGGCAGAGAAATTTCATTTATTTTTTATCTGAAAGAGTTAAGGAGCTGAGATGTTTCCAAACTCTTGTTCAATTCTCCTTTCAAATGTATTTACTATTTATGTATTTGTGTTTGTGTGTGTGTGTGTGTGTGTGTGTCCTTCTGTGTGAGGGAGGTGTGTGTCAGAGGACAATTGGGTAATTGGTCTAAAACCATAAAGCAATCACTTTTATGCATGGAGCTATCTCACAATCTCTCTCTCTCTCTCTCTCTCTCTCTCTCTGTCTCTCTCTCTCTCTCTCTGTCTCTCTCTCTGTCTCTGTCTCTCTCTCTGTGTGTCTCTGTCTCTGTCTCTGTCTCTGTCTCTCTCTCTCTCTCTCTCTCTCTCTCTCTGTCTCCTCTCTCTCTTCTCTCTCTCTCTCTCTCCTTCTTTTTCATAGGATCTCCCTACACATCCCCATCCCCATCTGGTCTGGAATTAAACAGTGGCCAGGTTTTCACTCATTTATTAACCTAAAAACATAACAAAATAAAATAAACTAAAACAAAAACTATCACATTGAAATTGGACAAGACAAACCAACAGAAGAAAAGGAGCCTGAGAGAAGGCACAAGAATTAGAGAGTAACTGAATTCTCAAATGAAGTAAATTTCAAGTTACTATGTATGTGAGCTTATTTGTTTTCCTACACATGTGTTTCTGAGTTAAACTTGGACACACCACTAATCTGGTTTTTCCTATTATGCCCCAAGTGTAGCTTATAACAATTTATTACCATTAAATTGATGATATTACCTTCTGTCCAATGTTCCTTATTGTCTTTCCCATGCACAGTAAGCTCTGTGATGGACAGGACCATGTCATGATTCCTCACTCATTCCTAAGCCAATGCCCACAATGGTCAATAAAAGTCTAATAAAATGTTACTGACACAAATTATAAAACATTTATTTCATAATTTATTGATCGATTACTGTTCTTGAAAATATCATTCATATTTAATAAAAGAACTAGTTCATGTAATACCTACCACAAAGAAACAGCCACAATTTAAAATTTGAAAAATATTTAATACTTTTTCCTAGTGCACTGTCTCATATATATATATATATATATATATATGTGTGTGTGTGTGTGTGTGTGTGTGTGTGTATGTATATGTTAGAAAAATGTAATTTATGTGTAGTAAATGGATTAAATTTCATCTGTATTTACACTTCATGTGTATGTGTGTGTATCTGTGTGTGTGTGTGTGAGTGTAACATGGATGTAGAATGAGCTTTATATGTTGACATTAATAGTTTTGTTTCCATTTGGTTTTTGTTTGTGTGACATAGGTCTTACTTGCTTCTTCTGGTCATCAGTATGGCTTCCATGGTGGTCTTAAACGTGTAACAATCTTCCTCCTTCATCCTCCTGCAGTTTGCTCCACAGTGCCTAGTAAAATATCATTTATTTAATTATGTAGTATTTTTGAGTAGCTTTATATGTCATATGTGTCTAGATCTATAATGTGTGTGTGTGTGTGTGTAAACACACATTATCAGTTTAATGTATTTTGTGTCTATTAACATTTTTGAACAAATAATCAGTTTGTGAACTTTGTTTTAGGGGAATAGCAAATCTATAATTAGTCTTCACACTTGTGCCTAATTTTACATCTCCATGATTGTTTCCACATCCAGAATACAGTCAAGATATGAAGTTAACTAGTTTTAAAAGTATTTGATCCTATATGTATGTGAATTGTCAGTTTCTTTTATTTTATTTTTTTATTTATTAATTTATTCTTGTTACATCTCAATGTTTATCCCATCCCTTGTATCCTCCCATTCTTCCCTCCCTCCCATTTTCCCCTTATTCCCCTCCCCTATGACTGTTCCTGAGGGGGACTACCTCCCCCTGTATATGCTCATAGGGTATCAAGTCTCTTCTTGGTAGCCTGCTATCCTTCCTCTGAGTGCTACCAGGAATTGTCAGTTTCTTAACAGATAAAACTCATTCTATTTTATGTATACACTTATCTTTTTTAAAAAACCTTTTCAATATATATATGTCTCCCAAAGAGATAAACAAAAATAGGTATAAATATATGTAACATTTCTTTCATTTAGAGTAAGGTTGAGTCCATTTTCCATAAACTGATTTTTAATTCTAACCCAAGAATGAAAGAAATACCAGGATGTGCATTGTTCCTTGATTTGGACAACATGACAAAAATTGGGAAACACTGTTTGTTTTTGTTTGTTTGTTTGTTTGTTTGTTTGTTAAAACACAGCTTCCTACTATATAACTTTGCTGGTCTGAACTCACTTTGTGGACCAGACTGGCCTCAAACTCAGAGACCTGCCCGCATCTTCCTCCTAAGTTCTGGAATAAGCGGTTTGTATCACTCTATCTGTCAGAAACAAGTTATTTGATGAAATCCAAGATCTGCAATGAATATCCAGCTCTTCAGATTCATTTGGAAAACTAAACATTTTCAGACGGTAATGATGCTGATAATGTGCTTTTTAGTAACAATATAGACAATAGGCAGAAAACGCGTTCCGAGAACCTGCTGAAGACTCCGAGGAGATAGAGCTACTGAGATGCCGCGGAGCTATCCAGGGTACTGGATCAAAGCTCTATCTAGCCCAAAGACCAGAGTCCTTGGTGTCTGTAATATAATTTTTCACCATTGTAAATTACAAATCATAGCTATTTGAACACAGCTGAATTATAATATCAACCTTTCTCTTTGTTCGTATTTGAGGCGTTTCTCCCTAACTTTTGCCTTACCTTTCCATTGCATCGTTGTCCTGTAACTAGTTATTTGTGTCTTATGTGGGCAGTCCAACCACCTTCCTGAGACCTAAAAATTGATATTTCAATGGTGATTTCCATTTTCAATTGAAAAAGAGATGATTCTTTGTTCCTGTCTACTAAGAAAATGTGAAATGTATCAATAAATTTATAATCAGCAGGGATAAGAGTCATTGTGATTTGAATGTAAAATGTCCCCTGTAGGTTCTTGGGTTTGAATATTTGGCCAACAGCTGGTAGTGCTGTTTGCAAAGGTTGTGGAACATTTAGGAGGTAATAAATTTATTGTATGAAATGGGTAAGTTGGGACAGGCCTTGAGGCTGCACAGACTTGCTCCACGTCCTGTTCTCTCTCTATCTCCTGAGTGTAGGTAAATGGTGATTGGAACAGTCTCCTGCTCCTGGCACCATGCCTGCCCTGTATGCTGCCATGTTTTCTCCACCACAATCATGGTGTCTCTCTGGAACTTCACATGAAAATAAACCATTTCTCCTTGAAGTAGCTTTCACCAAGTACTTCACCAGAGCAGCGAGAACGTAATTAAGACAATGGGTTTTCTTCATTTTTTTTCCTATTTCATATTCAGCAATCCATGGCCTTATAAATTTGACTATTGATATCATGTTATATTTTTCTATTTAATATATTTCCTTATAAACTTCAGACTTGCCTCCTTGACACTTAGGGGATGTTTGTTGCATCATATTAACCTTATTAAATTCTCTTTCTTATGTATGAGTTTTCCTTCTCTGTCTAAATAGGAATAATAAAAGTACTGACACTAGTGAATGCATAGACTGAGTATCTTCCCAGTTTTAAGCATTTCAGGAGAATGATACACTGTAAAATTCCTGGCCTCTCACTCAAGTACGACACTAAGTTGTTCCCCACTGGGGGCTCAATGTATGTTGGACTATGGCAGGTCCTATGGCAGGTCCTGTGGCAGGTCCTTTATACTAATTGCAGAAGGCTTGTCATATTTTGATCACTCTCAAATAAAAGGGAAAATAAGGACCATGTCTCTTTCTGTCTGTCACTTTACATAAAGACCATAAAATTTTTACTTTCATTTTTTTATAAGTGGTCTATCGCCTATCTATCTCATCACAGTTACAGCAGCCATGCAGCCAGCACTCCAGTCATCCGTATCAATGCAAAATTAATTCGACACACTTTATGTTTTGTTATCTTTATAGTCACTTTAAAGCCCTGATAATCCAGTTCATTTTACATACCTTTCCCAGTTTAACAAATATTTCCATGTATTTTAACTACCTCCTAGCTAAGATATTTGGATAGAAATTATAATATATGTTGTGATATTTCAGTTATTGATTTATTTTCATATTGAATTAATTAAAGATATCCATGTTCACAGACTCAGGTGTTGAATTTTGAATTTTAATTTTACTGCCAGCAGTAATTTGCAATGTTTTAAATAGAAGAGGTGTGGTGTGTGTGTGTGTGTGTGTGTGTGTGTGTGTGTGTGTGTGTGTGTTCTATCTTTCTACCAAATGTTAACAGTTTGATAACAACTATTATAGAGGTTTTTTTCTACAGAAAAAAAAAATACATCCACATAGCTCCAATATAGGAGAAACACACACACACAAACATATTTTTTTTTCTTCCTGCCTTATTCAAAAAGTCTGTGTGAACAAACATGCAGCTTCCCAAATGGAAATTATCTGTTTGGTAGCTTAGATTTCTATTGCATAAACACATGCTTGCAAATTCATGAAAAACCTAACAGACATTGCATTTGAAAAGAAATGTAGTGGGTGAATTTTTTTTCTGGCTGTGTATCATCATGTCTCAGAAGAGTGCTTGGGAATTTTCAGTGTGGGGCTCAGGGTGTAATTGTATTGGTTTGATCCTCACCACCTGAAAAAACTGTCCTTCCAGAACTCAAGATATGAAGGCTGCATGGTCAGAAGTTTGAGGTCATCCTTTGGTTAAATAGCAAATCCCAGGCCAGCCCGTGCTGGAAGCCTTGTCTCAAAAGCATAAGCACTTCCAGTCTGCAAACACTGTGTATCTAATTATAACATGGAAGTAGTCAAGAAGAAAGCAACTGAAATTTTTCATGCAAATCATTTCCTATTTTAACTAATGCAATATATTTGTGGCTTTTTTTTTTTTTCGCTTAAAAATTGTTGCTTTAAGCCTTTCAGTAACTTTTTCTGACCTGTGCTGAATATGCCAGAGGTACGAAGCCAAGAACAGAGGAGCCAATCCAAACGTAGACATTTACAGACAGCTCTTGTCAACACAGCGTTTCATTTTGTCTTCCCCACACACATGCACCTCTAATAAGCCTTACAAACACATGCTAATTCCCACGAGGAGAATGAAAGCAACAATCACATTCCCAGATCTTAGGAAAAGGAAAGTTTTCCATTACTGCTACCCAGCGGTGGCTCATAAAGTTCCTAGAAAAGCAGGCACTTCGTAATATCATGTCTTCCCTTTAAACCGCTGCATATTCTCTTCTCCAAGACTCAGTCTAACCATTAGGCACTCCTTCTTATACCCGTGTATTTACTTTCTGTGCCTTTCCTGCTGTCAACTCCTTATGCTAAAACATAGTCTCCCCGTGACACCCATCTACGCTTATCTTCTAGCCAGAGTTCTATTTATTTTTACTGAGAGGATGGCTTCTCTCTCTGGCTTAATTATCTACTGTACTAGGTACTTCATGGTCTCACTCACCAAATCAAACATGTTCCAGCATCTAGGTTCCCTTAAGGAAAATCTACATAAAGAAACAGAGAGGATGGTTCATAGCCTTTCTTTTCCTTCAAACCAACTGCTTTCTTGTCTCCTGTTGGAATCCCAGGGCTCCTCTTTTTCTGAAACAACTAACCCCAGGATGTCACAAGGGCAAGGCTTTGCTGTTCACTTCATTTGAGGGACCAGGAAAGGAAAGGAGTGAGTGGGTTGAGAGGAGCAGAATTCCAAGAAAACCACTTCTGTTGTTCATGAGACTCCTGTACAATTGTGGCATAACTGCAGTTCTCTGGAAAGTAACTCAAGAATATACCAGATCATTTGTTCTCTCTGTGATGCCTTACTGTTTGTAAGATAGCAACCTGACTTTTCCAGGTGCTTCAAGGAGATTAATCCAATGACATTTTGAAACAACCCAGGACAGCATATCACTCCAACATCAGCCTCAGCACCATGGTAGCCATCCACAGCATCACTTGCCAACACTCACAAAGCATGAGGTAACTACTGCTCTGTCTTCACCCTGAAAACCTCTGCAGAGAATGTCCTCACTACTTAGACACTCTTCTGTGTCTATCATCTGATCAGATTTCTAAAATTCAGAATATAGAGCTTCTGGACAAGTCTCTAAAAGACTTACAAAGAGACCAGAGTTAAATATATAAAACCCTAGATCTGAGAGCAATTACTTAACCAGAAAGTCCAGCATTTGCTTAAGATTGCAGGCTGAATAATCAGGCATGAGTATTTGGTTTTGTAGTTTACAGAAAACATTTTCTGTGTGAGAGGGAAGCTTAAAGAACAGACCGAGTCGAAAGTACTTTCAAAATAGTAAAAGATGACTTTGCTTGTCTAAAAATTGAAGCTAATATATCCTCATAGATCAGTGTCGACCCAACGGTCAACACAGAGGTTTCCACTGGCAGCTGATAAGAGCAAATGCAGAGAGCCACAGCCAAACATTAGGCAGAGAGAGGGCCGCAATTGGAGATCTCCACTGCGTTCCTCCCCTTGGAACTAGGGACTCCGAGAAGATGGGGAGGAAGAATTATAAGAGCCGGAGGGGTCGAGGATGCCAGAACACAGCCTGTAGATTCAACAAAGCAGGGCTCACGGCGGGGGGGGGGGTGGGGGGGGGGACTCACAGAGACTGCAATCACGGAGCCTGCACTGGTCCAGTCTAGGACCTCTCCTTGTATGTTACGGTTGTTAGCTTGGTGTTTTTGTAGACTCTTAACAGTGGGAGTGGAGGTGTTGCTGACTCTTTATGTGCTCTTGGGGCCCTTTTTGTCCTACCGGGTTGCCACCTGCAGCCTTGCTATGAGAGTCTGTGGCTGGAGTTACTGCACCTCGTTATGCTATGTTCAGTGGAAATGCCCAGGAGACCTGCTCTTTTCTGAAAGGAAACAGAGGAGGAGAGCATCTGAAGAAGAGGGAGGTGGAAGGAAGGTCCTGGAAGGAGTAGAGGAGGGCTAGAAGGAGTGGTGGGCAGAGAGACTAGGGCTGGGATATACTGAAAATATATAAAAACAAAAAATTAAAAACTAAACGATTGAAGTTTTTTTAAGCACTAGAAAGGCAATGAGCGGAATACCTAGATAATAAATACAATGCCATTAATTTGTTATTTAAAATAAAATACAGAAATAGTGAGAAAACATGGCGTGCTGTTGTGTTATTGCTTCAAATGCAGCTAAAACAATGAAAAAGAAATAACATGGTAGAAGATACTGATGTTTTGAAAAAATTAGTAGTACTCTTATCTAAATTAAGATCGCATATTTTCCTTATATAATATTTACAGAATAAAAAGCACAAGTTTTATGTGTGCAGCTTGATGAGTTATAACATATAATATTCGTCTGCTCTGGTGAAGAGATTATGACATATTTTTCTCGTAGCACAGGCTACTTCCTTTGGCCCCTTAAATTCAACGTCTGCTAACCATAGGCAGCAAGTCTTGTTATTTCCATTAATACGGATTGGATACGCTGGGTTTTAGATCTGCAATAAAAAAGCATTATACATTATGTACTCAACAAATAATTTTTAAATGTGATATTTAAATCTTTCTCAAAGAACTGCAGTGTTGCAATGTCATTTCATTATATAAAATGTAATTTTTGACCTAGCAAAGTGTGTTTTTATTAATATCTCTGTACAGTGCCACAAATTATGCCATGAAAAATTTCTTACTCTGTTACTTGCATTATGATATGTAGAGCTAACCAAAGTTAATAGAATGCCCCAAGTTGGAGCTGACAAGTTCTCTTCATTTCTGTAGAAAATGTAAATCATGGTTGACACTTGGAGACTATTTAAATTTGTGCAATGTATTAGCTATTAAAGTTGTAACCAAAAGAATCTGAATGCATATGAAACTTAATGGATAACACTCCAACCCAAGCGACGTGGGAACAGACTAGGACCAGGAACAGGGCCAGAAAGTAATAAGGGTGGGGAACGTGGGCACAGTGTCTGGAAGAAAACTACATGTTGATGCTAGAAGTCTGAATGAAGCTAAACGATATTTTTCCCAACTATAATTTCCTTCTATGCAAAAATAAGGGCAACCGAGAAATCCTTGTAGAAGCAGGAAACGTGTAGACTCTGGGCATCAGCAACAACTTGGTTAAGAAGGTACGTGAACAGCTGTCAGAGGTCAGCCAACAGATCATTGTTCCCACCTTGTAGAAAGTGACTGCCGCCTTCACTCCAGTCTCATCCCATTGAGTTTGCTTCTCTGTCCGATAATGAACATGAACTGCATTTGTGAGAAGTATACATTTTGATATGAATTGCAGCATCCTCGTGTTTAATGTTCATTGTGGATATTGGATCGCACATTTTTGAGATTACAGGTGATCGTCGAGACTTACAGCACTCTTAGCTGCTAATGCCAGCACATTGTACTGTGTACTAGCTTTCCCCAGGACTCTTTTTGGTACATGTTTGGGTGATGACTGTGGGGGTGGAGAGGAGGAAAGAACAGGAGTGACGGTTGGTGAAGAACGGATTAAGCTAAAAGGGATCTTGCTACTCTGGTGACCTGTGAAACTTCACGGTAAGATTATGACTGTCAAATACAGTGCATAAATTTGGTTCAGTTGTACATTAGGACATTTTAGAATCACAAAGGCTTTACCAGCCTGAACTTCTCTAAGGTAAGACAGTAAAATAAACAGCAATATTCCCTGCTCCTATCTCATCATTTATTATACCTAGTTCAAAAATCTTATGTAAGACTAACTTTGAATATGAAGTATTCCTAACGATATTTCTAATTTTAATTAGCCAGAGACTTAAATATTAAAAATAATCTTTTTGTAATAGTGTGTGATATAAATTTATTTGTCAATTGTTATTATGAAAAATCTGAACCTTTATTACACTTAAATGTTTTAAATGTGAGTTTGGAGGTGTACAGAATTTTCTTACTCCTCACTTCCACAAAGGAAAGATAAAAAGTCGATGTTCAGGAGAAAATTAGGACAATCTTTTAGTCAAATAGCCTTTGAATCATTTGTTTAGTGAGCTTCATTGTACAAAAGGAAAATCCTTAAGTAGCTACATAGTAGAGATGGACCCTGAAATCATTGTTTGTCAATTCTCAGATACTAATAAAATACTGAGTCAAAGCATTTTGAAATTAAATGACTTATTTCATTAAAATAAATCTCAGCACAGCTCACAGAGCTCCTGAGGCACAGGCTCACATAACATTCCACCATTTGTTTGTTTGAGAGAGGAAGCAAAGGTTTCACCTTCTTGGAAGCTGACCCACATACAACAGGAAAGCTGTATTCTGTAAAACAAGTATGACACCAAATTTATAAGAAAGAGATTTTTCTAATGTTCAGTAGATGGGAGTAGAATTTATCCCAGAATGAATAGTGCTTATTTACTGTTAATAGTTTGTACTGCACTGTAGCTGACCTCTCTTCCATTAGAAAAAAGATCACTCTGCTTTTGACAGAATACACTGTGTTCTCTAAGGTAGCAGGTGATGAACAGACGCAGGAGCAAAACAGTCCTATAGTGATTGCACCTTCTAGAAGACACCACACAGGCTCCACTCTTACCCCAGTCTTGGACTCTCTTGGGAATTTCATTTAGTATATGTACTACCCAGAGACCATGTCAAGATTCAATAGTTCTAGCACTCTTTCATTTTTGGATAACTAATACTAAAATTTCACAGGATCTTGAATGCTCGGTTCATTAGGAAATGGTAAGTTGTTTATGAGGCCTGAAAAATCCATGTATTTATTATGACTGTGTTACCTTGATTGTTTTGGCAGAGAAGTTCAGGGAATTGACTACTCAAGGAGACTCTAATAAATTCAGAGCGTAAACCTATTGAAGTTTTATGTTCTAAGTTTAAATACTTGAGACCTGGGCCTTACATCTAAAGTAAAAATAATATGATTACATAAGCAATCCAGACTAAGTTTAATGTACCTTATTTTATGATAATTTATGATAAGCCTGTGTGTGTGTGTGTGTGTGTGTGTGTGTGTGTGTGTGTGTGTGTGTGTGTTGTAATGTACAGATTAGGTAAAAAAATAAATGCAATAATTCTTTTGGACTATACACTTTGTATATGACAACCAGGCTGAAATATTCAAATAGAATGCATTTGGTCTTGAATTCTTAAAATGATAGCAATTAGACTAAGCCAATATGAAACAAATGAAAATGATCAAATTCAAGTTACAAAATTAAGATAATACACACTTTCCTGTGTTATTTCCTTAAGAATAAATATACTAAAACAATTCAATACTGTAAATAAAGTTATAACACGGGTTGCTGATTCTTTTCAGTACAAACCATGTAAATACTTCCCATAAATAGATGTAACTAATATGATAAGATTTCTTTTAAAATATTAATTAAATTAATATATTTATGTGTGTACACGTGTCTTCATTAGTGTATGTTCATATGTGTGTGCTCACAGATATTGTTTTTAAATATTTCATGGGTTTTTTTTTTCAAATGGAGGCAAGAAGACGGATTGGGATCCCACAGATCCAGATTACAGGTGCTCTCAGGATGCCCAACTTGTTACGTGGGTCTTGAAATCTGAACTGTGGTTTATGGTTGCACAGCAGGGTCTCTTACCCACTGAACCATCTCCCCGGACCTAGAGAAATATCTCTTCTGGTGCAGATATATTATGCTGTCTCACTTTCATACTTCTCCCAGATCAGGGTCCTCAGTATCTTGACTCAGATATTGAATGGCCTTGGAAGTATACCCATATGGAGCTACACAGCACTGCCACCCCTAGGGGTCAGAACAGCTCACCACACCCTGGTACTACTGATGCATCACCTGAACACATCAGTTCCTCAGGCTCTGTTATTCCAAACTCTAGTCCATGGCAGCACACAAGCACCACTGGGAGAATAACTGAGCCAACAAGCAGCGGGGAGCTGCACAAGCAGAGCAGCTTCTTCATCTGTGCTGGCCAAGTGCTCTCCCTGAAGCAAGATAATAGGTGGACCTTGCTCACAGAGCTGAAACAATGCAAAACCACAGCTAGGGCCTCTGGAAATGGCAAAGCGGATAAAGTGCTTTCTGGGTAAGCATTAGGATTTAAGTGTAGACTCCCAACATTCTCAGAAGCTAGTGCTAGTGCTAGAACCACAGCTAGACCCAGCGCTAGATCCACTGAGACGGGCATACCCAAGGGCTTGTTGGCCAGCCACATGAGTTGTAGGTTCACCAAGAAAGACCTTATCTCCAAATGTATAAACAGAAGATATCTGATGTTAATCACTGGCCTCTACATGTACTCTCACAGGTCTACAAACACACACAGGAACACACACACACCCTCTCAGGTGCACAAACAGAGCCAGCAACGCTGGCGACCTAACAGGAGTGATACCAGTGAATGCGCTGGTTGACTGACAGGAGGGTGGCACGGAGGCACAGCACTGAGTACGGGAATAGGACACCATGAGGCTCCTGGAGCAACTGCAGTGACTCAGGAGAAAAAGTCAGGAGTGCAAACCTTGTAAACATTTGTATGAGATGTCATAGTGCTTTTTTAGTGCTCCTTGACATTGACTGTAAGCTAGGCTACTTAAATGGCTATTTTTTTTCTGCCATTTAATATTTAATTGAATATATAATTGCACAAAAATTACTGGCTTCATTAAGATAATTCAAGTATGAATATAAAGAACTTTGGTCATATTTACCCATGATCCTTTCTGGTTTCCCTTCTCCACTCCTCTGCTTCCCTTCTGCTTCCTAAATAATTCTTTTTCTACTCACATGTCTTTTTCAGGGCTCTGAATTGCCTTTTGGGAAAGACATGAGCCTGAAACCCAGGCATTATAGGCCCCGTTTCAGGAAGGAACAGAGCCTGTTGATTACCTGTGCCAGGCAAAAAAGAAGTCACATGAGTGCCACAAGTGGGTCCAGTTCCTCACCCACCAAGCAGGAATACTTAAAGGAATCAAGCAGACCCTGCTGTGCTGGACTGGTGAAACCAATGGGGAGTCTTCTGTAGAAACTGCTCTGAAGACACTAATGGCCATAGGCAGGATGAGATTAGGATTAAGAAAAGATGCATGCCACTTCCATGGATACTGTGAGCTGCGGCATATTCATATGACCCTTGACATAGATATTGTCATCTATAAAGCGCTGCTTGCAAGAAGGCAAAAAGCAGGCTGTCTTTGTCTCTTCCAAACTTTCTTGTACAAATCCAAAGGAAAGCACTCTGGTCTCCTGTGGTTGACAGCCACTCAGAAAGACTCAGAAAGGATATTTCAGACTGGGGATGTTTACGACAGTGGAGATGGTAAAACGTTTACTTTCTAAGGGAATAGTGTTATAGGACCTTGTAAGCAATATGTTTTGAGATGGGCAGTGGTGGTGCACACTTTTAATCCTAGTACCTGGGAAGCAGAAGCAGGTGGATCTCCAAGAGTTCGAGGCCAGCCTGGTCTACAAAGTGAGTCCAGAACAGTCAGGGCTCTGTTCCAGAGAGAAACCCTATCTCAAAAAACAAACAAACAAACAAACAACAACAACAAAAAAGAAATGTGACTTTCACCCATCTGTCTGCTGCAAGAACATGCACAAGCCCTTTGCTTATCAGAGGAATCTGAAGTATTAGTGGGAATTGTGATTTTAAAGATGTATTTTATTTTTGGTTATGTGTTTGCACGTGCCTGTGTGTCCTGCCAGGTTAGCACAAGGGCCTGTGGAGGCCAGAAGAGGGCACTGGATTCCCTAGAGCTAGAGTGACAGAAGTCATGAAGCACCAAACGTGGGTGTTGGGAACCACACTCAGGTCCTCTAGCAAAGCCTCAAGTGCTCTTAACTGCACACCTCAGTTGGGGTAGTGCTGTTTGTCTCTTTGGATGCTTAGTTCTAGATCAATTTTTCTGTCACTGTTTTGAGAGGTCATCTGATGTACGTCAAAAAAGGCAGGGTTTGGTGAAGATGTCAGGAGAAAGGACAGGATCATGACTTCAATGGGAAAATGTGGTATTCTGAAGTGTTGGAATGCCTCTTCAAGGTTTAAGGTGAATTGCACCTAAGGACTTCTTAGGCCTTTTTCTTTAGCTAACTTTTTCTGCCTTTGTTCCCTTAGAACGCAAACAGGAAAAATGGCCAAGTGGGCACCTGCTTTGATCTAATAGGCATCTCATAGCAGCTCAGTAAAGAGGAGGGGGGAGTCATTAAGGTATTAGAACCACAAAATCGATGACTGACTTTATTTTCTCTCAGCTGTCATGCATGTGTTTCTATGAATATCTAAATTTGGCTGAGATATTAAAAATAAATAAGTTTGTATACACAGCCTTGAATCTTATTCCAACTCAAACTTTAGCTTGGGTTACTTGAGCACAGACTATGGTATCAAGATAAATAGCCTATAGACTTTGTGCTAAACCAATTAGAACAAGTATCATATAGATCAATTGAAGAGTGTGTTTAAAGATAGCACTGTTTAAGCAATCCAACACAGAAAGAAGGAGCTAGACGAAAGCCAAGAAAGATAATGCAAAAGCAATAAAAGCAGACTCAATAATGAGAGAAGAGGTCAAAGCAGCAGAGGCCGTGTCTAAATAATGCCAAAGCAAACACTCAGTAAGTGAGCCAGCCAGCCAGCCAGCCCGCCAGCCAGCAGGATCCTCGGTCTGTAGAACGCTCACAACTGACTTGACCAATTCCCTTTTCACATAATCAACTGAATTAAGTGACTCTTTTCAAAACCTGTTGACACACACATGATGAAAGGGTCCAAGAGGACAGAAAAGAAAGGATGCCATCGGGGAAGGGTGGGTCAACAACGGCCTCCCGAGGACGGTTAAGTTGGAAGGAGAGCAAATTTTGAAAGTGACATCTAGACACATCTTTTAATTTGAAACATAATATATGAAAGTCATCTAAATCATGTGAATTACATTTGTAACACAGTGAAGAAGGTAATCTTAAGATACCAAAGGGTCACATTTTTTTGTTCTTACATCGATCCAGCTGCATGGTCAGATAGTATATCTCACCAGAAAGAAAATTATTATCATTGTGTTGTGATCTTATTTGCTTTTATAGTAGTGTTCTTTTCATCACTCCTTCTGCTGCAGTTTAAATACAAATCTTTCAAACAATCATAATGTAATTATAATGATCAAAAAGGGTCTATATACATATCTATGCCCTCATACATACACATGTACATGTATGTATATATATATGCATCTGTTTATTAGCCATGAAAATGTAACTTTTATTTAGAAAATGCTATCATTTTACTACACATTTTGTATATAATCTGAGAATAATGAATAACTGGGAAAAGGGGTCCTTTCTGCTAGATCATGAGCCTGTAAGGACAGAGGAAAAGTACTGACCATACTTCAGGATTTCAATGATATATTCTGTTGGCTTCAACATTTACAGATAAATGAGATGTGCATAGTCACATGAATATATGTATATACACATGTCCCCTTTTAAAATGTATAATTCTGATATATTCAATCAGAAACTCTTTATGCATACCAAATGAAGACCTAGCAAAAGGCACATGCATTTAGATCTGCAGGATTTACATTGTTTTAAATAAAAGGCTGATGAATGCATTGTTTTATCCTACTTTTATTCAAATGTATTCACATCATTTCCTCCATGCCCATTCCTCCCTCCAACTCCTTCTGTGCTTCCTTCCACCCCAACTCTGTTCCCTTTCAAATTCCCAGACTACTTTAAATTGTGTAACATATAAATACAAAACTGCTCAGTCCACATAATGTTACTTTTCTTTATGTAACTTCAGAGATGACCACTTGGCATTGGATAACCAGTCAGGATGCTGCTCCACGCGGGAAGCTTCTTTGTTAAGAGCTGGGAGCTACATTTATCAGTGGGTCTAAGGATGAGTATTTGGAATGCAGTTAGAAAATAGTCTAGTTTAGTTAAGGGGCCTTTCCATGATCTCACCATCCCTAGAAATTAGTTTGGCATCTGTGGACATGCATGTGGTACAATACGCACATGAAGGCAAATCACTTATGCACACAAAATAAGTAAATCTAAAAATTTAAATAAAACCAGTACTTAAATGTAATTTCAATACTGTAAGTACAAGCATAAAAACAAACTTATAATGTTAGAATTAGACTAAAATTCAGTTTCTACTTTTAGCACTATGTTATATAAATGCTTATATTTATTTTGTTCAAATGTGATATTATGTTCTTTTTTAAATCATTTGGATAGTATTTTTATTATTTGTCATGTAAAAGTTTCTTCTAATTTATTTAACATTTTGTTGATTTTTAGCTGTTGTTTGATAGATACATCTCACAGTTTTAAGTTTTCACCAATAATAATAATGTTTCATTTATCCTGTACCAAATGATAAAATTTCAATACATGGAGCCAGTAAAGAATATAGACACTATATATATATGGAATATTTCCTGCATTGAAAATGATTGCTCAAGTAATTAACAATTTTTTGAGTAATATAGTCTGTTTTATTGCATTTCTGCAGTGACCCGGTATGGTGGTAGACTACTGGCCCAAGCTAGAGTCATATGCCACAGGATGACATTTCAGCCAGTGTAAATTGCATGTCCAGCAGTGCTGTCATATAGCTGAGCTATGTGGTAGGTCAAACAACCTAAGTTCCTGTAGTCTACTGTACGATGTTCACACAGTCATGAAATCACCTAACAGCACGCTTTCCAGAATTCTCTCTGTTGTTGCATGATATATAACTCCATAGGAATACACAAGGTCAGAGGTGATAGAAGGAATGGCAGGTTGTGGACAAATATGAAGGTTGCTCCAAATGTGAGTGCATTAAGGGCTCACTTTCTAATTATTTATTAGCTTCTTGTATATAATTATTTAGCAGTATTGAATAATGACTCCAAACGTATATTAAATTCTTTGAAGAAGGGAAGTTTATTTTCTTTCTAGTTAATCTCTTTATTCCTGAAGCACTTAGCCTATTGCCTCGAACAACTGACTTTTTGCTAATGTGTATTTATATAACAAACTGAATGAATGGTATTATGTTCTTTGTACTTGTGGATATTTAGTCTAAACTCTGTTCTAGTCATTTTTATTTAGAGTACTAAGCACTGAGTGTGAGTTCCAGTTCTCTCTGGATCCAAAAAGACAGGCTAACAACCAAATATTATTTTTATTTTATATAAATTTTTTCTGAGTTTTATACTGTAGGAAACGTAGACATGCTGAGTCACTGCATGTAATAAATACAGTGGATACAATACATGCAGCCAATCTAAGAGCATTGATCCTTACATCAAAAGTGTAGTTGGAAGTAAAAATTTGAGAGTACACTTTGCATTTTACCTCTTAACTTGAGTGCACAATGAAAGGAGCAACACAACCTGAAACACGTGATGTAGATATTTCAGCATAGCTGTCATAACCTGTCAATGTTACAGGATCAGCTATAGTTATTGAAAATCCTAAACATTTTAGAAATGAGTAGGAGACTTACTAGTCTTTTTTCTTTTTTAAGATACTATCTCTAGCCCAGGCTGATCATGAACATGCTATGTATCAAAGGTTGACCTTGAACTGCTCATTCTTCTTCACTGCCTCAACAAATGCTGGCCCTACAGACAAGAATTACCATGGTGCTCTTATTCCTTCAAGTATTTTCACTTAGCAACAAGACTTGGCTTCCGCTTTGCAAAAACCACAATTTGCATCATCCCCAAGAGCAAGCTTGGCAGTATATAACAAGGCTCACCAGTTGATGTAGCTTTTAAACTGATTGTTCATCAATAAATAACATATTTTCTTGCCTCATAGTGGAAACACCAAAAGGAAATGAAATATCACAGGAAAACTATTGAAAGGGATAAACAGAAAGGAAAATAACCCAGAGAATTTGACCAACTGCTTAACAGTTGTGTGACCTGAAGTGAGTCACTCAACATTAGTATGCACAAATTAAAAGAGGATTATGGTAACAAATCATTCTATCTCACATGGTCATAAAAGTATCAAGTAATACAATTGTGAGCTAATGTGCTTTGTCAATGCTATGTTCTCTTTTGGACATCATAGACTGACGGTACACTTATCACACTATAAAAACCACAGTTGTAAAAGTATTTAACTTTTAAAAATGTTAACCAAATAATTTGAATGTTTTATTCAATCATGATTTCCAACTTCACATATTTCTTGTAGATACCTTCCTTTTCAGTCATATTTGTGTTGATTCAACTACATTGTTTAGAAAAATATACTATGCATTTCATTACTAAATCATAATGGAGAGTATAACACTGTAACTATTTTTATTTCCTCAGAAGATGGGATGAGATGAAGGCTGTTCCTGAGCTTTAATAATACATGGCTTGGATTGAACCCAGAGCATTTCTATCTAACTACTTCTAGGCCTAGATGCTTATAGCCTCCTTTCAGTCTAATCTTCTGGAAGCTCACATGTTTAAGGCTTCAGTGTCTAGCCTCTGTCTCTTAACCCAGGCCTAGAATGTTTTCAACTTTTGAGATTTACTGCTGAATAAACTCACCCATTCCAGTTCTTTCTGAACTCTGCCTGACTGATTTGATTCAGCTGGTCCTGCTCAAAACTCCTCTCCAAGCTGACTAATTCAACCTGTCCTCTCTCAACTTCTCACTGAATTGTTCTGCTTGAAAAAAAAAACTGCCGCTAAACTTCACAAACTCAACTGCACCAAACTGCCTGCACTGAACCAAACTGCACAAGCTGTACTGTATTGACTGCATGAACTCTACTGTCTTCCTATACTGTACACTTCTCCCTTCTACTCTCTCTGAGGTGCTCTTAAGTAGCTTTTCTTTCCTGTCTGTTATTATGAGAGTTGAATGCTTCCTATCTCTGATTCATTCTGTCAAATCTTTCTCTGGTTCATCACTTTGTCTGTCCCTCAATTACATGCCATCATATGGGATTAAAGATGTACACTAAAGGTGTGTCTGTATTCTAGCCAGAGGATTAATGGTAATTTCTCATTATATGGTCAATCATGCAAAAGGACTTAGTTCAATACCAAGTGATTTTTAAAAACCACTTTATTTCTAATAAAGATTGTGTAAGTTAATTATCAGTAACTTATTTTATAAATTAAGATTAGATTTGTTGAAAGTAAGAGTTTGATGGCAGTAGAGGCAAGATTTGAACCTTCATTGCATACAAACCACACAGGGATCTTGTTAACATTCAGATTTGGATTCAAGAGCCATGGATAGAGATCTCTCTTAACATTTTCAGTGAGCCCCAAATGATGATGATATTGTCAGTGGAATCTACTTTGCATGACCATAAATTACATCATGGGACAAATTGATTCTTAAACTACTGACATAATGGGAGTCCATTGATGCTTGTTGATTTTACTTAAGTAAAAGTATCTTCACCTAGGAAGGCAAATATACTCATGTGGGACCCTCAAGATGGCACAGCATATAAAGGTACCTGTCACCAAGCCTGGAGACCTAAGTATGATCTTTAGGACTCACATGATAGGGAAAGAGTAACCAAACCCAAGAGTTGTCCTCTGACCAGCACATGTATGCCATAACACACACACACACACACACACACACACACACACACACACCAAAACTAAAAATAAACCAAACCACTCCTTGTTTAAAAGTTGTATATAAAGTAGTGTAGCACACCGTTGCCCAATCCCCTCTGTCAATGAGAGCATGTCCTTATTCACCACACACTGGTGCTTCTCCCACCACGACAGTTTCTTAACATATTCTCAATGTTAATTTTGTTGCTGTTGTTTAAGAATATTCTTCCATTTTGACTCTTGATGGATTGTATGTGAATTATCAAGCAAAAATCACTATTCTTTTTCTTGAAAAGCTTGCATGAGGAAGGTGCCAGAACAGAAACTATTGACTGTAATATTTCAATGTTTATAAGAAAAAGGAATGCACACTGAACTGCACCCTTGAGCTCCTAAAAACCAGAATTCTTTTTATGGCCCCACTGGGCTTTATGGGGCCTCGTCTGTTTTTTATTGATACTGTATAAAATCTTTCTCACATAACTATTTGACTTATGACATCAGCAAGACATTCTCTTGGTAATCAGTAGGGCACAATCATCCCCTTAGTATATACACACCACTAGATGACATAATAGTCATTATGTGATAAAATTATAAAAGTAGTTGATTCTAGTGGATATTGTATAGATTCTTAAAATGTGATGTAATTGCATTCAGGTACAATCTGTGATATATTTATTTTATTTGAGCATATTAGGCAAGTAAAGAAAGTCTATACTAATTACTTTTGCACGCTTAAATTCTTAGTACACTTGATGACATTTTTAATTCTTTTTTAGATGCACTTATTTTATTTTACATGCATGAGTGTTACATGGGACAAATGTAAATATATGCACCACATGAGTGCCTGCTGCTGCTGAAGGCCAGAAGAGAACATCAGATCCTCTGAAACAGGAGTTACAGATGGTTTTGAACCACTCTGTGGGTAATGAGAATTAAACCGTAGTCCTCTGCAATAGCAACCAGTACTCTAAACCATTGAGTTGCCTTTCCAGCCTCAATACTTATAATTCTTTGGTATAAATTAATATAAACTGGGAAATATACCCACATCAACAATAGAAAGCATGAGTGACTCCTTCCTCTTAAATGTTCTGTGGGAATGTCACTTTTCTGACCAGAAACAATGACATCCTTAAAGTAGCCAATTGGGCAACACAGATACTAAGTTATTTACTTTGAAAGTATATATATTTTACTTCATATTTTTTATTATAACCCATAATTTAAACATTAAAAGAATAGTTTACATTTACCAACTGTTCACTCTTCTCTACAGTTGTTTTGCTCTAATGCTCAAGTAACCTAGACATTTACTACAGATCACTGGGAGCTGGAAAGGGCACCCTGTTTTTTCATACAGCACATGTGGTTTATTTAGAAAGACATGCCATTACCTGATATCAAAACACAAAGCCACACCTTCCTTTGATATCCTTTATTTCAAAAATCCATTTAAAAGATTGGCTCTTACGGATCAACTCTGGCAAGGTGAAAAATCAGCCCCAGTATTCTTCTAATTCATGAACGGACACTCACTGTCACTGATCAATAATAAATAAAAGCATAATTGTTTAACAGAAGAAAATAATAAAAGGACAGCCTAATACTACAGCCAATCAGGAGTTCTAAAAACTACCCAATTTTCTCCAGCTACTTTGATTTTCTTAGTTGATGTGTTCATTTACTTTTAAACAGAAAACAGTATAGAAATTACAGATTCGTACCACTAAGAGAAGCTTTTGTCTTTAATGGGGGAGAAGAAGACACGAACACAGTGCCCACACTTGCTCAGCAAATACTTTTCCAACTGTGCCAGATCTTTAGGCCTTCCCATTGTTTTTACTAATATAAATATTAATGGGGCCAATTCCCTTTAAAATGTTCAGAATACACCCATATAATTATTTGTAGATATTGGCAGGCTTATCTAAAATTTATATGATGAAGCTATCTAAATATCAAGTTGTCTACACAATCTTAAAAGGGGGAAAACAGTTTTTGTACTCACCTTACATATTTACTGTGAAGTTTGTAAAAATTGGTACAATATGGCATAAGGATAAAAATGGGTAAATCAACTCAAAAACATAGAAATAAAGTTAAACAACACATATAAAGTAAGTTAATCTTGGTAAAATTTACTGCATAATTCAATAGTTGTACACTGAAGTGTTGAATGTTAAATCTTGCATATGGAAAAACGCACTTTCCTCAAAATTAACTATGAAGATAACCTAATGTACCCTTGAGATCTAATGTACAACATAAAAGAAATATTCTTTTATGGAAAAACCTTGTGTCCTAGAGATAAAGAAATATTTTCTTTAAAAGACACAAAAATCAATGAATGTAACAGGAAAAACTATACTAACTAGTCTTTTCAACAAAATTAAAGTCTCCTTGTTTATTGATGCCGTGAAGAAAATGAAAAACAAATTTTAGCCTGAAAGAAATTCTATTTCTGGGGCTTGGAGAAATAGCTCAGTGGTTAAGAGCACTGTCTGCTCTTCCAAAGGACCCAGGTTCAATTCCCAGCACCCATATGGCAGTTCACTCCTGTCTGTAACTCCAATCCCAAGGGTCTGACACATTCATACTAATGCACAAAAAATTAAAAAAGAAAGTAAATAAATTTTTTAAAAAAAGAAATTCTATTTCATCTGAAAATGACTAATATTAAGATAATTGAAAAATATTAACATTAATAAAAAGAAAACAAAAATACAAGAATATGGAAATTTTTGGACAGAAAGTTCACTAAAAATGGTATTTAGTAGGAAACAAGCACACATGCAAATGCCAACATTGTTAGTCATCAGGGAACTACTAATAAAGCCAAAGTTAATTACAACTACACCCATGAGAGGATAGCTGAGATTAAGAGGATAATTAAAAAGAAGTTACAACACTAAAAGCTGGGAGAATGCAGAGCAGCTGGGCTCACTCATTCTTTGATGGTGAGCATATAAAAATGATACAATCGCTGGAGGAAATTGGTAGTTTCTTAATGTTTCACCTATCCTGACCCAGCAAATTCAGCCTTGGCTGTTTACAAAGATGAAAAGAAAATATAGTCACACAAACTTGTGTTGGAATGCTCACTGAGGTTTATGTACAATGACTGAAAACAAAACTAATATCTATTCGGTAAGAGCATGAAATTTTTGTGGTATATACATTAGTAGAATGTCACTCAGGAAATAAAAGGAGGGGACAGCTGCTTTGTCAACCATGTGAAGAAACCTAGAATTCACTTACATGCAGGAGAATTTTCAGAACAAAAGACAACTATTATATGCATGAATGTTTTGTAGTCTGATAACGATCAAAACAAATCTATGAAATATCCATTGGTGTAGTAGTGGCACAAAGGTCATGGAAGTAACCAAAGACATTCTGATTGGATTTAAGTCCCACTCAACATGATGAATCCTATACCTGGCACTATTAGCATGTCAAGAAAGAGTGGCTAATTAGGCCCTAAAAGAGAACCTACTCCTGTTTTTCTGATACATGGACATAGTTTTAAACCCACTGCTGATGACTTATAATCATACATTACTGTATTTTTTAATTCTCTAGGAGAAGCTTCTGTTTTTCAATAAATAGATAGTGATTAACACAGGGACCCACACCTTTTGGCAATAATTAGAGACTGTAGAAATCTATACCACACTACCCCATTCCAATGCCTAAAAGGCATTGCAGAAAAGGAGACAAAAAATTATTTAAGTGCAAAAGACAGTGAATAACATGTTTTGGACAATTCAGGGCACTATACATATTAACTCACAGTTAGATTCATAAGATGTGTGCAAGCTCAATATGACCTAAATTACAACTCAAAACAGGGAGGTAGGAACGGCATCCCACTCATAAGTAAGGAGCTTTTGACACTTGTTAGCTTCTAGAAGGACAGTTGGTTTTCTTTAAAGCTATAGTTCTTTGTAAGTCAGACGTTCTTAAGTGGAATGCCATGCATCTAAGAATTTATGGGCGGAGGAGCAAAATTTGATTTGATGGGCTCTTTTGTTTGTTTGTTGAGAGGACACAAATTTGAGTATATGAGAAGTGAAGAGATCTTGAAGAAATTGAGAAAGAAAAGGCAAGTATAAACTGCAACAATTGGTGCATTGTTACTTCTCAAACAAAGAATGCTTTATGATTCCCATATATATTACAAGGTGTTTCATGCACATGCATTAGCTTGACAAACAATTAATTTAATTAAATTTTTTTAAACATAAGTAACATTTTACTTATTATAAATAAGCTTCAATCTGTAAGGTTGCCATCTTTCCTTTTCTTCGACACCCGTACACATACTCTAAATTCTCCACGTGGAACACTTATTAGATTTATAGTATGTCTCCTCCACTACTTTGAAACTTTATAATAAAGAAAAACAACATGTAATTCCCTACACTGTATCATAGCACTTTATTATTGAGACTCACTAAATATAGGTTGATCAATATAGAAAACTCAGCCTCATTTGTCACTAAAGTGCTCACAGTGTTCTTCCCACTCTGATGTGGGAGAAAATAAAGACATTGCAAGCCTTTCTCCAATCCAGCTAGGTCCATAACAAAGAAACAAACACAGTGTAGGAACAAGTCTGTTTCTTCACATCTGTACAGTATTCTAGAATGTCTTGTCAACAAACAATATAACGAGTCGTGTTCGACTGAATAAAGCCTGTGCAGTCTGTTAAGAGGGCATACAGAAGAAGAAGCTGTTTGGATTGTTGTAAATATTATTTTACTGCAATCCTGTTACTGGCATTATGCATGCAGTTCACATCCCAGAAGCATAGGCATGGCGCTCATGCCAGGCGTTCATAAACTGCCTGTCAACAACAGTGCATCAGCTTCTCGTGGGAAGAGTACTTGGAGCAGACAGAATAATTTAACACCAGCAAATAGAAATGTCTAGCACAGCTTGATACCCTTTAACCTTTATCTCATTAGACAGCTGTTCCATCAGTTTTCTACTTTATTGGTGTTTCATTATTTATAATAAGCACTCGTACTCAAATATTTTGCAACATAGATTAACTTCCACTCAATACACATAGAGAGAGACACCGAGAGACAGAGACATTGGGAATAGAGTACTTCAGGAGTCAGCCCTTGGGATGCATTTCCTGGAAGGAGAGATACAGACATCTGCAGCTTCTTAGCCCTTTCCCATGCTGCAGAATGAGTCTGTGGTACTAGGGATAATGATCCTTTCTTTACACAGCCCAGGCCAGACCTGTGTACTCTCTTCAACTACAAGAGCAGGCAAAGTGAAGAGAAAAAGAGGTTCCCATTTTAGACCACACTAAATTATTCTTTCCACTCAGGCCAATGTCTTCATTATAGATTTTTAACATGTTTTTTAAAAGGGCAAATTGTTACTTGTTGTGTTTATTTTTGATGGTTTTAGTTAGTTTCTTGGTGTTTTCCATCAAATATGTCTTTTCTTGGACTCAAATGCAGATGATTATTCCTAAAAAAAAAATACAAGCTGTGTTAATATACATGTGTATGTATGTGTTGTGGTGTGTGTGTGTGTGTGTGTGTGTGTTTTGTTTTGTTTTGTTTTTAGAACCATTCTAAAGGCATAAGCCATTTCAGAAACAACACATATGTTCTACTGGACATAGAACAAAAAATACCCATTTTTCTAATGTATAATACAAAGCTTGGTCTTGGGATAACCCAAGAAAAAGAAAAGTGAAATAATTCCTAAGCCAAACAGGACCCATAAGAGTGAAGAAGGCATTCAGTATCTGTTTATAAAAATGTATAGAAATATTCATGATATAACAGTTAAAATAACATGAAAAAATGCAGACCAAATTTTCTAAATAGCTGAGTAGCCTTTGTGTTTTAAATCCATCATCACATAAAACATATTGAAATTTTACACAATAATGGTACCTTTGTAAATGGCATTATTATTCTTATTCAGAAACAGATTGAAGTCATCAGGAAACTATTGGTTGACTTAAGACATTTTCTACACGAAATGTAAATTTGACATTTTTCTATACAAACCTTAGTTCAACATGTCTAACTCATTTAAATATAGGGAGAATTTTTTTCCGCACAAGGCTCTAATCTGAACAGATAGGTTAGTTATATAAATCATTATTCTTTGCCTAACAAACTACCTGGAAGCCCAACAACTTAACAGCTCAAGAACTTTACCAGTTCTCAGTTTGTGTGTGAGCCACTCCCAGTGGCTTCTCAGAGAATTTCTAGCAAAGCGTCTCTTAGCCTCGTGAACATGAAGTTAGGATGTCTGAAGAGCGGTAGGCATATGAAGTCCTGGCTGATGGAATTAGGCAACAACTCCATTGGGGATTTGTAAATGTCCTTATTATGATATGGCATCAGGCTTCTCACGTGACACCACCAACTGATTTTGGAGCAACGAAGAAGAAGTTATGAACTAACATTTTCTTCTCTAACTAGCTTCTAGGATGACGCACCCTCGTTGCTTCTACAGTCTTTGGTTACTTACGTCCAGCTCTATTTAAAATGGAAAGTAACAACATAGGGTCATGCCTCAGTTAGATTCCTCTGTTTTCATTTTCAGGCTACTTGCTACAGCACTGATACAGGTTACTAGGGGGTCAAGTGGGGCTCCAGCCTGAAATCCCAACACTTGGGAGGCTGTAGTAGAAGAATTGTTGAGGGTTTAAGGCCAGCCTGGGTTACAACGTGAGGACCAAAAAAGCCTGAACTACACACTGAGACCTTGTTGTAAAAAAAAAAAAAAAAAAAGGCGAGAAATAAGTAAGTAGCTATAATGGGAATAAATCAGGGGCTGTTTTAGTCTATTGCACAGCAAATTATTCATCAAATGCTCTTAAAAGTAAATACATACCAAGTAGTTGTAGGCACTATAGACATGCATTCATGTCTTCCAATGGACTGGTAAGGAAAACTACCATACATATGTTATAGATTTTACTATTTATTATAAAGTTTTCATAAGCGTGCATTATTATATTCATTTGAGACAGAAAGCCACTTTATCTGAAGTGTGAACATTTTCATATAGGGGTTAGATAAAGAAATAAAGATATTAGCATTTTTAAAATCTATCTCTATGTGATTGCACCAGTTGTTGGTGCTCATAGAAGTTTCATTTGAGAATATCATATTTGAATCTTGACAGACTAAGAGTTACATTGCCATGGGCAACATGAAGAAAATTAATTTTGCTACTGCTATCCTAAATGTTATCTAACTCCCTGGTCAAAATGGAAGTCAAACATTTTTAATGATTAATTTGGGATTCATGTAGTCAAATGTATAACTTGAAAAATGAACTTGGGCATAATTATAATTAATATCATCTGCTTTTGTTTCAAAGTAAGAATTTGGTATTCTTTCACCTGATGGTATAAATTTCTGTGAACTCAAACATGTTAGACAAAATGGACTTCCATGAGGAAAATCAACTAAATGCTCAAGTTTTAATTTAGGTAATTCTATAATAAATTCTACCTTTAAATTTTTCATGAATATGAAAATCTGTACAAATCAATGAAACTTCTCTGAATGCAATTGAGACAAGTACTTAAAAGTATTACCTGAAGGTATTACCTGAGTGCTATAATGATTAATATAAACCACCTTTCTTCTTTACTGACAGTATGATTTAAAAAAAAAAAATGGCACATGTCAAGATAAAGCCATCTTTGGCTTACCATCAAATCCAGTCACAGATGTGACCATAGTGGTTGCATGTTAATCATTTTGACCACATATAAACTTCGGTTACATTGTCTGATATTTGCTAAGTATACCTACAACTTCATTGCTATTCCAACTACTCTGTTTTCATGTGTTAGGTCTGAAATACAAAATTTACTTGTCAAGCTATAGAAAGCATTTCTCGTTTGATGATCAATTGGCCTGCCCTCTCTTCTTACTAGGTCTGTCTGATATCCTCAGGAAGCCTACCTCCCATTTCTGTGCTCCTCTCCCTCATTCATAGAGGCATTAGGGTGCTTGCTGTTATTTTCTTTTTCTAGCCAATTGAGTGGTAGACTCTACTATTAGAATGCAGACTCTACAGTAATCATTTCTATCTTGAGACAAGGAAGTAAAAGCCATTTCAGAGATTGATATTGAAAAAAAAAAGGAAAACCTTAAATAACTAATGGCAATTCTTGAAAAATGAAAAATTTTCCTACATATGTATGGTGATCCAATAATTTCAAGAGGTTTCAAGAACAAAACATTCTGTACCCTTTGAGATATTTTTAAACTGCTTTTTAAAGACAGGCGAAGTCCTGTGTGTCTTGACTTTAGGAAAACATTTGGCAAAGTATTTTGTTTATTTTTTGATAAAGTATTTTAACAAGTGACTGATAAGAGAAAGGAATATGACCAGAATGAAAGGTAGTACTATTAAATAAATTTTGTCTTGATTGGAGGGTGTGCTTTGGGTATTGTTTAGTAGAAAAGTTTTAGCCAAGAGAATGAACCATCTAGTGATGTGGCACTGAGATTTGTGCTTTAATTCTTATCAGCAACTCAATAAAAGATGGAGGATGCAGGCTTATTGGATTTTCTGATAAGATATTATAGGGACATCTTCTGAGACGCCCTAAGGAGTACATTATACCACATGGTATGCGGTGCCAGGTCATTCTTCACTGTGAGGAAGGATGCATTTGTTCATTGTGATGTTTAGTGGTATTACTGATGACAAAAGCATCATTAGGAAATAATGCATTTTCATTCTGTTTTTACATCCCTCTCATGTTCTGTGCCTGAAACACTGCAGACATCTGTTTAATGAATGAAACAACTCTGAGTATGTCGTTATAAAAGCACACAGTGATGTTTCTTCCAGATAAAGAAATCCAAATGAGCAAATGGGTTGTTTAAGACACAAGATTTAATATAAATTTAATATGATCAGCATAGTTTGTAGCTACTAAAACACAAGACCAAACTAATCGAACACAGCAGTTGGTGTACATTGATAGGTATGGGAAAACCCAAAAGGGGCAGAATATTACATTCTTAAACATGAAGCAATACTTTATTGGGTTCTTACATCTCCTTCTCCACCCTTCTCCACCCCAATTTCCTCCAACCCCGTCCCCCAAAACACTAGGTAGGTGAGAAAAGAAGTTAGAGGGGCAAGAGGGCTTAGACCTCTTTAGACTACTTCCTGCTCGTCAGAGGCATTGGTTCCTAAAGGCAAGTCCAATCCTCCTTGTCAACAACAAACCATCCAACCCGCAAACCAGCAAATGCAGCAGAGCAGAGAAAGCAGCCGCCGCTGCTAGGCTCTCTGGATTCTACAATTTCAGAGTCCCCGGAACTAAACTATCTGTAGCGATCAAAAAGTGTGCCCCTTCTAGAGCATGAGACAAATCATAGTTAGCAGCTGGTGCTGAACTGAAGCAGCTCCATGTCCCACACCTGAGATTAAAACAAAAACATATTTACTTAACATAACTGAGGTGTTTTTTGTTTTGTTTTGTTTTGTTTTTTTAGTGAAGCAAAATTCTCACAACACTGATGTAATAGAATTTCATTCGGTTGACATACATTTAGAGAAAATAAGTCTAAGTTGCTTGTAGAAGTAATTAAAGATAAATCTAGAAAAGGGATGTCATAAAATAACTAGCTGAAATAGTTAAAAGTCATTAACTTCTTGAGAAATAATCATCTGGTAATTATTGTCTATCTACTGCAAAGATAAAATTAAAATAAAGATTTTAATTTTAAAAAGATATATTTAGGCTTAAAGGTGATAATGACTTTCTAAAAATAAGGTTTTTAATATAGTAACAGAGCTTGAAGCCACATGAATACTTTTAAATGAGGATCTACTTAGTGATCAAATTAATATTATCAAATCCTTTGATATTCATCCAATAATGATACCTACCCGACTATTTGAGCACAGAAAACAGCTAAATATGATACAAAATGTTCCAAATGTACCCAGATCCAAAACAATTTACATGCTAAGCAAATGAGCCATTTCTCCATCTCTCCAAAGTGAACAGTACACTGCTTTACTGGACTGCACAGATGTTTGTTTTGTTGGCAGAATGATCAAATACGTGTTAGATTTTGTATGTGTGTCAGGCAAGGAAAAAAAAATCATAATAATGAAAACAGAAGTAAGCTAAGAGACCAGTCCGTTGCATAACCACCCCCAAATGACTCTAATTTGCTCCTCTCTGTTCAGTTTTGTATTACAGTCTTACTTTTAATTTTCTCTCATAGAAGCTCAAGATCTCTCTGGATTATCTGAACACAAGTAGTATTAAAGAGACTTAGCCATTAATGGATAGAAAGGTGTGTTATAGTTCAAGCATGCATCCCTCGTGTCTCTTGGAAGAGGGTGACCTTCCTCTACACAGCAAACTGGAAATTTCCTTGAGAGCAAATAAGAGAGCCATTGTGATGAGTCCTCAAAGATTACTTCTGTGCTTCACTCTCTGCATTGGAATTCAGTGGTTAGCAGTCTATGGACATGTCTTTTCAAAACAAGCATCAGAAGTGTGGTGGGCATGTGATAGAACCCTTGCTTCCCTCTCTCTAAACGCTTTACCCACTAGCATTGGGTAGCCTCAAGAGCAGTCGTTACTACGGAGGCCCACTGTTTTCTATCCTTGCTTCTGTTTCCTCTTAGAGTTTCACTGCTTGCTCTCTTCTATCCCTGTATGAACTGCTGACTCTGTCAGCTCCTCCCCTATCTACAGACACTTTGTTGAACCTGCCACAGAAAAGATTATCCCTTCTCAGCACCCAGACCAGTAAGCTTTCCTCAGTTAGACTCAATCACGTGCCACCTGACCACTACAACTTTTACTTTCTTTGCTTTCTCTCTCCTGATAGTTTACCTCCCCTGAAAACTATGGCCATAGAAGATCACAGACCTTAGAGTTCATGGAAACTAAGCAATGCTGGATTTGACAAAATACAAGTCTCCAGCATGATATTTTACTTTTGTTCCAAGGGTTTTTTTAAGTGCTCATGAAACAAAGACACAGTAATCATAGTCAAAATAATAAATTATTTCTTCTCAGCAGAATACAGAGGGCATATAGTGATATAAATCAGAGAACAAAATCACACACATTAAGAAATTTAGTATATCTTCACTTCAGGCTGAATTTTGTCCCCACTGTCATTTGAGTTTCCTTGATTCTTGAATAACGACAGAGTGCACATGAAAACTACATTTGCACCTCAGAGGCTTTTTTATGAAGGGACTTTATACTCCGTGAAGTCGGGAAGAAGTAAAAATTATTGTTTTGGACATATCTAAAATAGAGCCAATCACTGTTAAGATAAAGAGTGCTAAATTTGGGGAGTTGTTTTTCAAGCATAACCTCTGAATCTGTTGAAGTGTTTATCAACAGAATGAAATAGTTACTAAACAGACTCAGGAATGTGTCCCAAGGAATTAAAGGCCCCTTTTAGCTGACAAAGTTTATTGTGAATTCTGTATCATCCAACCTTAATCCCAAAGGATTCTTCACACCTGGGCAATCACCCAAGTGCTATTTAAGTCCATGTCTCAAATTAACTCCGTTATATGTTATATGTAATGAAAGCTAACAGCCCAACAAATACTTTTTACTTCATAAACATATCTAACAAGTGAAGGAAAGAATTCATATTCTTTACGAGCCAAAGTTTCCACTCAATGTCTCAGACAAGGCTACTTCAACACATACAAAACACACACACACACACACACACACACACACACACAAAACCAAAAAAACTGAGACTGTCATAAAAGCCGAGCAACTCAGAGAAAATTTTCCTGCTCTAGTAATGATGTCCAGTCCAGGCGCCTGCCAAAAACACTCATTTTGGAAACATTATTTGTCTTGCTGTTCACTTAACATCCACCACATAAACTGCATTTGCTGTTAACGCGGTAGCATCAGTGATGTCATCTATAGTAGCAACAGCAGGAAGCCCTGTCCAAGAGTATCTGTGGCCTGAAGCCATATTCACTGCAGAACAGCCTTATAAAAACATAGGACATGAGGAAAATTTCTGAGGATAAAGACAGCATTTTTGTCTTCGTCGTTGTTGTCTCTGTTGTTAGGAGAAGAGGCAATTTTTCTAATTGGTGATATGCTATTTTCAGAACATGCCCATGGTATACATTCTGTCCCATAGGGGCTGAGGGAGTCAATGGGTGCTACAGAATCAGATAATGAAGCCTGAGTGATGAAGAGACCATATACCATAAGGGAAACGACGCAGTGCGGTCTGTGTGCACACAACTGGTTAGGCAGTGGCGCCTCATTTGCCCCATAAGCACAGAATCCCCTGGTGGATTAGAAGCTGCTCTCCCATGGCTGCTCTCCTGTGGGTTTCTTTTCCCACAGTACTGGGCAGTAGGCAAAAGCGATCAGTGAGACGTGATACCCTCTAGTGTTATAGTCCCATGCAGGCCTTGCATATGGGACCTCTAACCCATTCTCATCTTCACAGCAGAGACCCTTGGCTCTGAAGACTACTAGGTCCTTGCCCTTCTCTGGCAACCAGGGACTGCAAGCCCCCTTCTTGGACTCCTTGGGGCTAGTCATCTTTCTTTAAGCCACTCTACACGCTCATCTGCCCTAGACACCTGCTTTTCCTTTTCCCCCACAATGGAGCTGCTCCTGATTGGATGACCAGGGAGGACAACTACAACAGGGACTACACTGTGAAGCCATAGTGGGAGCCAGAGAATTTACCCGCTGCTTAGAACCCAGGGGTCCACCCAGGAATCAGGCCCAGATATAGTCAGGATCATTCACCTATGGATGCCCGTTGTCAGATGAATGAACCCAAGTCAATGGGTGCTCTAAGGTCCACCGCCATGTGGCTGCTGCTTCTGTGTTTTGGCAACTATGCTAAAGCTTCCACTGCTCCTTCAGCTGCCCATAAGAGGTTGATAGCAGACTGTGCTGGCAAGCTGAGGCCTATACCTCTCAGACACCAGGTGCTCCATGCATGTTGCACTGTCCAGGAGCCCAGCATTGTGGAAAGCAGCTCAAGCCTCCAGGACTGTCATTTCCATGGCCTCTTTGTTTGTCACCATCATTGTCTTAGGGTTATTGCTGCCACCTGCACTCATGGCTGTTTCTTCTTGATTCAGCTCAGATCCCATACTGAAAGTTGGCCAGAGGAGAGGACCTGAGGGTAGCCTTACTAACCTAACCCCAACAGCTGAGTAGTGTCTCCCAGATGGTTCTCTGTGTGAGCCTGTGCAGCCAGCTTGCCTAGCCTGAAAAGAGGTGTTTGGGACGATCTCAGCCATTGGTTTTGGACCATCACAGCAACTTGTCTGGGTCAATTATAGCCTTGTATCAGACTTTCTGTGAGGAACATGCACCCATTCTGGCCAACCTGGACACTGTCACAGAGTCACCCAGAGTTCATGAAGGCTTATTTGTAACAACAAGTGTCTGGTAAAAACTAAAAACTCTTTAAACAGCCCTGGCTCAGCTATACCTTCAGGAGACATGGTGTTCAGTCTTGGCATTTTTGTCTCAAGGTGTCTGTGCTGTGTTTATGGCAGCTGGTGCTGACACAAGGATTGTCCTACTGGCTGTGAGACCAATGATTTTTTTTCACTCAGAGCAGCAAGAGATTCTAATAGCTTCCTTTGAGAGAGAGAAATCCTCGTGTGCCCAGTGCCTCTGTTTACTTATGGCAAATTGGGAATGGGGTGCTCTCTCCCAATCTAAACATAAAGAACTCATCATTAGCAGTGTATTTAGTTATTCTTCAACAATGCTTAATTCTCAGTGCCCTATGGAGAGAATGCCCCTTCATCAGCCCCAGAGCTACATTCAGTTATGGAAACTTCCATGAAAATAAGGAGTCGTTGATCACAAGCCCTTATAAGAAAGGGGGCCTCTGCCCAGAATAGAAGAGTTCCAGAAAGGTCAGGATCTTTTGAAGAAAAAAAAAGTAAGTGGTTAAAAGCTCAAACTGTTTTCTGTAAGTCAAGAATGTTCCTTTGAACAAGCAACAAACTATCTTCATATAGTGGATCTATGTGTCAATTCAGACCAAAGTTGCTGACTTGAGAATATAAGCTTCTGTGTTTAATTAAATCATAAATCAAAGCCCTATGGTTCTCATAGTTACAAAAGTCAACGTGATTATTTAAAAGTAATGTTGAGGGTGAAAACAGCAAAGAAAGCAAGAGATGTAAAGGTCTCAAGTGTGTGTGTGTGTGTGTGCATGTGTGTGTGTATGTTTGTGTGTGCATCTGTGTGTATGCATGTGTGTGTATGTGTGTGTGTGTGTATGTGTGTATGTGTGTGTCCTGTTAGTTCCATCCTTTCTGCAGACCTCCTTATCTAACTCTGATTGCAGAGTACCCAAGCCATGATAAAGCCTCAAAAGAAACTCAGAAGGACATAAATGTGTCCTCGTACAACAAATCACTGCTTCCTATTGGTCAGTTAAAATGATCTATTAAACTGCTCGTTTGAAGACAATTAAAAATACACAGACAAGTATACATACGTTAGAAGCAATCAATTTCCTAAGGTCTATCTGTGATATTGTATTGTATACTATCTCATAGAGCAAAAGTCCTCACTTAGATCTGCAGAATTCCAGATTCAGGAAGGAGACCAATGCTGTAGATTAAAAATATGTTTTAGTGACAAATTAATTATAGAGAAAACTTCAGGGTCAGGCTGAAAATAAAGAAAATACCTTCATTTACTGTTTCCCCTGGTGAACTCCATCTTCAAGACATGAAACAAAAACAAAAACAAAAAAGGAGATTGATTTGGGTTGCATGAGAGATGTGTGTTGGGTGCAAGAAAGAATTTCCTAGAAGTTAAATTCTTAATGCAATTCAGTTGTCATTGTGGGCGAGTAATGTATTTTTTTTCACACTTGATCAGAATTTACAAACAAAATTAACATATTAAGAAAGAAAGAAATTTGGCATTGACATGCTATACCATCTGTTAGCTATAGGCCCTCTGGAAGATTTCTGAATCTCAGCTTAAGCAGTGTAACATGAAAATTATCTTACAATAGGGTGTCTAGGGGATACCTGAAGATACTAAGTGATGGCCCTTGGATATGTAAATATTAACTTATTTTTTTAAATGACTTCACATATGAAGTGACATTTAGGATTGTGACATGTGAAGAGTTTACTGGATTTTTTTTTATTGAATAGATGCTTAAATGTCATAATCCTGTTAGATAGCTTTAGAATTACTTCATACAGAAATGCAGAGAATAAGAAAGATGGAAAAGGAGGCCAGTGGGGATGGGGGAAGAAAAGCAGTATTGTGTTTGCTAAGAGGGAAACTTCTAGCTTATATTTAAGTGGACCATTACGAAGCTCAGCTTCCTTGGCTAGACTCAACATCACTGTGGAAGTGTCCCATTCTCCCGTATGTATCTAGGGTGACATTTTCAGATGCCTTAACTTCCAAGTGAGGGAGGCTTAGAATGGGACATGTTTCTCTGTTGCTATTATTATTATTGCCTTGTTGGTGGTGCACAGGACGGTCCACAATTTACAATTGTCTTACCTCAGCTTCACGAATGCTATGATTTACCAGGCATGCACCACAATGTCTGGCTCTCTAATAGTAGTCTTTAAATTGGCAAGTACAAGATCTTAATGAACTAATGCTTCTGTACTTAGAGGTAACCGTCCTATTCTCAGAAACTAATTAGTTTGTTTCTCTTTGTAGACAAGGCTTGTCTTGAACTCACAGAGATCCACTACCTGCCTCTGCCTCCCAAGTGCTGGGATTAAAGGTATGTGCTACCATGCCTGGCTTCTGTATGGACTTTCACTTTTAATAAAGATTTACTCTTAAAACTTAGGCTAGGCATTTCCTTCTTTGAAGATTAAATCTCAGGAAGGGTCAACTAATGACTTTCAGGATATGAGTCATATCAAAATAAGAGAAGGGAATTGACAAAGTAAAGTGGAAAAGCCTGATATAGTTCCTTGGGGAGTATCTTCCTCCTATTGGTAACTCAGCAGTGTGGAAAGGGTAAACACATTTTAGGTAGACAGCTAGGCATCGGTACTTCAGTCAAATCTCTTGACTTAAAATATCTTTCTGCTCACCCCACTAACTGCCTAGTCTATGTGACACAAGCTTGCATCCAGTCAGAACCTGCCTCAAACTGTAGAAGCTCTGAACAATATGATGTTTCCTCCAGTAGACTCAAATGTAGCTATTTATAACCTATTCAGCCATGAACCAAAAGGAAAATGTCTTTCTGCCACACCCTGATGCCCAGCATGTAATGCCACTACATGGACAGAAGCGTCACAGTCAAACACCGACTGTACAGCACACTGTAGTCCCTGCTTCATGTTGTTAACGAAATTGTGCCAGGCAGGGTGTAGACCTTGCCATTGACAGACACTCTCCAAAAAGACTTTGGCTTAAAGTCTCATGTCATAATGATTCTTTCAAAGTTCCCACATTTCTGATCTACTAAAGAACTTTCTGAAACAATAAAGACACTCCCGCAATTTTCCTTTGATCTTCACACAGAGTAGAGCACATTGTTTAACAGAAGTTACAATGAGGATTTTTCCTATCTTATTTCAACTGATTGAGTTCTAGAGCATTAAGATATTTTTAAAAATTTTTAATTGATTCTTTGTGAACTTCACTTCATACACACCAATCCTACTCATCTCCCCATCATCCTTTTGCCCTTGTAACCTTGCCCCTCCAAGTGAAAATAAAAAAATAAATATATATAAATGAATGAAATGAAGCAGAGAAAACATCTCATTGTGGAAGCTGCAGCTTTGAATCTACGGGATCAGCCTTCTCATGTGCTCCTGTAGTTCATAAATAAGGTAGATATTGGAGCAAGCCAACTCAAAACCCTGGATCTGGGCTTAAGTTGTAACTGAGTGGATTAGCCTGTGGCACTCCTGCCATGCCACCAGTGCCAGCTATCCTGCAAGCTCACCCAGTGCTGCAGCTGGCAAGGGGCAGAGTCAGCTCTCCTGACTGCCACAGGTGTCCAGGGACAAAGCAAGGGAGAGCCTTTCCCTGCAGCCATGCTACCTCACAAGAGCCAGCTCTACTATGCCACACAGGTGAGGTGCAGGCCCTGTTGAGTGAGGGTGGGAGCAGGAAAAAGGTGGAGCCAGCTCTCCAGGGTGCCTCAGCCAGTAAGGGGCAGAGCCATCTCTACACAGCCTGTAGATGTCGATGTGGCCCCTAGCAGCACCCCATACCAGGAGCATCAGCATGGCCTTTGGTGGTAATATGAACCACTGACATCAATGCAGACCCTTGATGCTGCATGACCATAGACTCAGACATGGCTCTCTATGGCAGCACTGGTTGGGACTTCACCATGGCCTCAGGTGGTGAAGCAGGCTACTTACAACAGGCTATTCCTGTCCTCCCTCATGTCTCCAACTAAACGTCTCTTCATAATGCTCAAACTGTTCTCCCTCTCTTTTTCTCCCATCATTGCATTATTGCACATGATAGTGGCTTCTGCTGGGACAGGTGACAAGGTTGGTGGGCCTCTGGGTGTCTTCTAACTGCCTGTAATTTTTCAACCCTGTCAGCCTTTAGATTTGAGGATTTAATATACTGACTTATTTAAGCTTTACAAGTATTGATTTCTTAACTGAAACTCACCCCTTTGTGGTAGCACATAAGATAAAATAAGTAAGAATATGTAGAAACATGCTTTCCAACCTCTAGTCTTAGAGTCACAGTCTGGAAGGCATATGCCCTAATTTACAAGAGAAATTTCATCAAAGATATGTTACTCTAAAACATGGATGTTTATTTTCCCTCAACCTAATGTCTGTTTTTATCATCACTCAATGTTGATGTTAGTGCTGCATATTTTTTAAAATATCAACTATATTTCCAGTGAAAATTTGTCTAAGTAACTACAACAGTAAAAAATAAAATAATAATTTTTCATACATCTGTATGTTTCCTACTCATAGGACACCAGTTTCTGGAAGATGCTAAAGTTGTGCCCTGGTTCTGTTATCTGTCAGAAAATGTTCTGGTTCCCCCATCAGGCAAGGAATGAAAGTATGGCAGCTACAGTTAGTTTCTTAAGACACAGATGAAGTAAATGTACCTCACATCATCACCTTTTACATTTCAGGGCTAAGAGGAAGGAACATGACCAAACTTGGACACGGTCACTGACGTGAAGTATAATCCCTGACTGGGCGCCATCTTCCGGCTATATTCATCTCAGTAACTTGTTGGCTACTTTCCCTGTTTCTGTGTTCTCTCAGTTCAAGTCAATTCTTTTCAGAGCAACCACAGCCATGTCCTTTGCTGCTTGGTATAGTTGGGTGTAAGTATTCTCTTAAAGAAACACGTGTCTTGTTAAATGGTGCACAAATATGATATTTTCAGCATGTTTTCACAACTTAAAAATTCTCTCTGGTACACTGTTCAAAGTCTGTCCTGAATCCTCCCACTTTGGATCAGGTCTAAAGCTACCAGTCTGGCTGAGATTTTATTCATCTCTCTACCGTAAGTGTCACCATGACCTTGATTTACATGTGTCACTTTCATAGTCTATTTCTTGCACAGCAAGAGTCTAGCATCTGTCACTACTGCATGACTCCAGCTCACTCAGAATGACTTCAAACCCTTATATGCTCAGTGAGGCTCTTGTGACACTCCACTGGTATCTGTTTGGGGTCTTGACTGGTCTAGTTCTGTTCTTTGTCACTCTCCTCTAATCTCGTGGGCCTCTTGCTTTTTTTTTTTTTTCTCTGAAAATGCAAATTATTGTGTGATCTCACTGAGGCTTTCATCTGTAATCTTAGTGCTCAGATAATTCCAGGGCTTTTTCTTTGTGTTATATGGAGAACAGAGGACACTGTCCATGACTAACTGGGACAGAGACCATTCATCAGGCATCACCGCTCTTTGCTCACTTCCCTCTTTTCTTTTCCTTTATAGTATTCATGTGCACTGCATGTATCTTGTACTTATTTATTGTCTATTCCACTTACAATCAATAATGCAAATTAAGAGATGAGATTATGTCAGTTTTGGTTACTGTCTAGAATACTACCCATCACATGGTAGGTATCCAATTAATTATGTAAATGTGTTGCTCTGATAATATTCTTGAGACTTATGTAGTATTCTACTTACTAAAGCAAGTATTCTAGATAATATAGATTATTTAACCCATGAACCCAATGAAACTACTTTTATTTTAAATTAATAATGATTTGGCCCATTAGACATTTCAATTTTACTCTCATGTAAAGGATATTTCTTACAACTGTGTGAAAACAATGTGAGAGTAAGCCTGTTAAAGCACATGTCCCATTCCAGTCATATATAAAGATGGGTACACTTTGATTCATATTACTGTTTTAATATTTATTATTTGCTTCAGAGTACTATGAGGCTATTTCTAATTTAGGTCTTCCAAAATTTACATTTTTTTTTAATTGAAAGTTGTGAGTTTTCATTTCAGTCCCTCAGCTACAACATGTCAGCAATACATTACAAAGAAGGAAGCAAAACTGCCCCGGGGGGACTACCAGCTGCCCTCTTGAATACAGAAAATGCTAAGGGCATGCAGTGACTCAGCTCTCCAAACATTTTCTCCATCTTGTGAATCTGGATTTGGTGTGGTAAAACTCTGTCCTGATGGCAGCCTGTCCCCAGAATACAACTACTTCCCCTAGAACCCACATCATTTCAAGTGCGGTAAGAACATAAAAAGCAACATCTGAGGAATGCAATCCCTTGCCAGTTCTAGATTATAGATAGCTGTCCTCTACAACACCATTTTAAAAGTTAAGACAGTTAGGAACTATTTTATCGCCAACAAAAATTAAACAAATATGAGAAAATGGGATGAAAAAAACTTCTCTTTATATTTGTCTAAGTAATTTGATTACTTTGGAACTCATATTGTGAAAAAAAATAGCTAATAAAACAATTAAAGGTACAGCTGTTCTGGCCACACAGATTGGCTTGTTGACCGAGTGCCCTGCTTCCTTCCGTCGGGCGCCTCTTTGTGTGTTTACCTACCAGGCCTGGGCCTCATTGGTCCTCTGGTCTCCTTCAAAATATTTCCAACTTTATTTAGTGCACATCAAATGTAAAGTTCTTGTGATTTTCTTCCTGGTTATAAACTCTTCTGAATATTATGACTTCCCTATACATTTATCTACTGAAATGCATATAGATATATTATCTATCGTCCAGTGTGACTCCTCCGTATTAATCTCGTCTCTCACATTTGCTGATTTCAAACTCATACAAATAAAGTTCTTTAAATGATGCAGAAGAGTGGGGCCTGATGGCTCATGTCTATAACCCCGCATTCAAGAAGCTGAGGCAGGAGGATTGCTATGATTTCAAAGTTTGCTTGGGATATGTAGTGAGCTCCAGACCAGCCTGCATTATAAAGTGAGACTTGAACAACAACAACAAAAATCGAAAATTAATGAATAAAAGAAAATGCAGAGGCGAGGGCAACCTCTTTCCACTGACGTAACAGCGAGGAGGATCAACAGGGTGCAGATATCCAGCCCAAGATTAAAGAAAGGCTAGATGGTGTAGAAGTATGACGTCATAACTGAACCGGAGAACTGACGAGGAAGCACCAGCCTAAGTGCCCAGAGAAGGCAGACTAGTCCACAATTACTCAGGCCTTAGTGATGATCTGTGTTGGTGGAATGAAGTGGACACAAAACAGTGGAGAAATGGAACCCCAGACAAGCATGGGCATTCAGATTTTATGTTTACAAACTCCCAAAGAAGCTTGGAAAACAGTCCCTAATGCCCCTTACTTTGTTTAGTTTAAATAATTGCTAAAGATGCAGTAGCTGAAAAAATACATTCCTTTCTGAAAACAAACTTTCCACATCATTCAACTGCAGCCAACAGAACTTGAGAGGCACATGTGCCAAGTTATCATCCTGGGTAAATGTGGGTGGGTTCTACCTTCCCCTGGATAGTGTTAGTGTTGTCTAGGGACCATTTCTACAACACCATTTCACCTCGTCACTTTTTTATGCTTAGAAAACCTTTATTGATATAACACAATCCTAAGGTGATAAATAAATGCTGTGCTAACACTAATAGTATTTAGTCCGTGAAAATACCTCTATTATGAATTTTGACAAATAGTGACTAAATAAAAATGGTTTTGTAAGTTGCTCTCCTACATTGATGGATGAGAGAGTATTTTCGTAATTGGCTCAGTACTGCATAAATATCATTTTTCTTTTGCTAGGATAAAATAGGCCATGTCAGCAATTCTATCCTATTCTCCGCCCTCCCTTTTTAAAAGATCACCAGGAAAAGTTGTTCCCAAAACGAAGGAGATGAGAATGTGAAGGTTGCTTTCACATAAATGTCAGAATTCTTTGACCCCTGTCAGCCCTTCATGCCAAAATTCACATGGTGATCCATCACCAAAAATTATTTTAATGACCTACCAGTTGACAACTAGATTAAGTTTGCCTTCAGTTCTGTTGAAAACTAGGGAACCACCTGCCTGGCAAAAAATAAGGGAGACCTAATAACACCAAGAAGCCTTGTGACCAACCTCAGATAACACAGGGGAACATGAAGGACACGTTCATTCATTTATATCCTAGCTGGAAAGAAGGACCTCTCACCTGGGTCACTCACACTACAAAAATAAAATCGGATCCAACAGTAGAGGTGACAGCAGGAGCAGACCCAGATACAACTATAAGCCCGAGCAATACACGTTTAGACACTCAGATCAGTGCTCAGTGAGTAATTGGCAAACCTAAACTGTATTTATTAAACAGGTGGGATATAGCCATCAGTGTTTGAAAGAATGGAAACTGAGGCTTTCAGGAAAGAAGTCACACTAAGGAGAAAATCTATTTTACAGTTGTTTTTCTAATAGGAGGTGGTTTTAATTCGGCCTGTCTCTTCCCCCCCCACACCCACAAAAATTATGAATCATAATTGATTTCTAGTAGAAGAAGTGGGTTTCGATGTGCACACAAGATTCCTTAGTAAGCTCGACTTTTCCCTTCAGAAGAACCAGGAGAAGTGGGACACTGAAAGGAAAAACCCCAAGTCACCCCCATGGCACTGAGCCCAGCTAACTCCAAGATGTGCTCATGTCTTGGGGCTGAACCGTATTTTTAAAGTTGACAAAATAATGTCTCTCCTATTCCAAACAGAGTAAAATGAGAGCTGACGTAGGTCAGTGGTCTCCGGCGCTCACGTTGAAGGATATCTCACGTTAGTCCCCTGCCTCTGCTGCTAGAATCCTTGTGTTTTAAATGAGGGATGGTTTCTTTATTCAACACCACATTCTTACAATATTTTAAGTTGTGAGGCATGGGCTCACTGGAAAAGATTCACTAAAGGCTTGTGCAGATACACTTTAAAAAATGAATACATAAAAGAAAGCCGATGAGGGAACACACCAGCCTGAAGCGGACTTCCCCTGGGCCTTTGTGCTAAGTTGTCCAGGAAAAGAGCCCTCCTTCTTATCTTTCAAGCTCTCCCAAATCTGCAACTAAAAATTATTTTGGTAGAAAATTCACATGAGACACATGTAGATCACACAATAAACTTCAGTTTCTAATAGTAAAGAAAGAAAGAATGAAAAAAACCTCACTCATTAATTGATGCTTGTAAAAATCAGTATTTAGTGACTTTCTCTGAATCAAAACATAACACAGGATTGATGGCTAGAGGTGGGAGTAGTAATTTTTTTAAGTAATTAAAATGTTAAGATGTCCCTTCTCGCCAGTCCTGGGCATCTGAACGGTGAACTCTTCAAATCTTCGATTTAAAAAAAAAAAATGGCCTCCAATAAAACTACATTGCAAAAAATGGGAAAGAAACAGAAAGAAAAGAGTAAAAAAGCTGAAGAGGCAGAGCCTGAAGAATTTGTGGTAGAAAAAGTACTGGAAGGTGGAGTACTTCCTGACATGGAGGGGTTCACAGAGGCTGATAATACTTGGGAACCAGAAAATGGAAGGACTCGGATGAGGCTGACTTGGTGCTGGCAAAGGGGCAAAGGAGGTCAATATGAAGTGTCCTCAGATCATCATCTTCTATGAGGAGAGGCTGACTTGGCATTCTCGTCCTGAAGATGAAAGCACACACACACACACACACACACACACACACACACACACACACACATTCTGGACCTTGGGTTTTGAATTACTAGTGTGAAAAACATAGCATTCTAATGAAAACAGAGTTTGCTATGCTGGTTTTGAAAGTATTGACAGTGGTTGGGATATTTTGGGGTTTTGTTTTGCATCACAAGGCACTGATTCCATTGAGCAAATAAAGAGCTTTCTATAGTTGCTTCCTTTAACAATAAAATTTTCGACATTGTGTTGTATCTCCTCAGCTTTGAGAGACAGTTTCTTTTAAATGCTGGGGAGAAATTACAGTCATTACCCAATCAGCACTTATTTCTAACTGGGACACAGAAGGACCATGCTGGGTTTTTCATTTGTATGCATGTGTGTGTGTGTAAAACCTGTAACTGTTTTTTTGTTTTGTCTTTTTTTTTAATACTCAAAATAATTAAAAATGAAAACACAAGTTGATTAGATTCCATCTTGTGAACATTTTTCCTGAAACCATAGTATTTCCAATTAAGCAGGTTCTATAATTTATTTGATAGTTTTTAAAGCAACCACACCAGAATTTGTGCATTATCACATAAATACAGTAGTTTATTTACAAAATTTTGTCCACACCAAACCCCCTCCAGAAAATAGAATTAGACAAAGTAGTAGTATGGTTTCATGACAAAACTTAAGTGTGGTGGTGCATGCTGTTAATCCCAGCACTCTGGAGGCAGATAGATCTTTGGTTTAGAGGCCAGCCTGGTCTATGAGCAAGTTCTAGGTCAGCCAGGGCATATAAAGGTTCCTCTGGTGAACCATTCCTCTTTAGAAAGTTGAAATACATCCTAAAAGGTTGTGATTCATGGAACATGTTTGCTGTGGAGATGGAACCGTAGTTAGAGATGTTGGCAGTTTACGACCTGCTGACATAAGCAAGTGAAGAAACGCTGCTGACATCAGTTAATGCCCTGCATGCCTTTTCCTTACCCCGACTCATTCCTTCCTGGTAGGATCAATCTCTTCAGTATTTGGTTCCGGTTCAGTGAGCCAGAAAAGTAACTTTGTACCCTCAGAATGTCATCCAACTGTATATTTACTTTATTGTAAATAATGGTGAACAGTGGTCAATAAATAGTTTTATATTCCTTTATGTGAAAAAAAAAAAAAAAAAAGATGTCCCTTCAAGTACCTGACCCTATCTAGTGCATACCAAGCATGCACACACATATGCACACATACAACTCAAACACATACTTTTTTTTGTCTTTGAAATAGTGAGAAGAGGGAAAGAGAGTGTCTTCAGACTTGGGCAGATGGTGGCTGGCTCTACCACAGCCATATAGAGTTCTACATCAGGCTACTAGGGGTTTGGAGAGGATCTAATTGGGGTGTTTACCAGATGACACCCTCGTATCAGAATGTGTTCACATTGCTAATGGGTGTTCTAAATGAGAAAGACTCTGAATTGGTTAAATTACAGGGTGCTGAGAGTGGTACTGAAGCAACGTGCCTCTAGAGGATTTGCTCCTCAGCTCATCACTCTTCTTGCAGACACCATTCTGATCCATCCAGCTGTTGCTCATCTGGCTTGTAGAAAACTGAGAAAAAACATAATTGCCTAAGGTTAGTTTTATATTAAATTCTAGTTGCTGGAAAAAATACATATTCAGTCATCTCAGAATAATCAGAGAGATGTCAAAAATGGAATGACTAGTTACAAAAATGTTACTCCTAAAGCTGGCTAGAATAAAAATAAAAAGAGCACAGGGTGAATTAGACAAGAACAGGGGTTGCATATATGTGACTAAAACCCCGAGTCTACTGTCTTATAACCTCCAAGACATGACCTCATTTTGTTTTCAAAATCCGCAGCTTTGTTTTTCTTTAGAGATATATACCCCATAAAATGGAGTTATAACTTGTCTTGCAACACAGAAAACATGCGTGTAACATGTTAGAAGAGAGCCTGAGGGCCTCGCAAGGATTACTGTATTCAGAAGCTTTGGGAAAAGACAAGGGTTTACCCCCAGCTCAGATGTAGTCCACAGACAGCTCAGTCTCTGTGTGGGTCCCCTAATATGGGGAGCAGGAGATGTCTCTGGGTCATGGACTCCATTGCCTGTTTCATGATCACTTCTGCCTGGCAGGGCGGCCTAGCGAGGCCACAGAGGAAGAGGATGCAGACAGTCCAGATGGTACTCTATAGGCTGAGGTCTGTTGATAGGGCATGAAGGCTCCCACATGCTAAGGATGAGGGGAGGGGAAGGAGGTGGAAGGGTAGGACCAGGAGGAAATGAGGGAGGGGACTACAATCGGGATGTAAGATGAGTAAATTTAAAAAAAGATATGGGTTTAACTCATCAAAGCAGCCCTACATGGTGCCTGGTTGCACCATTCCTTATGAGCCACTGGGCTTCCTTTAATGGTGTTCTTTGAAAGAAAGAAAAGGGAAATTTATTTTGATCTCTGAATATACGTTCATCCTGTCTGCATGCCTTGGTGAGGGCTCTCAGAGCACTCTGGCTCAGTGCCTTTCCACTCTAGTGGATGTAAAGGCAGGCTCTGGAGGCAAAAACAAAAAAACAAAAAACAAACAAAAAAAAAAAACAGAAAAAACAAAACAACACCAAAAAAAAGTGTGGTAATCAAACTGTGTGCACAGTTTCCAAGGTCACTCGGAAAGCCTGACGACAAGCAACATGAAGTGGCCCAGTGCCTCAGAATTCTTGTGCACACTAAGGCCTGCTTTTAATCTTAATTGTTTCCTTGTTCCTAGTCTTCACCAGTCATGAGATTTTAGTAGGAAGAAAAGAAAAACAACTCTGATGATCATTTTTACCACAGTTATAATACATGTCTTCAATGATGCCAGTCATATGAATGAAACACGTGCAATCATCAAAAATATAGCTATTTATAGTTATTCACATATAGAATTATTAAATGTTAATGAGAAGAACTTTCTGGCTTATAACACATACTTTATGTGTAACTACAGAGTCCCACCAAGTCAGAGATGACCCTGGAGGCAATGCTTACTTAAAACAGAAAAGAAGACTTCAATGGCAGCACGCAATGCACATAGGAGAGTCCAGTGCTTTTTGGCCACTCTGATTAACATACACTGTTAGAGGAGTAGTTGTCCTCCAATGATGCCAAAGTCCAAGACTTTTCTTGATTTCTATAGTTCTTGATTTAACATGAGAATTGTGTCTGTATCTGCAGCATGTACTTCCACAGAAATTTTGAGCATTTGAATAATGGAAATCTTTTACCTGAGATTTTACCTAATCTCAGCAATGTTGAGCTCTTATGTATAAAGACATATGTACATACATATAAGGTAAAACAAATAGAAAATTCTATCAGGTAGCTAGCTGCCTGGTGGTTTGCGAAAATAAACCACGGGAGCATCAATTTTTCTGTTGTATTTGACAAAGTCATTGTGAATAGCACATATTTCTATTTGTTGTGAAATCATTAGGCCTGCAATAGAAGTGGGAGCTGAAATAAATGGTGGCAGTAATACAGAACCCAGTTATGACTGGATCCTAAAGTCAAATCAGCTGTGGTATAAGACGTGGCTAGCAGTGCAGTGTTTTGACACACTTTGTCTTTGCACTAGAAGAACCACCACTCACCAGCCATCAGACCTTGTCGGCTCTACTCTGGGGCATTCTTGAGATCAATTTCCTGAGGTTTAAGGAGCTGACATGGGGATTTGGGAATCTTTTGTTATTACAAAGCAAAACTATTTATCTTCGGTGAAAGCTGGCAAGCAGTAGAGCCTTATGTTTCAGTTCTACCTCTGACACTCACACTGGACTTTTTATCTCAGTATTTAAGCACTTGTGAAAATACATCACTGACACACCCCTAGCGTGAGGCAAATAATAGAGTCATTTGGCAGCCCTGTGAGGAGGGGTTACAGGAACATCGGACAAGGTTTATCTTCATTATTTATTCTTCTTCCAAGGACTCTTAATGACTTTCTGTCTTGTCTATTGCCTTAATGGTAGTTTCAATAAAGAACAAAGGTTGTTTTTATTGAGTGTTTTGTAGGGAGACATGTTAAATAGCCCTACTCACACTAAATGTGTCACATGACAAATTCAGCAGTTTCCTGCTCTGATGGCTGAGCATATTGAGTTTGAACATAAGCTAATTTACAATAGGGACAGGCATGGAGGGGTGGACAAGAAAACTGCCAATCGTAGATAGACTATGCACACTAAAGTTCACTTGTCTTACCTAGACAAGGTATAACTGCACTCCATATTAACGTAAAGAAAGTGTGGAAATAAGCCCAGAGGCTCAAGGGATGTTTTCTGAGTTAAAATTTGCAGAACTGAGAGAAGGGAGAGCAAAGGAAAGCCAATGAGAGTGGAAGAAAGACGCTGTCCAAGTACAGTTGCCATGGGGAGTTTACTAGAAGGAACAATGCAGAGACACATCAGCTGAGAGAACAGAGCAAAAGAAGGCAAGGTGGTGGGCAGGGATGAAGCAGGTTGGCTGATTTCAGACGTCACTCTGTAGTGGTTCATTTCCTACAAGGTGACAGACAGAACCTGTAAACAGCTAAGGAGCTGAGGCGCTTCTGGACTAGACTAGCAATTGAGTCAGTAGACTGAGGAAAGACTGTCCTTATCAGGAGGAATGTGTCTCCTTCAAGCCATTAAGATTCTGAATAGAATTACTTTAAAGATATGATATTTATTCTCTCTCTCTTTCTTCCCCCCTCCCCCCGCCACCTTGTCCCTGTCTGTCTCTGTCTTTCTCCATCCATCTTCTCCAGTCCTTATATATCATAGCTTTTGGTCTTCAGACCTTCAGGCGCACACATCATTATAGAACTGGCTTTCATCATTATATAGTTTACAATTGGCCTATCAACTTCTACAATGTATTAACTTACTCTTATAATAAATTTCTTCTAACCATCCATATGGTGTGTATCTATCATCTATCAGTCTGTCCATCTGTGTGTGTGTGTGTGTGTGTGTGTGTGTGTGTGTGTGTGTGTGTGTGTGTATTCATTAGTCCCGATTCTCTGAAGAACCCAAACCTCTTGCTTTGCCAAATATACAGAAATTCCGAATCATCTGAGCTACAGCTCAGCTGACATTCTGGCCAAGCACATGCCAGTTTCAGATTAGGATGTATGAACTCATCTACTTACAGATCAGCTTTGGGGGAATATTACCAAAGACAAGATACCCTGGAGTTTCGCTGAATAACTAAAGCCAGGCTGAGAGTTGACTAGCTGAAGTCGAGAAGTTTTACTGAATACTTCTGCAAATATCCTTTGATATTAGAGCAGGTGAGGAAAATGTGCTACCCTGATGCTAACTGAGGAGTCTATACTGAGAATGTTTTCAGTTAACTTGGAATGATAATCAATTGTCACACTCGATTAGTATGAATAGCCCATTAAAAAACCTGTTATGTTGTAGAAAGATAGTTTCCTTTTTCCATTAAGCTTTCCACTTTAGTCAAAATAACTAAAAGAGAGGCGTTCACAAGTTCATGGTGGAAATAGCCCCATTTAAGTGTTACAAAGTTCAGGAAAAGTACAGGGGGTAGCTCCTTACTGCTTACACTGAACAGAACACTTGCTGCTCCCTCCCCCATTGATGTCTAAATTGCCGAGAAAAGGAAATAAAAGCAGATATTTCTAATACTAATTAGTTTGTGGCTATATAAACATTTAATACTCGCTTGTTATTTAAACATAGAAAGATTCAAATCTAATGGTTCTTATTTAAGGGGGAAGACTTAACCAAACAGCAGTGTGAATTTTCTGTACTTACTTCCTCATTCCCACCATTCACCATTTTCAGTGAGGAACCAGATTACTTATACTGTGCAAACAAGAGCAAGAAGACACTAACGCTGATTCCAGCTCTTTCCATGTGGACGATCTCTAGGAATTCCAAATAGCCAGATTGTAGAGGTTCATTGTACAATGAAAACTGCATCAAAACATTGCTTAGTGCAATCTAGGCAAGCCCAATCTGTGGGCCCCGAGTTACTCAGAGGACAAAGAGAGTTTCCAGAACAAGAAAAGAAGCAGCTTTGTTCCTTTCATAGGCAGTTCTAACAACATTTTGATAAATCCGCTTTTATTTATAAACTGTTGATACAGCTTTGTGTTTCCCTCAAAGCACTGGACATCTCTTAAGATCCTCATTAGAGCTGCGTAATGCTAATTTCCACTCGCGTTCTTATCTACCCGAGCTCTTGTCTTCACAACTTGATCCCTCAACCCATGAATTCTGAGAAGCCTTTGTCTGTTCGTTTCAAGGTCCCCCAAAGAAAAGCTTATGTGAATAAGTGTCTCTGTGTTTCCTACATTTCTGGCAAGTACTTAGGAGGGAAAGAAATGAACAGGCTAAGATTAGAGTCTCTTTGAAGCCCAGTATGGTTCTGATGATGACGTCACTTACACATCAACATCTATCCCGCTTGTTATCACTGTTTTACAGAGACTCCTGTAGTTAAGACATCAGAAAGTCCTGCATGGCTCGCAGTATGCATAAGCTATCAACAGCCAGTTTCCTTATTTGTCCTTCTGCTCCTTGGCTTGCTCTCTTGTTTCCCCTCTGTTCTATTATATCAACACAGACTTGCGCTCAGTTTTAATCATGCTAGCACACTCTGCTGTACACTGGCGACATCACAATGTGATATGCTGCTGCCCCTGACCCTGCTCTGTATCACTGCACAGCTCTCTGTTCCAGCTGACTAACTTGGAATTTATGGCCATTCTTTCTTTGGTCTTGGTAGCAATTTAGCAGCCCTCCTCCACCCTCCTTTTTTTTCCCTTCACGAAAATGATCATGTATTATACATATTTTCACTATTAATTTTGCAAAGTTTTCTGGGGCAATTCTCTAGCAGGACAGAGGTAACCTGCAGTTACTTGTGTCTCTGTACTTACCTGATATATTTTGTCTTCTGAATGTGACTTATTTCCAACCAATTTATTTCACATTTTAATTAATGATCCATTCGCCTGATTTTTCTCCATCTCAAAAAACACACTGAAGCATTTGTTACTAGAAGCATATAGCTGCAGGATTGGGTACTTTAAGTTAAAATGATCTAATCATAAGAGAAGAAAGTATCCTTGGAGAACTTGAACACAGAAAAAGTAATGTCTCTCAAGCTTTACTTGCTAGACTACGAGGAGAAAGATAGCCCTATCTGTTGATGAGATCTTTGTCAATGAAGAGTAACTCATTAAGAATGCCTACTAGCTGGAGAGATGGCTCAGCGATTAAGACCATCGCACCCTCTGCTCTTCCAGAGGACCTGAGTTCAATTCCCAGAAAACACATGGTGGCTCATAACCATCTATCATGAGATCTGGTGCCTTCTTCTGGTGTACATGCAGGCAGAACACTGTATATGTGATAAATAAATAAATCTTATAAAAAAGAATGCCTACTAAATTCTGTATGTTTAATATGAGTGGATATCAGGAAATAATTAACTTGAAGAATAAAATTCCTCCAGTTGAAGTTATCATGAATAATTGGCAAATGTCCCTAGAATTAAATTCACTCAGAGGTATGGAGCAGTGTCAGGTCCCCTTTTCACTTCTATACCTTGTGGAGTGGAACACAAAGATAAAAGATCCCTATTGGCTTGCCAACAGGGAACATCATTTGGCCTTTGCCTTGAAGCACTATTCCTAGATCTGACATTAGCAAAGACTTATTAAAGCGGAGTTAGCACGATTTTGTTTAAGGATCTCGTAATCAAGCAGAGAGGGATGGAAAGCCCTCCAGAATGAAGTAATCGTACGCAGAACAACAGTCTGTCTGTGTCTTATACGGAATGCTTTCAACGGCACACTGAAAAATGTGACCCTCAAACTACTGGCCTACTAGTCAGAAAACATTTAAAAATGCCTTGATTCGTACAATTACATTGAATATCGCCAGTGAGCAGTGGCATTGCTGAGCACGCTCATAGGGACTTCTGCTGTGGATGTGTCTGTGCCAGGGAGGAGCAATTTCGGCTGGAGATTGTGGTATTTTACTTCTGAAGCATCATAGCTCATCTGAGAGCCCTCCTTATCACAACTACATCATTTCCATTTTCTCACTTTCTTTATTAATAAAATGTGCAGCATTAAAAAAAAACCTCTGGGTTTAAAGTACTAATAACGAGTTGAAACATCTCTGTCAGTATGTATGTATGTATGTATGTACATATGTCAGTATGTAACAACTGCTACCACTATGACCCCAAAATTAGATTATTGATATTGATAGAATTAAGGGTGCTAAGAAAATAAACAAAACAAGAAAAAAATTCTAATTTCAAGGTACTTATAATCCATCAGAAGAGACTATAGAAATGACAGTAATGCTCACCTGATCAGAACTATTTAAAAATATGTATCCACGTATATATAGATGTATGGGTTTAATATGATCTCTAGTTACATTTTTTGCACGTATAAAATTGTCAAATAACAAAATTAATTTAAGTCTTCTCCACTGTTTCAATGAGCCCTCTAAAGTGATGTATTGGATAATATACTGAGAGAGGAAAGCAAGCCATTTATTTGTTCCCAGCTTGATGAAATTAAATAGCTATCATTCTGTGATCATATAGCTTTTAATTAAAATATTTAAATTAAGCAATTGAAAGGACCGGAGCTAAAGCTGGGACTATCTCCAACTTGAAGCAAGCACAATATAGAGCTCACTGTCCGCAAAAATAATTATAAACTTCTTAAATCATAGGATTTACTCTTGACCTATAAACCTGAACCCAGTGTAGATAATCCTCAAAGAATAACGATTCTGGTCCCATATCCCAGAAAGAATGCCACCTACGGACACAGGAGACAGGGAGGAGATGACAAAGTTTAATGGAAGTTAGATGTTTCTGAAAACAGCAATCTTTCTTTACACGTACAGAATACATTTTGATAAGAATCTTGGCCCCCAGGCAAATTGAACCATGAAAAATCAGCTCCCTGAGAGTTCCTGTCAGAGGCCAGTGATGGAGGGATCCTTGTAAATTCTTAATCTGTCTTTTTTTGTTCCAGAGCAAGACAATATAGCTCTGCTGAAAGGAAGGTCGAGCTGCTGAACCCCCGCAGTAGGTAACCCAGAAAGCAATCAAGGCGAGCTGGCAGGGAGTAGACTCCCACTGAAATGTGCACTGCACTCTTTTCTCTCCCTCGGCAGGTACCACAGAGAAGGAGAGATTCTCAGAACGCCGGCTTAATTTCTCGGGCTACCACACTAATCGCACGCATCCCACAATTACTGTCTTGCTTTCTTCCTCCAGACTGTCATCTTCTGTCTCGGAGCTCTGTCCCACAGGCAGACTGTCTACACAAAGGCTGAGCTACTTATCCAGCCACCTGAGAAAGCTCCTCGCCTTCCCTGACCTCCCACCTCCCCCCGCGGCCCCCTCCCGCCCATGCTTGTTTTTCTTTATTTCCCCTTCACTTGCCACCCCTCCCAACCTCACGACTAAAGAATATTTAATTTACATTCTTTCCCAGCTAACGCAGAGTTCAGGGGACTGCTTCATTAAATGAGATGCCTGTGTAGGAAGCCTAGGAAATCTGTAAACCTAAATGGAATCGCTACACAAATAACCTCAGACAACCCAGATAAAGGCCAGGATACCACAGAGGGATGCCCAAGGCAGCCCCTCATGGTACCAGAGTGTCCAGGCTCTGCTTTTGCTATTTTCACAGGTGTGTCATGCGTTGCACCGTCCACGCTCTGAGAACTGGATAGCGTTCTGTACAGTTTTTGTCCATTCGGTTTCCACTACCAAGGCTCTTTAGGAATCTCTAGTCTAACTACTCAAGAAGTAGGGGGATTTATGCCTTGGCTTCCAATCTCGATTTCATTTATCGTGCCATGAACCTTTTTCTGTCTTTATCAATCCATTAAGGGGCTGACAAAAGAATACTCAAAGAGCCCTGCTTGGAAAGTCATAGGCGTACCTTCGTGTGTCTTCTAGGACCCTAGGGTAGGTGTGCTAACCAGTTAAATACAAGATTGATTGGTTTCCAGTCCTGCAGCATCTGGAGGCATTGTGGAGGCCGTTTATGGTCGCCCTGGAGGTGCAAAACACCTCCAGCAGTGCAGAGGTGACCCCATTGGTAAAGTGTTAATTGGCTCTAAAGGGAGCCTCATCTGGTCAATCCAGATGGAGACTCAGATTTATCTCCCTAGATTGAAAATACCTCAAAAATGTCAAGCCACCTTCTGAGAAGAATGGGATTGATGCTAGGCAGTAACAGATTGTCAATATAGTAAAAGGTTAAAGAGCAATCAAATTGCTTGTACTTCCTCCTTTTCAATAATGAACAAAGCTAGACTGTTCTCAGGGCACAAAAGCAATTTAAATCTGTTTTGCTTAATTTTGAAAAAAAAAATTAAATGTCCATTTCAATCCATTCTTGGGCTGGGACGAAAATATTAAAATATTTTCAGTACATTCAAGGATTGCAAATAAATCAAAAAGGAACAGCGGCGTGTGCATATAGTTTAATTAACATTAGAACTTACAGGAAACTCCTCTCTCAGAATATGAGTAAGCCTCAGGAGGAGCTAGCAAAGTGCATCAACTTTTCTCTTCTAAAACCATGCCAAATAGTCAATGACAGGCTATGTCTCAGTTCTGTATATGCTAATTTCTTATTCCAGATCTAGGTCACAGTGTGGAGAGCTATATGAGATGTTCACCACACCCCGAAATAATCAACATAGTGTGGGATGTGGTTCCTGTTCATCACACAGAAATGAGCACTTTTAGGATTTAAATAAGGAGAAAGTAAGCAACTCCCGGGAATCTGAGCGCACACCTACCCGTGACATCAGTAGAAGCTGCCCATTGCGGCAGAAGCTTAGCTGTCACGTTGCAAACTATTATTTGTTGTTTCTCAGTGCCTGCACTTGGTATCTTTTCCACACTGCTGCAATCTCCAGCTTCACAGCCACCCTGCACCGTGGCTGTTGCTCACTGTATCTAACTACCTAAGTCTCTATACAAAATAAAGCACAAACTCAAACGGTTTTAATGTTGGTATTTCAAAATATTGTATTTGTTATTCTGGATTACAGAGTGACATGAAAGCATTTTAAGTGTCTGCTGTTAAGTTTTTATTCATTTATTCTTAATTTGTTTTTAACTGATTCAGTAACATATACAAATATCATGCTAGATGGTGATATATATATTCAAACATTTATCACTTTTTTCCTGTGGTCAAAATGTCCTTTCTTCTATATTTCTGAAATGTTGTCTATAGTCACTGTGTTATGCAATAACACACTAGAATGTCTTTCTTCTATCTAACTTTATTTTAACACCAGACTTATTTTAGCACGTGGAAGAGAAGCCACAAGTTTTAGCTTTACTTAGGTGTCTTGGGAACAATGCTTACAATAGCGTGAGCTACACTCAGTTCTTGGAGACAGATGGGATCAGCTAAAACAGAGAGAATAAGGCAAGTTGGGACACAAAACCTCTCCTACCCCCTTGACCCCTTTGATGTTCTCAGTGCCCCAGCATGGATTTCCACGCTGAAAGGGCCAGCACGTTCATGTCAGTTACTGCTGCTTCAATATGCTTATGGCAAGCTGGCAAGGACATTTTTCTCACCTTTTGGCTATTCCATTGAATAAAAAACTGGGGAAAACTCTCGCTTGAAAAAAAAAAAAAAAACAAACCAAACAAACATAATACAAACACCTGGTTGTTAGGTAAAACTCATTTATTTTGGTTCTTTGGTGCTGGCATAGGGGAGGTGTTAAATATGTCTGTTTGATACTTATTTCCTTACAAAACAGCTCTAAAAATCACTTAATGATTTTAGGATCAGATCTATGCAGGCTGCAATTGTTACAATCTGGTTTTTCCTTATGCAAATACATATTAATTTCTAGTCACAGGTTCTACACAATGTGATACCTGTTCCAAAGTTTCCGTATGAACTAGGGAATCCTTCAAAACTAACTGAAGTAAGAAAGTAGACAGTATCCATATATAATAGGTGATGTCTTTTTCAGCGTTTCTAAATAAATTAAATCAGCCAGTTTTTATGTCTTTTATCACAGGTCAGATAATGGCTAAAGCAGAACATGAAAATATTTCAGTGTTTCTGACATTTTTTCTAAAATTAAAAAAGGTGACCAAGAACAGTCTCACAAAGATAAAATAAAATTATCCAATAGACACAAATTTATAGTACTGTGTCATTATTTAATTAATGATCAGCATTTTCTGTATTAGGATCTTGTAGCTTTATGTATAAATGTAACAGGAGATGACCATTTGGAGGAGGCTTATAGTAGGCACTGAAGGTTTTATACCTAATGCAGAGGCTAGAGGCAACACTTTAAAAACCAGCTCTGAACCCAGAATAACTGCATCCCTAGAGTGCCAGCATCCCAGAGACACAGCAGGAGGGTGACAAGTTCTAGGCCAGTCCACTATAAACATCAAGTTCTTGTTCCTCAGAAAAGAAAAGAAAGGAAGAAAGAAAGAGAAAGAAAAAGGAAAACCACCAAGAAGAAGAAAGTGAAAGTGGAGTGGAAAGATATTATTCATTCATGCACTTAATGGTGTTGAAGTTTACAGATTGCCTGAACAAGCCACTTTCCTTATAATATGACATAAACCTCACAGGAAAAAAAGAAGGAAGGAAGTAGAGATATACTCTCGTTGAAGGTTTCAAGGCAGGCATGAGACTCAAAATTGATGGTGAATAAAAATGTATTAAGAATGTTGGAGAGAAAAAACGCTTAAGTCTTTGTATTGGCATAAAAGGCAGGTGGATTGAAACTTAAGCATAGTCTATGAAAATATGGGTTTTTAAAGATAAAACATTAATTATCAGGACATCAAAGTAAATATATATGCCAGGATATAGGCCATAATAGGTTGCCAAATTCAATGTGTGACAAGTAGAATTACAGTTACCTAGCCTCACACTTACAGCAAGAAACTAGTAAAAGCAGTGGAATTATGAGTGTTAACTAGAAAAATAAATGTGACTCGGTAATTTTGTGCATATGGTATTATTAAAACACAAATGTAAATGTTTTCATATATAAGAATACAAAAACTCGCTTTGTAAGTTCCTAATATAGAATGTACTAGAAAATAGAATTAAGCCAGCCAAGAACACTATACAGAGAAAGTAACTGTAAGTTGAATAGCAAAATGAATGAAAATTAAAGTTGTATAACATAATAACAGTGCTAATGAGAGTAAAGGGAGCATTGTTATAGGAAATGGGACATAATTGGTTTGGGAAGTAGGCTTCTTTCCTTTGTGTTTGTTTGTTTAATAATTAGAGTTCAAAATAACACTCAGAGCTGGCAACCCGAGAGTTGCGGCATGCATGGCATGGCATTGTCCCAGTGCATAGTTCCATGACAAAAGTTATCTCAGAGATGACTGACAGGGATGAGAAGGGCACAAGATGTATGGAAATCACATAGACCATCACTTTTATGCAGTGAAGAGAATTGTAAGAGTGTACAACAGAATTTAAGCAGGAGGATTAAAAAAAAAAAAAATTCCTAACCAACCTACTGCTAGGAGCCCACAAGCATGTGGAACAAACTTAGATTGAGCATTTATACCCAGATTGTAGTCTCACCCTCTTTTCCAGGCAAAGAGTCAGAGCAGATACACTCGCTCAGAGATCCATTCCATCTAGATGCTCTCAGTACCTGACAGACTGGAATTAAAGTTCTAATGACGTTTTAATGTCACTGTTTTGTGTTTTCACTGTGACAGTCTTAGGTGCCATTCAACTGCTTGCCTCTGTTCTAAGTTATTTCATCAGGAACTAATTATTTTTTCATTAGCCATTTAGTTTTCATAGGTTTTGAGTTACCTTCTTCTAGCCCTATTCTCAAAAGATTTGCTTTTTTTCTAAAAAGCAATTTTCTAAAACACATTTTTTTTTTTGCAACTGAATATAATGTGTTAGGGCAGAAATAATGGCATGTTTTAAAGCATAAAGTTGAAAACCACAAAAAATAAGTTAATTAACTAAAAAGGAATAGTCATGAAGAATGGAGGAAGTGAAAATAAATTAAATCTGCCCTTGGCTGTTGCAGGACATAATTTATTTATAACAAAATAGAAATTTGGCTTCAGAGATGGTTTAGTGAATAAAGTACTTGCTGACCTAGCATGAAGTCCATCATTTAAATCCCCAGATAGAAGTTGGGCAAGTATGGATGCTGCCTGTATCCAGTGCTCAGGAGGACAGGGAGGAATCCTTGGAAGAATCTGACTGCTTAGGCTAGCATGAGCTCCATGTTCAGCCTCAATGAGTGAAGTGGAGAGGGTCCAAGAAGACACTCAACATCAACTTCTACCCTCCATGTCCATGGCACTCACACACATGTGAACAACTGAAACACACACAACACACATTTATAAGTAACATTAAGTGTTTAAGCTTTAAGTAATAATTGAAGAAAAATATGCGTTATATCTTTTGGCACACACTCCTGTAAACCCCTAATAAAGAACAGAATTTGCAAGCTAATCAAATCTGCATAGTGAGCCCCATCTCAAGGGAGAAAGAAAGAAAGAAGAAAGAAGAAGAAAAGAAGCAAAGAAAGAGAAAGAGAAGAGGAAAAAATACAGATTTACTTACTTATATGTAATTCTGATTATGAAAAATAATTAAAATAATAATACATGATGTTCGTATCAGAAGAAAATTACATAAGAAAACAAGATGCAAATAAAATACAGACCATGTAAAGAAATCATATGTTAGAAATAAATTTATTATTAAGAGAATTCTAGGTATTCTCTTCCTACTGTTGAAGATTTTATAATAGTAAAATGCTCCACCAAAAGTAACCAGGAAAAAAAAACAGCAAATCATATGAAGCCTGACTTTAGGTCACCCTGGTGTTGTGTCCCGTTTACTGGAAAATATTTGTTCTTTCTTACTTGGATGTGAGCAAGAAGTTGACAGTCAAGAGGAGAGAGAAGCAGGAACAGACAGGACTCTCCACAGTCTGAGGGGAGGGGAGGGGTTTAACTTCTACCGGAGTCTGCAAGTGTAATGGTGTGTAGTTCATGTCCTTACAGTGATATCCATAAAACAAAATAAAGTCATATGAAAGACAAATAAATTGAGTTATTTGCCATATTTATGGCATACATGTGTGTATGTATATATATATATATGAAGAACTATATATTAAAATAATATTGAATCTCCACACATTGGCCTAAAGTATTAATTAAATCTCACTTGAAGAACCAATGAGTTAGTTCAGTGCATAAAGCACTTATCACGCAAACATGAGGACCTGAGTTTTGATCCACAGAGCTCCCATGAAGCCTGACATGGTAACATGCATGTGTAATCACAACATGCTTATGGCAAGATGGGAGACAGGACACCTAGCTCATCAGAAAAGATAGACAACACGTCAAGACTAAAGGATGCAAAAGGAACAACAAACAAATGAAACTAGGAAAGAAGCAGGCATAGATAGCCTAATGTCATCTGAAATGGACTTCAAATGAAAATAAGTAAGAAGAAGAAAGGTACTTCATACTCATTAAGGAAACAGTCCATCAAGGGGATCCTAAAAATCTGCATATATATGCAGCTATTGTGGGCGTGCCTGACTTAGTTAAAAATGCTAACAGATATAAAGGCACAGAAAAACCCAACACAATAATAGTTGATATCAATAGCACAATGCCATGAAGACACAGATCACCTGGACAAAAAAAAAAAAAAAAAAAAAAAAAAAACAGAGAAACACTGGAGTTAAGTGAAATCAAAATAAAACGGGCTCACTAGACATCTACAGAACATTCCCTCCAAATACTAAAGATAGACGTTCTTTTCAGGAACTTAATAAAACTTTCTCCAAAGCAGAACATGTGCTAGAAAACAGAAAAGGCCTTCAACAGGTATAAGGAAAATGGAATATCTTATATTCTGTCTGACCACAATGGAATAAAACAGATATAATCAAAATGAGAAACTACAGCAAAACGCACAAGCTCATGCAGCTTGAATAGCATACCACTGAATAATAAATGGGTTACCGAAGAAACTAAGGGAGAAGTAAAAAATCCTAGACCTGGATGAAAGCACTGAAATAAACATTTCAGCATTTATGGGATACAATTAAGGCAGTACTAAGAGGAAAGTTATAGCTCAAATAAATAGTTTAACTATGCACCTAAAATTTTTTTGTAAAAATAAGAATAAAGCCCAAAAGCAATGGATGATAAAACAATTAAGATCATAGAAAAAATTAATGAACACAGTTGTTTATTTAAAAATGAACAACATCAACAAATCCTACTCCGAAAGAAAGAAAGAAAGAAAGAAAGAAAGAAAGAAAGAAAGAAAGAAAGAAAAGGCAAAGACAGAGAAAGAGAAGATCCAAGTTAGTAAAAAAAAAGAGATAGTGATAAAATAACCCTTAATGGCATTCTGCTGTCCTCAAAGATTATTGCCATCACCAGGGAACCCTCCTCCTACAGCAGATAGAAACAAACACAGAAACTTACAGCCACATAATACAGAGAGAGAGACCTCGAAGCACTCAGCTCTAAATGAGATGTCTCCATAAAACCCCTCCCCTCAGAGCTCAGAAAACCCCATGGAACAGGAGGCAGAAAGCGTGTAAGAGCCAGAGGGCCTGGAGAAAACCAGGAGAGCAAGGCCATCTAAATCAACTGAGCAAAGCTCATGTGACCTCACCGAGACTGAAGAAGCAAACACGGGGCCGGCATGGGTCAGCACCAGGTCTTCTGCAGATCTGTTATGGCTTCCAGTTAGGACTTTGACAGGACTCCTAAGTGTACATAATGAGTGGGTCTCTCATTCCTGTGACTTCTCTTGGGATCTTTCCTTTTGTTGACTTGCCTTATCCAACTTTGACATAACAGTTCTTGCTTTATCTTTTTCTACTTTATTTTAGCAGTTCTCAACTTGTGGGTCATGGCCCTTTGGAGGTTGGACAACCCTTTCACAGGGGTCACCAAAGATCATCAGAAAACACAGATAGTTACATGACAATTTATAACAGTAGCAAAATTACAGTTATGAAGTAGCAACAAAATTGATTTTATGGCTGGGGGGGTCACCATAACATAAAGGGGGTGACAGCATAAGGAAGGTTGAGAGCTACTGCTTTGTTTTCTTGTTTTATCATAATCTCTCAGAAGCCCGTTCTTTTCTAAGAAGCATCGGAAAAAAGGAACGGATGTGGATGGGATGTAAGGTGAAGAGGAACAGGGAAGGGAAACTGTAACTGGGATGTATTGCCTGAGAGAAGACTCTGTGCTCAATACGAGGGGAGACAGAGAGGGGGAGGGTGGGTATAACAATGAAATTCACAAAATTATGAGTACATACCTTAAAAACCTATATTCTACTAAATTGGTAGTTTAAGAGAAATGGATTGCCTTCTAGATATATGGGTCGTACAAAAGTTGAACCAAGGTGAAGAAAATAAATAGATCTCTAAGCAGCAGTGAGCTCAAAACAGTAATAAAAAGTCTCCCAAGTATAAATGTAACTATGTCACTATAACAGTTCTGGACATACACCCAGGGTACTCTATGTCATATTAAAGAGATATTTATTTACTGTAGTTCTAGTCACCATAGCTAGGATATGGAATCAGCCCAAGTGTCCATCAACTGAAAAAGATAATGACAACATAGTTCATAAACACAATAATTAAAAGTTATATAAGGAAAAATAAAACTTACATCAAAAGGATGGAATTAGTGGAGAGGTGGAGTATGTTAAGTGAAATGTCCAAGGCCGGAAGAATGAACACTACATATTGTCTCATACATGAATCCTGGTGTCCACTCTTTGATTCTGTTCATCACCCTTGTCTCTCCAATCTCCTCACCTCCCTCCTGGCTAATGCCTTACAACACACACTATTACCCCTATTTTCATTTCTATTACCTATGTTCAAATGTTCCCCTCATCTAAGGCAATTCCACATGTCCTGTTCTTAGCTTCCTTGTCCTTAATCACAGAAGCCTCACTTTACAGTAAATGCACATGAGTTCAGATACTGATTCATTCCCAAGGCATTGCGAGTAGTGATGGCTTAAGCTCAACCCTCCTTACTTACACTAAGCCTCTAAAGGCAGTATGTGTAAGATGAAATAAGGTGAAAGGCTGAGAAACACAGATATCGCTATCATGTACTTAAAACAACAGCAGTTACCCACACAGAGTCCACGTGAGACCGTCCCTGCCGTTAATCAGTTATGGATCATGGAGGGTCCCATGGGGCCTTTCCCATTACTGGTGAACTACTGATTACTGT